>NW_028227263.1:14026510-14159010 GCF_978045245.1 Mus caroli | reverse complement strand
GAGAAAAGGGAAGGGAGGAACCTAATTATATTACAATCTCAAAAAGGAAGAAAAGAACTCACCCTAAGAACTTCCATTTATCTCAATAAAACTATATTAGAACTATATAACCTAATTAAAACTAACACAAACACACACGCTAGGAACACATTAATGTTCCAGCTAATGGCTCTAGAAAGGGGCTGCTAACTGCTTGATCCAAGAGGTGAGTTATGGAGGCTCCAGTACACGGGGGCTCTTACAGGTCTACCTGGAGTTTCTAACTCCCGACAAGATGGAGTTTAAATGCAATGATTGCTGGGTAATTAAACCAGTAAGGACTGACTATGTGGCCCATGATGGCCAGCTGGTCTCCAGGGCTAGCCTGTCACATCTGATGCCACTTCTGGGTTTCCATTGACTCTAGGTCCCAGAGTAGCCAGGATCATGGCTGCCATTTCCAAGAAAAGACTTGCAGGCAAGGAATCTCAAGGTGACAATCAGCCCCTTCCTCATCTCAGCTATTTCAGGGCACCACACTTGGGCACATAGTCAAGGTCTAGCAAAGGCATGGCTGCCCTTGCCTGTAGGCAATTCTCAAGAGGCATGACCAAGGCTTTCCCTTCAGCACTGCGAATCAGTTCACATAGAGTTCACATTGTTTTCAGCCAGGCTTCACCCACTGCAGGATGTCGCTGTGACTAGTCAGGCAGATGTATGTTTACAGCACAGGTCCATAAAAGCAATGGGTTTTGTTTTGTTTTTTTGTTTTGTTTTGTTTTTGTCTGTGTGTGTGTTTGGGTTTTTTGTTTGTTCTCTCTCTCTCTCTCTCTCTCTCTCTCTCTCTCTCTCTCTCTCTCTCTCTCTCTCTGTGTGTGTGTGTGTGTGTGTGTGTGGGGTGGTGGTGGTGGTGGTGGTGGTGGTGGTGGTGGCGAGAGGATAACTGTCCAGAGGCAGGAGCTTCCCTATACAAGGGGGGTTTAGTGGAAAAATATCCAGCCACAGCAAACAACATGCCTGATTTCAAGAATAAAATACCTTTCCTAACTTGATCCAGGTCATGAAGTTTGTCTAAGGTCCTTATCAAAGCTTCATTGGTGTCAAAGCCTGACAGCTCCTCTGATGGACCGCCCACTTGCATTCTCACAGAGGACACCCCTGCATCCTTCTACTTTCACACCAACATCCTTTCCCACCATCCCTCACCTCCCCCAACCCCCACTCCCCACATCTCATGCTTTTAGCTTTATTTACACAACTGACAGGTAGTATCTTAGGGTTTTACTGCTGTGAACAGACACCATGACCAAGGCAACTCTTATAAGAACAACATTTAATTGGGGCTGGCTTACAGGGTCAAAAGTTCAGTCCATTATCATCAAGGCAGGAGCATGGCAGTGATAGGCAGGCATGGTCCAGGAGGAGCTGAGAGTTCTGCATCTTCATCTAAAGACCAATAGGAGAAGACTATCTCTCATGTAGTTAGGAGGAGAATCTCATTGCCCACCCCTACAGTGGCATGCCTACTCCAACAAGGCCACACCTTTTAATAGTGCCACTCCCTGGGCCAAGCATATTCAAACCATCACAGGTAGTCACTGTTGATTGGATAATAGATGGATGTCTGACCCAGAAAGCATCTGTCAATTGGTTGGGCTGAACAGGAATAATCATAATCTCTTGCCTAGCATGACCCTTGGGACATAGAGTTGGTCTGAGATTTCTTTTCAATGGGTGCACAGAACACACAGGCATCCAAAATGTAGCTAGAACAAAGGCTGCTGCAGATGGGTCTGGATCAGTGGAACTGGAGTAGGAGGTGGGCACAGAAGTGTAAGCCTCCCTTCTCAGTTCTAGGCATTGCGAGGAAAGCCAAATTATTGAGTTCTAGGTCTTCCCTGGGTTCTAACAAATCTTTGTTGCTTATGCTTTTGGGCACGGGTCTTGTGCTTGGCAATAAAGCCATCTCCAAGAGGTGGCTACTGATAGTATTTAATAAGATGTGGGAGAGATCCATTGCCTCATGGCCCGGGTAAGCAGAAACAACCCCAAACACCCAGAGGCCCCAGGTGCCACTATGATGAGCAAGTAAGTTGTGGAGAGATGGAAGAGAAGGAGAAGCAGAATGGTGTGGACATAATGAAGAGAGGCAGAACTGGAGACTGGAGGGTAGTGAGGAACGGCCTGATGGGAGTAGCCAGCAATGCTACCTGGGGCCATGGTGAGTTCCTGTGCTGCTGCCAAGAGCCATGTCTAGGTCCATGACCCTGAAGCAGTGGGGATCTGTTACCAACAAAGGCCAAGCAGACATCCCTGATCTGAGCTGCTGCCTGAGGTCTTGTTGATGTTTGAAGGCTATGCAGAGCTGGTGGCCCTGCCCTTGACTAGCTGTAGCACATGGGAGAGCTGGTCCACTCTTCACCCGGGCATCATGGGAGAGCTGCCCCTGAAGATGAGAGAACAAGAGAGCTGGCCCCACCCATCACTGGCTGCAGTACACTAGAGAGTGTCCCTCCACAGACACATTCACACCTCACCTGAGCAGCACAGTAGAGCTGGCCCTGGTGGAGTGGGCACCTGTGAACCAGCCCCAAGGGCATGAGAGGAGAGCTGGCCCTGCCCCTTGTGGGCTGCAGCATTGGGTGACCTAGCCAGAGCTATGCAGGAGAGCTTGGCCTGATGGTGTGGGTGCAAGAGAGCTGATGGTATGACCAGCTCAGCTACCACCCAGGCCCAGATCTAGGGCTTTGAGTTGGCCCACCCCAAAATCTACACCATCTGTGATCTGCTGGAGCATGTGAAAGGGCCAGCCCTGCAGACCCAAAGCTGTAGGAGCTCCATGACACAGGGCAACAACAGGATATTTGAGAGGGGTCCTGGTGAGGATCCAGTATTGCTGGTGTCACAGAAGCCAGAGGACTGGAACCAGACCATGGCTCAATGCACTAAACATTTGCAAGTGAAGATGTGTGGACAGGAGGATGTACTGCAGGACACACTGGGACACACTACAGCTTCCACAATAAGATGGTGTTTATTTCTGGGGAGCAGGGAGGAGGTTGCAAGAGTGGAAAGAGGATCCAGAGGGAGAGGGAGATGAGCAGGATTGGGGTCCACGATGTGAAATTCACAAAGAATCAATAAGAAGGGTTTTTTTAAGGCATGGAAAAGATGTATGGGGGATGTAAGGAAGGGGGAGAGGGGAGTGGTTTTCAGCCATGTCTCAGAGGAAACACTTGGAATGCCCTTAAGGAAGGACACGTGCTGTTCTCAGGACCGGAGTGGTTCAAAGTGAATTTTAAAATGGACAGAGGAAAAAATTGTCAAGTCAGCAAAGTTTGTCTGCACACCTGGAGGATTTCCACCACCATCTGTCTGGCCCCACTCTCTCTCTCTCCTTCTCCACTAACAGTAGGTGTGGAGCACTGAGTGCTGTCCTATTACAGCTCATGAGCACTGGAACCCCAGAATGTGAGTACACTTAAAAATAGTGTACTTGTTTATTTTGAGTTCTAAGTCTGGTGGTGGTGTCCATATTGGGATTTGAATTCAGTTTGCAGTTATGCAACCAAAACCCAAGGACTGTCAGGGCTGCCAGTAATCACCAGACAGGTGAACCCCTGGGCCTTTCTGAGGACCCACCCTTCTCACACTCCACCTTAGGTATCTGGCCTCTTGAGTTGAGAGAATAAGTTTCTGGCATTTATCCCACCCCGTTATTACAGGAGTCCTGGGGAAGGAGTGGGACCTCCCGGAATATTGGCATTGTTTCCATGACAGGACAAATGAAGGTGGAGTATCGTACTAAAGTGTAACTTGCTACTGCTGAGCCTCCACGCTTCCCCAGGAAGGCTATTTGGAGGAAGCGAGATCAAAATGAGCATAGGCAAGCAGAGGGTCTCTTTACACTTCTTCATACTTGTGGTAGGTAGAAGGAAGCACCTACCAGGTGCCTTCTAATATACCATGTAAGTTAAACGCGCCCACAGTGGGGTTTCTTCCCGATTGAAACATTCCCTCCTGGAGGGAGGCCTGGAGGACGCAGGAGGCTTAGGAAACTTCCAAGACTTATGACTTGCCTCCTTAAGGTTGTATAAGCAATAAACAGTTGTCAGGATGGGGAGAGGAGGCTCTTCAGTGAAACTGCCTGCACCTTGGGAACTCGAGAGCTGCAGCTTTGGGAATTTGTCAAGCAGGGAGGAATGTTGGTGACACAGCTACCAGACTCAGCCATGCTCCTGTAATTACCCCCTTGCTCATACTCCTGTAAGTAGCCCACTAAATGCATTGGATGACAAGCTAGGCTTAGACGGAACAGCCTCTCTTTCTCTCCCCCCCCCACCTCCCGTTGTGTACACTCTGGGTATATTTTAGTGTGGGCACAAGCCACAGCACACATGCGGAGGTCAGAGGACAACCTTAGGTGTTGGTCTTCAATGCCAACCTTGCTCTGAAACAGGGAGTTGGCCTGTTTGGGTATTTGATGAGCCAGTTGGCTTGTGAGCCTCAGGAAATTCTCTACCTCAGCCTCCCACTTCATTGTAGGAGAGCTTGTGGATGTGTGCCACTCCTCAGACCTGGTGTGAGTGCCAGGGATTCAAACCCACATCCTCACAGCCAAGCAGGAAGCACCAGCAGGGAGACCTGCCAGTCAACATGTGTTTGGCCAGGAAAGGCCATGCAACACATGAAATGCTCACAGCCACCCTGTGAGTGTAGACTTAGAATGTTTTAAAACTTATTTTTAATAAGGATTCTTAAATGCTTTAACCTCCCTTCTAGCCCACCACCCACCAGAGGTAGTGGAAAGGAAAGGTTAACAGAGCAAAGGAGGATGTGGGCCTGTTTAGAATATTTTTTTTCTGAGTAAATCTAATCTTCGTTGTCAGGATATCAGTAGTTTGGTTTACACGAATCAGTAGCGCCAGCTTGATCCATTCATAAACACCATTTACGAATTGGAAACAGCAGGACTCATAAACACCATGTATGAATCAGTACTGGCTGGTCGATCCAGAAGAAACCGCAAGGCTCTGTCAATCAGCCGGAATCCACAGAAGCTGCCGGAACACCACCATCTATGAAGTCATGACAAACGGTGACTAACAAAGACTAGCAAGGTGTACCAAGACCTCTCAGCATCAGCAGCAAAGGTCAACATCAGCAAAGCCCAACAATGACCAGGAAAGAACGGCAAGGCATGCCAGTACCATCTAGCATCGTCTACTGTCCATTGGCCTATATTTGCATCTTTTTTAGCATCACGTGTTCTCTCAAGCATCTGCCCTAGCAAAGCATCACATGTCCTCTTTATAGGCTGCTTCTAGAAAACCATAGCTCGTCTGTTCTTAGCAAAACATCCTCCCACATGCTTGCTTCAGCAAAAGTGTCCTCTCATATGATAGTTTCTAGAGAAGCATCACATGACACAACTGAGTCTCCAAAGAAACCAAAAATTACCACTTCATGCTAGGAAGTTAAGGCCAAGACAGTATCAGCACTTATCCAGAAAGCACACAGCTGATAAGGTCAGACCCAGGATTCTAGTTTGAGGCCTCCTTTAAAGTGCAGGCCATTCCCAAAAGGACATTATCCTTATATAAAAGCATTTATTTCAAATTAGGGAAAGAGAAACGTGCTTGGACTGTGATGATCAGAGTCCTGGGTATGTATGGAACTTGAAACAGCCACCCAGCCTGTGGGGCAGGGACCTCTCTGTTAGACCCTCATATTCTTATAGCTCATTGGACAGCCTAGGTGCCTTCTTCAAAGCAAGAAATTGGATACACTGTCAAATAACATAGGAGAGAGAGAGAGAGAATATTGATCTTCTCATGGAAGGATGCTGGCAATGCAGCCCCTGAGGGTAAGTATGGTGTAGAGGAAGGGTACATGGGACTAATACTTCTCCCTTACAGTCCCTGCCCCTTACCATGTCCCTCCTATATGCTAGCTGTGGTATGATTGCCCTCATGGGACAAAGTTGCAAGGACAGAAGAACAAAGGGAGTGTGGTCCTGGTCTGGGCTGCATAGGTGAGAGTCTTGGCACAAGCCCCCTCGCAGGGTATTCCACTGCCAGGGGGAAATTGGTTGACTCCTGTTATGGAAGCACATTCTAGAACAACAAAAGTCTGAGAAGTGACAAAGCGCCAGTCATCAGGAGACTGCAGAGCAGTGGCTATTGATGTGGTCTGTTCAACTCTTTCTCTCCCACGAGCTGGGGGTAATAAATAGGCTGGCCTATCAGGCGGCCTCATCTATTTGACCACTGTGTTTGGGTCAAGAGTAGCCACATGACTTAAGCTGGGCCAATCATGAGACACATAGTCCTGTTGACCGTGAGGGTAAGTAGACATTGGCTCTTGTCAACAGGGATGAAATGTAGATCCCAGAGCAAGAATCTAGTTAGGAAGGGAGGGTGGAGATGTTGCTCTTGGGACCAGTTGTGCCTGAAGACAGATCTGTCTACATCCTACCTGTTAACTGAGCAGGAAATTCCCTTTTTCTTGAGCTAGTTTGAGTTGGGTTTTTGAAAAAGATTGCAGTTAACGCAGACAGCCCCCACTGACCTGGATCGCATACTTCCTGGTGTTTGATAGGAGAGACTAAGGGACCCAGAACGAGTCAGAGCTCAGCAAACAAGCTGAGTTCATAACTGTGGATGCAGTTTGAACTCGCTCAGAAGGGCAGTGGGGTGGAGTTGACAGTGTGGAGGTCACGGGTTGGTTTCTCCACCATCATTTGTATCCAAGGGCAGAGAAAGCCTTCTGGCTTTCTTGTGTGGCTTTTGGGTACCTGGGCATCAATATCAGCAATGGAAAAGGGAGGATTTGGATTGAGTATGAGAAGTCTTTATGGTCCAGGCCCAACATTCATAGTTATGAAAGTTGGCTTGGCTCAGATCATAGCAAGGGATGCTGGGAAATACTCTTTCTTTATTGCCCAGGATTAGAAAGAACAGATGTTAGTGACCAACCATTCGCTTCTGCTGCCAGAAGCTATGATAAACATCTCGTTCCTTCTCTGCCTGTCCCTTTCTGGACACTCGGCTCCTAATCAGCACTTGCTCCGTGGAGCCAGGCTCAGGATCTCTAGAGGAAAGAGAACCCTTCAGGAAGAGGGTGCTTCAGGAAGGGGTGGTTCCAAGATGTCTTTCTTAGAAACAGCTGGATGAAGGAAGGGCATGACACAGATGACTGGGAAATCCCATGCTCCAAGGCCTGCTCTCTTTAACCTTCGTTGTTGTATTGGGCTTCCCAACAGCTCCCAGGCTAAAATGGTACAAGAGTTTCAGCCTGGCCTTCTACCATGAATGGCAAAGCTTTTGTGTGCTAGAATTTTCTTTACAGTTTATTTTGAGGCAGGGTCTCACTATGAAGTGCCATTTGGTCAGGAACTCCAGATTCTCCTGCCTCAACCTCTCCATGCTGGGGTTATAAGCATGTAACTAACATCTGTCTTCCCTGAATGAATGGCAGGCTGTTGGTAGTGCCCATGTCAGCAGAACTCTCTTGCTTAATAGTTCAATGTATGGTGTCCTGCATCTGATGCCCAGTCACATGGTACAAGCTTCCTGGGGCCCCTAGAGATGCCCAGTCATGAGGACCCTCCATTAGGTTTCATGGGAATTTAGTCTTTCCATTAACTTTGTATTACATGGGTGTTTTGTCTTTGCGTTAACTGCCATGTACAGACCCTGATGTCATGACTTTACCCTTAGAGATACTATTTCCCACCAGGCCAGGAACTAGCAGGGAAGTCTAGCCCTGAAGATGCCTGACTTTTGCTTCCTAGCCCCAGCAAGAGCCCTGGATGCTGGATGCTGGATGCTGGATGCTGGATGCTGGATGCTGGATGCTGGATGCTGGATGCTGGATGCTGGATGCTGGATGCTGGATGCTGGATGCTGGATGCTGGATGCTGGATGCTGGATGCTGGATGCTGGATGCTTGTGGTTTCTCTCAGGTCCTGGCAACATCTTCACTCTTGGTCTTGCTACTGGGTTAAATAGTTGCAGCATTAATTATTATAATTTATTAAATATGGAGAAATTGAATCTTCTTGGGTTCCCTCACTGCCAACCGATTTCCCCACCAAAATGGAGTGTCTTATTTTGCTAACTGCTTAAGCATAAAACTCCTGCAGAAAAAAAAATTGTCCCCACAGCTCATATTTTTCATCATTTGATCATTAAATAGTGATGGATATAAACCTATAAAGATCCTAAACTGGAGCTTTTAACAATCCATGAGCAATACTATCATTTCTTTAATAGAACCTGCTGACCGTGCCTTGCACAGACACTATTTGTCATTTTCTCCACGCAATAATCAATAAGTTGGCTTGAAAATAAATAATATAACAGTCACAATATATTATCTTTCAGACTGGCCTTAGACTAACCATAAAATGGGACCAAAACAAGAAAGAAACTTTTACATAAATGTTAAAAAGTTATGAACATCCCAGTTGGGCCTAATGTCCAACACACAACCAAGCCCAGGTGTCTACCCCTGGTTTACTCTGAGTTACACTGAGCAAGTCCTGGCCCTGTCCATAGCTGCTTTGTTTAAGTGGCCTTGCTTAACCAGGAATGGAATTGCAGGCAGCACCTTCTGCATGGAGGCCTGAGAATTCTGACACCAGAATACACAGGGACAGACACTCTAGGAGAGTTCAACTCAAATGGAAGAGGCCTGACTGCAATGCTCCCAGTGCCAGGGTACAGGAGAGGCTTGACTGTGTGCATGTTCCCAGTGCCAGGATACAGGAGAGGCCTGACTATGTGCATGTTCCCAGTGCCAGGGTACAGGAGAGGCCTGACTGTGTGCATGTTCCCAGTGCCAGGATACAGGAGAGGCCTGACTGTGTGCATGTTCCCAGTGCCAGGGTACAGGAGAGGCTTGACTGTGTGCATGTTCCCAGTGCCAGGGTACAGGAGAGGCCTGACTGTGTACATGTTCCCAGTGCCAGGGTACAGGAGAGGCCTGACTGTGTGCATGTTCCCAGTGCCAGGGTACAGGAGAGGCCTGACTGTGTGCATGTTCCCAGTGCCAGGGTACAGGAGAGGCCTGACTGTGTGCATGTTCCCAGAGCCAGGGTACAGGAGAGGCCTGAGTGAGCATGCTCTCAGTGCTAGGTTACTGAGAGAGGCCTGGCTGCACATGTTCCTCAGAGCCAAGAATCAGGGGCAATTTTTGCTGCTGTCCCAGAGGGTGACCAGAGACAAGAGTCATGTGTCTTAGGGACAGAAATGTTTCAAAGGGTCTAGGCCCTCCCTCCAAGGGAGCTGCTAAAGAGTGGATTCTAGAAGCTGCAGTGTAGTGGCTCTGATCAGTGATCTTGTATCCTTCCAGGGTTAGATGACATTTAACAACCCCACAGAAGCTCAACCTTGAGTCTGTTGGACATTTCGTTATACTCTCCCAAACCCCTGGAGAATCCACCAGCCCAGGTCTCTGGTTTGTTCATTTATTCATCCAACAAAGTAAGTCACCGAGAGCCTACTTAAGTGGCTGGCACCATTCTAGTTACTATGGTAACAGAAGGAGAGTAAGCAGATGATCCTCCACCCCTCATTGGGCCAATATAAAAGACAAGCTGTACAACTCTGCAGTTTGTCCAGAGAGTGGTCAGTGTAATGAAGATATTTAAAGCAGGGTGGGAAGATAAGTTCAAGCGTGCAAGTCTTTGCTTATTCTTGGATGCCAGGCCTTTATTTGAAGTCACTTTTCCCAGAGCTGGCAAGGTGGTTCAGCAGTCAAAGATGTTTGCCACACAAGCCTGACCATCTGGGTTCAATTCCAGGAACCCATGTAAAGGTGAAAGGAAAGAAGTAACTCTACAAAGTTGTCCTCTGGCCTCCATAACAGCACCTTAACACACACACAAACACACACACACACACACACACACACACACACCATGCACATGCTTACAATAATAATGAATAAAAATATTTTTAAATGACCTGTCCAAGATGGGCATGGTGGCACATACCTTTAATCCCAGCACTTGAGAAGTAGAGTCAGGTGGATCTCTGTGAGTTCAAGGCCAACACGGTCTAGAGACTGAGTTCTGGAACAGCCAGAGCTACATAGTAAGACCCTGTCTCAAAAGAAGTGACCTATACATAGGGCTAAAGAGATGGATCAGCAATTAAAAGCACTGGCTTCTTTTCCAGAGGACCCAGGTTTGACTCCCAGCACACAGATGGCAGTCACAATCCTCTGTAACTCCAGTTTTAGAGAATCCAGTGCCCTCTTCTAGTCTCCAATGGCACCAGGCACATGCATGGTGAACAGACATATATGCAGGCAAAACACTCATGCACATAAAATAATCATAATCATAAAATTTAAGATAACAAACTAACACTAAATAAAAGTGACCTATCCAATTTCAGTAGTGCTTTATGTTTCTCAGATTCTCTGGTATCATGGGGTCCCGGTGTTATTCTACCCTGCTCTAAGCCAGAGTTCCAGACACTGGTCTGTGGAAGGACCCTTCTATCATTGTACATTAGGAAGCACTGTGCCCACCTCATTATTGGAAGCCTGAAGCTCAGAAGCAGTGTAGCACCTGGAAGCAAGTTGACCAATTGCTTCTAGTTTGCCTACAACTCTCTCTGTACATCCAGGGTGAACTGGGATGGGGAGTGGCAATTAAGACCTCAACAATCACTGTCCTATCACTTTGTATGCCTACTTAGGGATATCTCTTTAAACCTGGCCCACATTCTTATAATAGCATTGGGTACTTGAATCTCAAGCAAGTAGGCCTACTAATGATGATCTTTCATTACTTTGACTAACCTACACAGTTTGGGGTCAAACACACTTTCGTTTTTGTTGCTGTGATAAAACATTTCAACAAGAAGAAACTCAGGAGAAAAAGGGATTTATTTTAGCTCATAATTCCAGATTACAGTTCACCATTGCAGGGAAGCCAAAACGGGAACTCAAACCAGCTAGTCACATAGCATTAAAAATGACAATGGCAGTCCCGGATTCAAGAGTAGAGAGAATAAATCCATGTATCATTGTTAGTTCTTACCTCATTCTTTGCACTTAATCTAGGATGCCCTGCCTAGGGGATGGTGCCACCCACCATGGACTGGGTCTTCACACATCAATTAACACATAGTCAAGACAATCCCACCCACACACAGACTTACCCACCAACCTGATACTGACAATTTCTTATTGAGACTCCCTTCCCAGGTGATTCTAGATTGTAGCAAGTTAACAATTAAAACTGAGAACCACACAGACATCAAAGTTAGTTTAAGCCCTGTCATTCAAAACGCCAGGTTACCCTAGACAAACTTCTTAGCCTCTCTGAGTATTTGTTTCTTCATCTGAAAATGGACAGTGCATAGTTCAGAAGGATTTGTAGAAGGACTGGATATTGTGGGTCACATGGAGCCCATAGCAGGAATGTAAGAAATGGTGGATTACTGAGACCTACAGGATTTCCTCCCAGGCACAAGGGAAGGTATGGAGATTGAACCCAGCACTGACATTTGTCATGAATCAGCTCACTATGTGGAACCTAAAATATTCTCTGTGGGTAGCTTTCTGGTGACTGATATTAAAAATGACTGATTTAAAAGAAAGTGCTTCACCCTGCTGCAAACTAAGAGGGGAGGTCTGGAGTATTCTCAGGCTTAAATGCTGCCAGTATTTCATCTTCGGGTAGTCATAAAGTTAAAGGTTAATAGGCTGTACAAATGACAGAGTTTAAAGGGAAGATGGGGAGGGCATGAGGGATGCTCAGGCGGCTGCAGGCATGATGAAGACAGGTGGTAGCTCACCTAAATGCAGAGGTAGTCATGCTGAGAGTCCTTATCTTTTCTCATCCCTTCCCCAAGCTGGAAACTCCTCATTTCAAGAGCTCCTTTCCTAGAAGCAGGTTTTTTCCCCCTTAGAGGGGCTTTTGGAGAGTCTGAGGGTTTGGCAAGGCTGTGACATCATTGCTTGATGCAGTCTTGAGAAAGAATCCTGGGAGATGGGACGGCGATGGCTCTCTGTGGTCGTAGGAGATGACAGGAAGATCCAGATAAATGAGGTAAGCCCTGGTCTCATGAGCCCACACTGTGGTAAGAACTGTGGTGCTCAAATTTGGTAGTACCTTAGAACTAGTGGGCAGGGTTATTCAAACGCATATTCATGGGCTCAACCCATAGACCAATGTGGGAGCTCAATGGTCCATATTTTAACTTTCTCTACAAGTGATTCTATGTTCCCTCTGAGACAAATGGACCATGGGCACTCAGGGATGCTGAATCAGTGCACGTGCTGTTAGACTCTAGTTCTAGGCCCAGGTCCCCAGACCTTGGGGATGACTGATTTGGGGGAGTTATCAAGCCTCAATCTTCACCCAAATTATCCAGGTGCTTATTGAAACGAAGTACCCCCCACCCCCGCAGCTTCATCTGCATTCAGAACCTTGTAGAAACCTGTGTGCGCCCAGGGATGGCACCAGTCTCCATTCCCATTCTTCCAGTGGGAAAGTAGAGGTGACATGTAGGAACAACCTGCTCAAGGCCGGTCACAAACCAACAAAGTCAGTTCTTGGGCTACCACTGGTCCATGGCCTCTCCTCCAGTGACAGGTCACACCCTCACTTGACTCACAGGTGCAAAGAGATGTGGATTCTGACTCCTTCTTCTCCGTGTGCAGAACCAGCTCTTTTGTGAGCTCTGTGAAAGTGCCCCCACTGGAGGTGCATATGTAGCTCCATAAAATTCAGTTTATCCCACCCTGGGGTTTCAGCCACCCAGGGACCAAGTTTTCCGCAAACACAATGACCTGGGAAAAAGAAAAGGACAGAATACTTAAAATTCAGCCAAACCTGTTCCCTGCCAGAAGAGACTTGAAGCTGAATTTCTTCATTTCTACCAAATATGCCATCTGTTGGTAAGGAGCACATTGCAAAGCTCGTGTGTTTCATTGCCTCAGTTCCTCTACAGATATCAGTAGATGGTTCTGTTCTACTCCCCAAGCATAGAAGCTGGGGACTGTCTGTCTAGATGGCTCAGTGGGTCAGTGGGTCAAGGCACTTGCCACCAAGCCTGATTATCTGAGTTGAATATGCAGGACGCACACTGTGAAAGAAAAGGACCAACTCACACAAATCATCCTCTGGTCTCCACACATCCACAATCTTTTTTTTTTTTTTTTACACTTCCACAATCTTGTTGCAGGATATTTGATAGCATTGTGAACTGTAAGAATCTGTTTCTATTTGTGGCTCAGCCCTTGATCCTAGAGCTTTTTGAATACTGTAAACAAATCCTAGAGCTTTTTGTGGTGTGGCTCAGCCCTTGCATACACTTTTAGTCCAAGAGCTAAATAAAGTCAACCTTAGGTCAAGAGGTGGAGCAAGCAAGCAGCTGGTCGGGAGTGAATGTAAGTGAACAGAAAGGAGGGTCTTTGAGTTGGAGGGTATTTAAGACAGTGTGGAGAAGGGATATTCACCAATATCCCATAAGAGGTATCTGTGAAGTGTTTTCCTTCTGGGATATTGGTGAATCTTTTTCCTTCTTGGACATTGGTGGAGAAGGAAGGTTAGCTGGGTGCTTTCTCTGTCTCTCTGAGCTGGCAGATTTTCACCCCAGCATCTGGCTCCTGAGTCTTCATTAGTAAAATCAAACAGCTGGGATTCTTGTTTATAAAACAACCCAACCCCGCATACATACATACATACATACATACATACATACATACATACATACATAAACACTCATACATACACACATACATACATGCCTAAACAAACAAATATATATGTAAATGTAATTCAAGATCAAACATTTGCCCCATTAAAAAATGGGGCTCAGAACTGAACAAAGAATTCTTACCTGAGGAATACCGAATGGCAGAGAAGCACCTGAAAAAATGTTCAACATCCTTAATCATCAGGGAAATGCAAATCAAAACAACCCTGAGATTCCACCTCACACCAGTCAGAATGGCTAAGATCAAAAATTCAGGTGACAGCAGATGCTGGCGAGGATGTGGAGAAAGAGGAACACTCCTCCATTGTTGGTGGGATTGCAAGCTTGTACAACCACTCTGGAAATCAGTCTGGCGGTTCCTCAGAAAATTGGACATAGTACTACCGGAGGATCCAGCAATACCTCTCCTGGGCATATATCCAGAAGATGTCCCAACCGGTAAAAAGGACACATGCTCCACTATGTTCATAGCAGCCCTATTTATAATAGCCAGAAGCTGGAAAGAACCCAGATGTCCCTCAACAGAGGAATGGATACAGAAATTATGGTACATTTACACAATGGAGTACTACTCAGCTATTAAAAAGAATGAATTTATGAAATTCCTAGCCAAATGGATGGACCTGGAGGGCATCATCTTGAGTGAAGTAACACAATCACAAAAGAACTCACACAATATGTATTCACTGATAAGTGGATATTAGCCCAAAACTTAGGATACCCAAGATATAAGATACAATTTGCTAAACGCATGAAACTCAAGAAGAATGAAGACCAAAGTGTGGACACTGTGCCCCTTCTTAGAATTGGGAACAAAACACCCAGGGAAGGAGTTACAGAGACAAAGTTCGTAGCTGGGATGAAAGGATGGACCATTTAGAGACTGCCGTATCCAGGGATCCATCCCATAAGCAGCTTCTAAACGCTGACACCATTGCATACACTAGCAAGATTTTGCTGAAAGGACCCAAATATAGCTGTCTCTTGTGAGACGATGCCGGGGCCTAGCAAACACAGGAGTGGATGTTCACAGTCAGCTATTGGATGTATCACAGGGCTCCCAATGGAGAAGCTAGAGAAAGTACCCAAGGAGCTAAAGGGATCTGCAACCCTATTGTCGGAACAACATGATGTACTAACCAGAACCCCGGAGCTCTTGTCTCTAGCTGCATATGTATCGAAAGATGGCCTAGTCGGCCATCATTGGAAAGAGAGGCCCATTGGACTTGCAAACTTTATATGCCCCAATATAGGGGAATGCCTGGGCCAAAAGAATGGGAATGGGTGGGTAGGGAAGTGGGGGGCGCTATGGGGGACTTTTGGGATAGCATTGGAAATGTAACTGAGGAAAATATGTAATAAAAATATTAAAAATTAAAAAAAAGATCAAACATTTGAAGGATGAGGCAGGAGGACCTCAAGTGCAAGAACAGCCTGGACCCCCATTTCAAAGGAGGAGAGGGAGGAGGAGTGGAGGGAAGAAGTGGGAGAGGGAAAGGGAGAAAAGAAGAAAGTGAGGCCAAATGGCCCGTCGAGGGTCAGTGTGATGGCTACACTTGTATGTTGACTTGACATACCTGGGAAGAGGGAGCTTCAAGTGAGGAACCACCTCCACCAGATTGGCCTATGCATATACATTGTTTTGGTTTGGCTTGGTTTGTTTTTTGCTAATTGATGTTGGAGGGTTCAGCCCACTGTGGGCAGCACCATCCTTAGGCAGGTGGGTGTGTCTTATATATGAAAGGCAGTGGAACTGTGTAAGAAAGGTAGCTGAACGGAAGCCTGGGAGCGAGCAGCTTTCCATCAGATTCTGTTTGAATTCCTGCCCTGATTTCCCTCAACATTGAACTCTAACCTGTAGGATGAAATAAACTCTTTCCTTCCTCAAGTTGGTATTGGCCAGCTGGATTTGTTCTTTTTTTGTTGTTTTTGTTTTTTGTTTTTGTGTGTGTGTGTGTATCAGATATCCTGAATATCAGACATTTACATTATGATTCATAACAGTAGAAAATAAAGTTATGAAGTAGGAACAAAGTAATTTAATGGTTGGGGGTCACCACAACGCAAGGCACTGTATCTAAGGGTTGAAGCGTTAGGAAGGTTGAGACCCGCTGTTCTAGGACTTCACAGATGTGATTATGTTCCAGGTGTGCACTGTTGTTCTTGTACCTATGATAAATGCCCATGATTAGACCTGGGAAACTGCAGCCCCTTCCAACTGGCTCTGAAGAGGAGGAAGAACCACAAGGCAAGGAACACAGCGTTTTCCAATGGCTGAGAGAGGCCAGAAAATAGATGCCTTTCTGGAACCTCCAGACTGAATTCAGTCCCATCAGCCCCTTGGTTTATCCTAGTGAATACCATTCCAGATTTGTATACTTTTTATGTTTTTATTTCATGTGTGGTTGTTTTTACTTGCATGTATGTCGGTTACACCATGAGCATGCCAGGTGCTTGAAGAAATCAACAGAGGGCACCAGATCCCCGGTACCTGGAGTTCTAGACAGTTATTCGCTGCCTTGGTGGATGCTGGGAGTGGAACCCAGGTCCTCTGCAAAGAGCAAGCAGTGCTCTTGACACTGAACCCCCAGGCCTGATTCCTCACAGGTAGAAATGTGAACGGAATTTGTGTTGGTTCAAACTCTGACTTTGCTACAGCGATGAAGTCACCCAGAAAGAAAACAGAGACAAAGGCAAAGGTATCAACTCAGTCCAGGAGCCGCCGCTACCACCATCTCAGGGCCAGGGGGAAGACACGGATATTGAAAGGGAGAAATAGTCCAGGTACCCTTCCCCATCATGACAGGGCCGGAGCAGAGAGCTGGACACAGATATTGAAAGGGGGGAAACAACTTCAGTTCCCACCTTCTTTTCCCTCTGGGAGCAGGATGGAAAATCACTCAAACCTCAACTGAAGTACACACACACAAACACACATACACACACACTGATGTGCACACACACACACAGATGCATGCACACATAACACACACTCAAGCATACACACAGATGCATGCATACACACACAAACACACATAAACACACACTGATGTACACACACACACAGATGCATGCACAGATAACACACACTCAAGCATACACACAGATGCATGCACACACACACACACACACACACACACACTGCTTTTCTTCCCCTTAGCCTCCATTCTCCTCTCTGCTTCACAACTCCAACCTACTCAACCTCTAGGTCATGACTTTGGGGTTTAGACTTACACAGACTCCAAATAGAAACCCTGGCTCTTTCCTCTTTCCCATGGTTGGTCTGATCCAGAGCTATGCAGTGCCAGCATCTGGGAGGACTACCACCCTCTCTCCTCTCTCTGGATAGGTTGATGAAGTGAGCACCCCTCCCCAGAGCACTTGCTGGGCCTGGGACCCTGGCCTGAACCCAGCCTCCCAGCCTGAGCCTCTTGCCCCAGGCTTCATGAGTGTCCCAGAAAGGAACCTCTCTCCATCAATCTTGCCACAGGCTCCATGAATTTTAAATAACAACGTCTCTGCTCTTTTTCCCTCACTCCCTGGGTGCGTCAGACTGCAGCTTTTATAAGATCATATTTCTTCACATTTTCATACAATTATTTTAAATGGACAAGATAATGTTGAAATTCTTATTTAAAATGTATGCAGGTAGAGAATGAACCTTCCTGCTTTTTATATTTAACAGCAGACAGAGCAATAGAAGGGAATTTTAACAACAGGGCTGAAGTGGAAATGTCTTGTTCGGTCATGATGGACTACAGTTTTAAGCAGCTGGTTTTCTTTGATGAATAAATAATTACTCCCAAAATAGACAGTTTGGCCATTATTAATCTCATTTTAGACTGTGCACATTTTATTGATTCTTAAGTACAAGAGTTCTGCAATTTTCACCGAAGGGTGACTTTCTTAATTAAAATGTAAGTTAGTGGAAACGAAGTCTCAGCAGGCACGCCACAGCCAAGCAGGCTATGGGCCTGATTTCTCCCAGAATGAATCCCTTCCTGGCTAATGACCCCAGAGATACTTCATTCTGCAAGCCTTTTTTCCAGTGCAGCCACTGAGGCCAGCAGAGGCCTAGCCACAGGGTCAGCAAATTATACCACCCAGAGGGCATGGTTGCCCCTCATCCGCCTATCTGGTTTCTTTCTATGAAACCTCAAAAGACAGAGACATTTGTCCTTACAGTCTGAGTATAAAATGTGTGCTACACACACACACACACACACACACACTCACACACAGACACACACTCACACACAGATACACTAACACACAGACACACACACTCACACACAGACACAGACACACACTCACACACACACTCACACACACACTCAAACACACACACACTAACACACACAGACACACACACAGTCACACACACAGACACACACTCACACACAGACACACACACACTCACACACAAACACACACTCACACACACACACTCATACACAGACACACACACTCACACACACAGACACACACACTCACACACATCCACATCCACACACACACACAGACACATTCACACACACTCATACACAGGCACACTCACACACACTCACACACACATAGACACACAGAGACACACACACTCACACACAGACACACACACACAGACACATACACACACACACAGACACACACACTCACACACACAGATACACACACACTCACACACAGACACACACACAGACACACACACTCACACAGACACACTCACACACACACAGAGACACACAGAGACACACACTCACACACACACAGAGACACACACTCACACAGACACACACATACACAGACACACACATACTCACACAGACACACACACTCACACACACAGACACACACTCACACACACACTCACACACAGACACACACTCACATACTCACACAGACACACACACTCACACACACAGACACACACTCACACACAGACACACACTCACACACAGACACACACTCACACACAGACACACACAGACACACACACGCGCACGCACACACACACACACACACACACACACAAAGTGCATGTATTAAATGACTGGTCTCCAGATAGTGGCAACATTTTGGAAGGTTCTAGAAGTGTTAGAAAGTAGGGCCTAATTGGAGGAAGTAGGTGGATGGGCACATGGCTTTGAAAATCTTCAGAGCCTCTCTCTCTCTCTCCCTCCCTCCCTCCCTCCCTCCCTCTGTTTTCTGTTTACAATGAGGTGAAGACCCATTACTGTGCTAGCAAATGAGTCCAGGCAACCATGGACTGAACTTTCTGAAACCATGAGCCAGAATAAGTCCCTCCCCCTTTAATTGTCCTCTCAGATACCTTGACCACAGCAATTAAAAGTAACAAATCCACTTGCCTCCCTACTCTGCCCAAACCCACTACTCTTATGTGAATGTTGAGGCAACTACATTTTTAAAAAATTTAATCAAAATAGAACTCTGTTGCTAAGTACCAAACCTAGGGCATATGCTTTATCACTGACTTCTACACTCAGTTCCATGTTTTTGCTTTGTTTGGTTGAGATGAGAGCTCTCTATGTAGCCCATGTGTAGCCCGGGCTATTCCAGAGCTGTCAGTCTTTCTGACTCAGCTCACTGAGTGTTTGGGTTACAGGTATGTACCATGATGTCTAGACACATTTTAATTTTTCAGTGCTTACTAGGATTTAATGAATTCAGAGGAAATAAAATAAAGAGGAAAATAAATAAAGGGAAAAAAATCCAATAGGTCTGTACTGGCTGCTTTTGTGTGTCAGCTTGACACAAGCTGGAGTTTTCACAGGAAAAGGAACCCCCCCCCTTGAGGAAATTCCTCCATGAGATCCAGCTGTAAGACATTTTCTCAATTAGTGATCAAGGGTAGGAGGGCCCACTGTGGGTGGTGCCATCCCTAGGCTGGTAGTCTTGGGTTCTATAAGAAAGCAAGTTGAACATGCCAGGGGAAGCAAGCCAGTAAGGAACATCCCTCCATGGCCTCTGCATCAGCTCCTACTTTCTGATCTCCTTGAGTTCCAGTTCTGACTTCCTTTGGTGATGAACAGCAATGTGGAAGTGTAAGCTGAATAAATCCTTTCATCTCAACATGCTTCTTGGTCATGATGTCTGTGCAGGAATAGAAACCCTGACTAAGATTGGTGCCATTGCACAGACAGACATGGAGCTTTTTAAAATAGAACCAAGAGATAGACTCAAGATGTTCAGAGGGAAGAGGGAAGAAGCCCCAAATTATAGAGCACTCACTATGGCACCAGGTAGCAAAGTAGGGCTAGGGGTGCAGCTCATAGAAGCAGGAAGTAGAGTGCTTGCCTTGTTTGCATGAAGCCCCAGGCTGGATCCCTGGCACCACATAAGCTGGACATAGTGGCTCACAACTGTAGTCCCCACACTTGGAGGGTGGAGGCATGTGGACCAGAAGTTCACGAACTGTGTAAGTAAGACCAGTGGAGGTGGCTTAGTGAGCAAATGAACCTGCCACTGAGCCTAACAACTTGAGTTTAATCCCCAGGACCCACATGGTCGAAGGAGAGTGCTGGCACTAGAAAGTTATTCTCTGACCTCCATATGCATGAGTTGGCATATGCACACACACACATACACACTTATTATTATTATTATTATTAAATAAAGAACTGAAGGACTGGGAGTGGTGACATGCACCTTTGATCCCAGTACCCAGAAAGCAGAGGCAGGCAGATCTCTATGAATTCAAGGGCAGCCTGGTCTATGTGTTAAGATCCTGCTTGAATAAAATTAAATAAAAAGGGAAAAGCTACCCTTTCCTATGAGAGTATCAGAACAACAGTTTTTCCTGATTTCACCCAGAAAGCATGTTTGTAAGTACACTGAATTCTACACACGCTGTCAGAAAGGAGATGCCATAGGAGGGGGTTCTCATGAGTAAAATGGCAGGCTTACCCTCATAGCTGCCCCTTGGTCCCCTGGGGCAGCTCATACTTGTTTTACCGGCTGTGTTTCTTTGGATGTCTTTGTGAAAACACAGTCATGCAAAGGCAGAGAGGATGCCCCTAACTGCTCCTGGTTAGATGGAGGCCTGTCCATCTACATGGTCATTGATGAGGCCCCGGCCAAACTCTGGATCTGGGTTTGGCTTCTAAGTTAGTGAGAGCCTCAGGGCATGGCAGCATTCGAAGTAAATATTGCCGAATGTAAAAATTACGCTGGTAAGTTCTTTGACAGCTCCAAGCAGAGTGTCCTTACAAGGAGGCATGTCACCTCCTTGCCAGCCCAGCTTAGGGTCTGGGGCTTTCCTCCTGCTAGAGGCAGGACTCCATCATAGAAAGTTGATTAGCAGGCACATACGAGCAAAGTGATATGAAGATGACAAATTCATCCCTGTAGTCCCACTTAACTTTGACCCCAAGCCACGGAGCCTCCCTCTCATGGGGCACCTGCTTGGGTGCTTGTTGCATCCCTTGAGCCATCTTGTGGAGAATGCCCTTCGGTTGGACATGAACATCATGCAATTACTTTTTAATGGAGTGAGATGATCTATAGGTCAGTCAGACGACCAGCTAGGCCTCGGAGAGCTCATCTACTCATAACAGGACAACTTAAAAAAATTCTAGAGGCGGGGCTAGAGATAGCTCAGTAGTTAAGACCAACTTTTGCTTATGCAGGGGATTCAGGTCTGGTTCCCAACACCTGCGTAGACACTCAGAACCATCCATCATTCCAGTTCTAGGGGACAGTAAGTAATCCTCTTCAGACCTCACTGGGCACTTAAGTGATGCAAAACACTCATACACATGGTTTAAGTGAGAAATGTCCCCCATTGTCATGTGGGACCCCTCCCCTTTGATGGTGCTGTTTGGAGAGGCTTAGTAAGTATGGCCTTGTGAAAGAAGTGCGTCACTGGAAGCAGGATTTGGGAGCTTGAAGGTTCACATCATTTATACTATGCTGTCCCTGCCTTATGCTTCTGGTTCAAGATATGAACCCTCAGCTTCTCTTCCATCTGCCATACCTGCTACCTGCTGCCTCTGCTCCCACATCCTGTACTCTAACCTTCTGGAACGGTAAACCTAAATAGAGTCCTATAGGTTGCACATCATGTTTTACCCCAGCAATAGAAGTGTAACTAGTACACACATGTATTAAAATAATCTTTTAAAAAAGTTTTTAATTCTACTGGGTCACAAAATCCATCATTAGTAATGGTGATAGTTGACAGCATGTATCCTTATCAATGTCAAATGTGTCTCGCGTAACTAACTTGCAGTCCTGGAAGCCCATAAGAAAGTGGAGCACACATTCGGGGTTTAGTTTGAATCCACCTAGAAGAGGGTTTTTCTGTTTTCTCTGTAGCCATTTCTACTTAAGGGGCTGTCAGGGATGTCTGAGATTTACAATTAATTCTGATACAATTTCAGTGGAATTTGCCTGGTTATGGCTGTTTTTCTTTGATGGAGAATCAGACGCGTGACTTCAGTGATGCGTACGGTTTATTGCACACTCCTGTCTGTAAAATACCTGTTTTATGTGCCAAGAAAAGTATAAACACCTGGCATGGTATTGGTTTTTCAGTAACTTGGTTTCAGCTGGGGGGTAGGGGTTGTGGGGAATCCCATCTCGACACTGTTTATGAAACAGTTAATATTGTCAGCCGTTGTCCCACCTGCTGACTTACACGAAGCCATCCAGACTCTGGTGACTCCAAGAAGTGTCAACGATTCTAATATGAACTGTCGAAGCAAATCCATTTGGAAGTGCACACTGCTGTGACTTATAAAACGTGATGAGAGATACCTCCTCCACAAAAGACGCCTTATTCTCTAGTCAGGTCCCCTCATCGTCATAAAGCTAACATTGAGATAACAAGCAACTACAATGTGCCATGCCAGGCATCTCTTAAACTCATATTCTACCTAATACTAACATTATCCAGAATGGGTGGGATCAGAAGTGCTCAAGAATTCAGAAATATACTTTTTGAAAAACGTTATAGTTTTTGCATAGACATAATGAAACATGCTGGATTTGAGATGAAAGTCTAAACCCAAAATTCACTTATGTTTCATGTGTTCTTTACATACAAACAAACATGCACACGCACACATGCATACATACACACACATGCACACACACAAGGTAATTTGTGTACCATTGTGTAGTTGTATCCATTTTTAGCACATCTGTATTCTCACTGTGTGCATGGGGGCAGGTATGGAATTTCCATCATTTCATCTCTCAGCAAGTTTCTGATTTTGGACTTCTAAGTTAGGATCATTCACCAGCGCTGCATTGCTCTCGTTACAGCTGACGGAGCTGAATCTCTGGAGGGTTAGCCTCCGTTCAAATGCAAACACGGGTGGGATTTGGAGGCTCAATAAAGACTGCAAACCTGGCAGGCTACTCTGGAGTCTAGGCCACTCCTCACTTTTAAAAAAGGTGTGTGTACACATACCTATACATTTTAAACCAGATTCTGAAAATTCGTTGTTCTTAAAAAGACAAGATCCTATAAAATACTTGCAAAAGCCGTTTGATAGTTACCAGTTACTTTGTGTTGCTGTGACATAATATGAGGCAGAATAATTTGCAAGGATTAATTTGGCCCACGGTTTCAGAGGGCTCTGTCCATGATGGCACGGAGGGCATGGTGAAGCACAGAGGGCCAAGAAGCAGAGACAGGCAGGAAGTGGACGGGAGTAACAGAACCCCAAAGACCTGTCCCAACACCCCACCCCTCCAGCCAGACCCAACCTTCCTATGTCTCCAGACCCCCCCCCCAAATAGCAATTATCTGAGGACTCAGTGTTCAAACTATGAGTCTGTGGCAAACCTTTGAGATTCATATAAATTTAAATAGAACCCTATGTTGTGGCTCAGCAATTTCATTCCTATATATTTGCTCGAGAAAAAAAAATTAAAAATATGTGTGTACCCAAAGACACAAAACACCCATAGCAGTTCTAAACTGAGGGCCAGACCAGATGAGTCTCAATCGGTGACTGGATGAACACATAGTGGTACATCTTTACAGTGCTATACTAGCAGCAGTACAAAAGGATAGGGTGAGCAGCAGCAACAGCTTGGAATAGTTCCAAAAACATTATGCCGTGCAAGAGAAGCCAGACACTGAAAAGCTGACATTGAATGAGTCCATTTCTGTAAAACTCTAGAAGAAGCAAAGCTAATCTATTCTAACAGAAAGCAGGTCAGCGTTTGCCCGAGGCTGAGGGACGAGGGTAACGGAAACACTCTCTGTCTTGATTCGAGGTGCTTGAAGGGTGCATGCATGCATTCGACAAAACTTCTGCATTTTATGCTAAAAGCTGGTATTTTATGGTATTGAAGTTCTACTATGGTCACATTCATTTAAAAAAAAAAAGCGAACCAGCAGAGTATATGGGATAAGAGTGGTTCTCAAAAGGGACCTGACCTCATCGGTCCAACAATCTTACCACTTCTCCCTGTGACACTCGAATATGTTGCTCCTACCTCCCTCATGCACTAAATAGAGGTGGTGGCACTGAGGCTCTGCTGGGTGAGATTAACTCTGGCCACATAGAGTTGAAACTTTACACAGAAGTGTTTACAGTACCCCAATGTGTTCCTAGGGATGACTAAAACCTGGCAGCCTGGCCACTACGGCCACGAAAAGCTGGGTACACTTTCTCTTAGTCCACACAGCAATATACACTCCTCAGACTGGACTCTGTTTGCAAGAACGAGAAGAAAGGATGCAAGACCTCTGCTCCAAAGGATTCCTCATTCCGATTGGTCTGAAAATGCAAACCTCCACACCTTACGTCAGTGGAGGAAAGAAACTCCTGTGTTGGTATTAGTTATTGATCAGATCTTTGTTGGTTAGATATGACTGTTTCTCCTTCTGAATGAAATGTTTTCTATGTAAAATTTGTCTCTCTTGGAAGCCATTAAATAGTGCCCTCCCCGTAGGCTTAGATTTTTCACAGCTTATTTTATTTGGGCTTCTTAAACACTCCACTTCACCTACCCTATTATCTGTGAACAAAATCTGCCTGAGTCTCTGCAGAGTCAGAATCCTTGGGGCCTCATTCAATTGGTCCAGGTTAGGTCTCATTGCAATAATTATTCCAATAATAACAAACACTCAGAGTGGACATGTGTGCTTGGAGCTCTATTTGCCGGGGGAAATTTACCATCTTTTCAGATGGGACCACCAGCCCAGTAGAGAGAAACCCTGTCTTTACCTTCCTCTCTTCTGTTGCTGAGATAAACTACTCAGACGAAAGCAGCTCAGAGGAGAAAGGGTTTATTTTAGCTCACAGCTTCAGGTCACTGCCGTTCATTTCAGAGGAAGTCCCAGAGACTCGTCACAACCCACCTACAGGAAAGTAGTGGAGAGTAAGCCTGGATCCAGGCTAACCCTCAGCTCACTTCCTCCAATTTTATACACTTGGGGGTTCCCTGCTTAGGGAATGATGCCACTTGAGGTGGCCAATCTTCCTGTCTTAGTTAATGTAATCAAGATGATAATCCCCTACAGGCATGCCTAGAGTCCCATCTCCTGAGTAATTCTGTCTGTCAAATTGAGAACTTAACACTACCCATCAACCCCTGCTCTAAAGCTGAGAGGGACAAATCTCCCAGCTCCCCATCCCTGATGGGTGGGACAAATGTATGACCTGGTTTGACCAATCAGATGCACTGGACAGAGAAGGGCAGAGATGAAGAACAAGTCCCATTGTTACCAGTAGAGGCCCAAAGGGCTGGTTGTGTTGGTCAGGCAGCTGAAGGCCTGTGTTTGGATCTCCATGTTAACTACACTATGAGTTAACACAACTGCCATGCTCTAACCAGAGAGTTCCTCTGGTGACCCTTTGTGCTCAAAATCTTAAACATCCTTGTCTCTTGATCTTTGTTGTTGGTTGTGTTGTTTTGTCTTTTTGTTTTCAATGCATCCAACCTCAGTTTCCCCTTTCTCCAGTCCTACCAGTCCCCTCCCTCCACTCCTCTTAGTGCCCCCCACTCCCTCTATCCCCCCCACAGATCCACTTCTCTATTCTTCTTCGGAAAAGAGCATGACTCCCAGAGATGCCTATATCTAGGTCTCCAGCCTCCCCTTCTCCGGAAATACTGCATGTCCTGTCAAATGAAGGAATACCATTAATGGTTAATCCTTGCCACTTGTGTTGGGACCCACCATAAGTATGCTACATCCTAGGCCAGGGGTCACTGGATGTCCTCTCTGTGGAGAGCCACAGCCCTGACCACCATCTCTACCTATCCTGAGCACCCCTGCTATGCTGCCTGGGCCTGGGACCTCTCACAGTTCGGGTGAAAACAGCTCCCTCACATTCTGGCCTCACTTTCTCTTCTTCTCTTGGCTCTGTATCAGCCTCCTCAGGGTTGGCAGGAATGGGGCGGGTACCAGACCATGCTGAATGTTGTCCCTCCATCCTGTACATCCAAATGAAGTCAAACTCACTCGTCCTCTGCCAAAGCAAAGCACTTCCATCCCCATCAACTCTCTAAAAAAAGAGGTCATTTTCAAAAAGAAGCCAATTCTAAAGCCGACTGTTGCTCTAGCTAGAATGACTCTATTGCCAAAATAATGATAAGACTGTGCCCATGAGACACTGGTTATTCTGTTGTAGATGAAGCACTGCCGGGGAGGGGTGCACACCTATGATTTGCCTGAGTGTGTTGATCCCTTCAGGGTATAAGTTTAATTTATTATTAACCACCAACTTCATCATTAAGTGACTTTCCAGTCTAGTTTTATTTGTTCAAATAAAGTTTGGTCATTGTGTCCTTAATTTTCAAAGCAATTGATGCTCAATAGAAACCCACCAGTTCTGCTCCCAATTTCTGATTTGTTACACATAGGATTAATCCTTTATCCTTGACATCTTTCCTTTGAATGCTTGATTTCAAATGCACTTTACTATTTCCAAACATGACTCTTTTTCTTGGTTACAAAAATATTTGCTGCCAGGCAGTGGTGGCGCATGCCTTTAACCCCAGCACTTGGGAGGCAGAGGCAGGCACATTTCTGAGTTTGAGGCCAGCCTGGTCTACAGAGTGAGTTCCAGGACAGCCAGGGCTACACAGAGAAACCCTGTCTCGAAAAACAAAATAAAACAAACAAAAAACAAAACCAAAAATATTTGCTTATGGTAGAGAACTTGAAACTTATATGAAAGTTAAAAATGGAAATAAAATTACCCACTTACCACCACAAAATTTTTTGAAAGTTTTTTTAGATCTTTTCAAAGATTTTTTTTAACCCCAGTACAAATAGTTTCTCACATCCCCACACAGTCACGTGGTGCATTAAAAGAAAACATCGTGTTTGCACTTGTAAGGATCCACTTCAGGGGGTAGTGGGTGCTGAGCAAGCAGCTCGCCTCCAAGCTACACCCCAACAGCCGATTTCACTTTTGTCTGGGTTTCCTTACCTGTCCAGTATTTTTGTAATAATTTACACCTGCTTTTTATACATTGAGTATATTAAGTCTTTGTCTTTTGTATCAGGGAATTTTTATGCATTCTTAAGCATATTTCAGTCATGCGCTTGAGCACATGAGTGTTTTTGTGTTTTGGAATTTGTGTATCTGTATGATACTGGGGTAAGATTTGAACCCAGAGCTTCATTCACACAAGGCAAACACTCGACCAACTGAGCTATAATCCCCAGGCTCGGTACATAGTATTTGACTTTTATAAAAACAAAACAACAACAACAACAACTAAGCTTTTTAGGGCTGAGGTTGCACAGCATGGCCAAGGGCCTGGGTTCAAACCCCAGCATTGGAAAACAAAAACAGGATTGGCAAGGCAGCTCAGTGGATAAAGGCACTTGCTCTCAAGCCCAATGAACTGAGTTCAAATCCAAGACCCTCAAGGTGGAAGGAGAGAACTGGCTCCCATGAGGTGCCCCGTGGCTTGGGTACACAACTCTCCCCCACCCCAAAAAATAATATCTGTAATGTGACTTTAAAATTAAAAAAAAAACAATTTCCCAATTAAAAAGAAAAGGCAAAATCTAAACCCTTCCGGTACAGATGTCTCCTTTGCATATGAAGTCTCTCTCTCTCTCTCTCTCTCTCTTTCTCTTCACAAGCTTAGCTGACCACAGCTCCTTTACAAATTAACTTCTGAGTTAAAGACCATCTATGAGACCGGCACACAGCTCAGCTATCTGTCCAACTGGCCCCTTCTGTGTACTTCTCTCTGGTTTTCATTTCCTGCCTCTCCACTACCTCTTGTAGCCTTTGCTGCTATGTGCTGCCCGCCCACCTCTCCTCAGACTCTGCATCCGGAAAGCCTTTGTCCACAGCACTACCTCAGCCTCCCCTGGTCTGACTGGATAAATATCTTCTTATCTGGGACAGAAAACCAAAAAGGCCCTCATAGTCGGACTGACATGGGTTCAAATCCTGACTTGGCTATATATTTGCTGTGTGGTCTTGAGGGAGGCCTCGGAGCCTCACTTTCTCTGTTTGCAAAGAAGAGACTATTGGTCAAAGGGCCAAGGCCAGTGATCAGCCGGGTTTAATTAGCAGTGCCTCAGGACCTTGATCCCCAAGTCTCTCTTCCATTTTACTTATTTTTAAGGCTCAGGAAAAACATGGGCCTTTCCCCCTCCCCACCACTTCTATTCTTCTGCTCCCTCTCTGCTCCTCCCCTGGGTATCTTGACAGCCACTTGCTAGCTGAATTCTTATGCTGTGTGATCTCAGGCAAACTCTCCTTGTACTACCTAATAATGGCATTTGTGTGCGTGTTTTAAGTCATGGAAAGTGTGTGAACCATGCCTCTCTCCTTTACTGCCAGGTGCTCATTACTGTAAATTGTAAAATAATATTTTAGTGAATAATATTACATCTTCAGGTCATACATCAACTAGATGTCATCTTCATTGTTTAATTGACACTTTATTCCCCCCATTAAGATACAAGCAGAAATCAATTCTGCTTCCTCCCTTGCAGATGCAGTCTCATTTCACTCACATGTGTAGTTGGAGCAATAAAACATCAATTAAGCAATGAATCCCTGGCAAATATATAGCATTTGATGTATAATTATCCCTCCGATCTCACTTTCCCCAGGGCCAAGGCTCCCTGGACCATTTATATTCCCACTTTCACCCTCTAAAACAGACCATGTTCCTTTCCCCTGGGCCAGGTGTCTTGGATACACTCCATGCATAAGAAGCTGAGCTGGCAGATAGTGTAATCATAAATTAGGGCTGTTGAAATTAAAACTGGGAAACTGAGTCTCAAGGCAAAAGACTTGCATGACTCACCTAACCTCATCCCACCAAGGTTCTAGAGACACGGTTCTCAACCTTCCCCCATGCCTCGACCCTTTAATACAGTTCCTCATGCTGTGGTGACCCCCGGCCATAAAATGATTTCTTTGCTATTTCCTAACTGTGACTTTGTTACTGTTGTGAATTGTAATGTAAAGCTCTGTTCTAGGTGAACTGGCATGGAGACTCAGATCAGCTCTCTTTCCCTTTCAAGCTAGGAAGGGGAGTTCCATTCCTTATAGAGAAGAGGAGGATAGAGAAGATAGGTCTAGAAGTCTGGAAGGGAGACATGGGCTCCCACAGGGAAGAGAAGCCTCTGAGGGTCAGGGATGGGGTTTCAGAACACACAAAGGTTGAGGAGGACTCATCCTCTCTCTACTCCTAGCCGCCCTGATGCCCAGTGATCTGATGTGTTCCTCAAAAGTGGCTGGAGAACTATGTGCTTGGGAGTTGTGAGGAGCACCCCAACACTGTCCTGTGGCTGCTGCAGGAAGCAGGCCGCATGCGTGACGGGCACCTCCAGCAATAACAGGAATGTTAAATGTTTGGGGCCTCAGCTGCCTCCTGGAGCCCAGTGGAGGCTTTTTTATTTTATTTTACTTTTGCTTTTCTTTCTTTTTTTAGGAAGAACCGTCACAACTGGCCTTGGGTGTCTGGTGGGGTCTGTGTGTGAAATGGGCTGAGCTTGAAGAGTCATTTAAGGGAATGTTTAACTTCCACTCCCTGTTTCTGAAGAGTAATTTTCTGTAGAGACAGGGAGAATAATAGGAGGAACTTGGCTCATTTTGGCAAATTGCTCCAATTTTCCCACAATCTCAGCCCCCTGTATCACCTGCCCCCCTGTCTATTTGGGCCACTTCATGCCCTGGATTCAGACCTAATAGAGGCTGTTTAGACTTGTTTTCAGGACAGAAGCTGGAGGCAAGACCTATCTGGACATCTAAATCACAGCCAGAATTCATTACATAAATGATATATTTACACAATTGATCCCTTTTCTACTGGGTAATTAATCCGGCATCGGAACCCTCAACGATTTAATTGTCATATGCTTAAATGGAAACGGTTGCCACAAATTTCCAAAGACAAGGAGCAGACTGGGGAGGGGGTGCCTTTTGTTCTGAGAGAGCTCTCCCTTGTTTCAATGTTGCCACCAAAAGGGAAAGTCACTTCTGTTGGCCCCACAGGAGCAGATGTACAGAGACTGTGCCAGTTTGAGCCTGCCAGTCTCACCTGATCAGGCTATTTAAGGGATGAAGGTGCTGGATGTGGGGGGCACATTTAACCCAGAAGTGGTAGAATTGGTCCTGTTCCCACATCGGTAGGACCTTGTTAGCATCCCCACACAATCCTTGGCATGCTCCATTCCATCCCTGCATTGGGTCACATGTGTTCTGCTTCCTGTGGTGAGTGCTGGGCTCTTCTCAAGGGAATTCATGGAGCCGTTCCATCCAAATAAGCAAAGACCTGGAAAGTGCCTTGAAGTTCACACTGACTAACTACTAGCCCAGAGGAGCAGAACTACGAAGACCAAACACTTTTGCTTCAGATAGGAACAATTCTAGAAAGACCATAGCAACTGCCCTATGGTCAGAATGCATCTGCCTTCTGCAGAACTGTTGGCCGGGAGTACCATGCTTGCCTTCCTCTCTCTCCCCATACCTGTCAGTCTACCTTGGTGTTCACCTTAAAAAACAAGTCCTTATCCTAGCATTTGCTATGAGAATCTGACTCAGGACAGTTACTGCCTATCTTAGTGCTGTTGGCTCTAGTCTTCCCTCCTCTGTGCTTCAGAGCCATCCTTCATGGAGTAGAACAAACAATAACACTAATCCCACCTGGCACAGATGGTTGGTGCTTAAGAAGAGTGCACCAGGAACTTCTGTATTAGCATCCTTCACGCATCATCTGCTGACCTGCTCAGCACCACGAGAAAGCTGACACTAACATGGATTCTAGAGACAAGGGTATCAAGGAGCAAAGGAGCTAAGTACTGTGTCTGTGGTCACACAGCTGGCACGATGGTCCAGATGTTTGTGTCCATGATCCCAAATTTACGTATGGAACTTTGTTTTTAAAGGTATTTTTCTGTGTGATGGATGTTTTGCCTGCACATATATCTGTGTACCACCTACCTGTGTGCAGTGCGTTTGGGGGCCAGAAAAGGCATTGGGTCTATTAGGGCTAGTGTTACAAACACTTGTGAGCTGATGTATGGATGTTGGTGACTGAACCGAGGTCCTCTAAGGTCCTCTGAGAGTATCCAATGCTCTTAACCACTAAGCCCTTGCTCCAGCCCCTGTGTATGGCAATTCTAGTACTCCTGCCCTGGAGTGACTATGAGGTGAGCCCTCTGGCAGGTAATTAGATCACAAAGATGGCACCCTTATGAATGAGATTAGTGACCTTGTTGTTCTCTAATGCAGTGTAAGAAGTTGGTCACTTTAAACCAAACAATGACCCCTCATCAGACACAAATGATGCTGCCACCTAACCTCAGACTTCCAACCTCTGGGACTATGGCAAGTGAATGTCACTTTTCAAGCAGCTCAGTCTATAGTATTTTTGTTACAGCATCCAAAAGTGACAAGGACACCCTCAGCTTTTGATCAGCTACCAACTGAGCAACTAGACCCAGATGCCATATGGGCTTTTCTCACACACAGACTCATGTCAACCTCAGACTATGCTGAGACCTATACCATCACTGTCACCCAGATGAAGGATTTGGGACTCATGGGAAGTGGGAAACATGCCCAGATCTACAAGGCCTCTGAGTGATAGTGCTGGGCTCAAAAGCAAAGCATGTCTGAGTCTGATGGACTTGTTCTACCTTGCTTCCCACTCCCCAGTTAAATTCCTGGTGCCCACCAAGGCCAGTAGAACCCACAATGACAGCCTTAGGTGCTAAAGAGATGGCTCAGAGGCTAAGAGTACTTGTTGCTCTTGCAGAAGATCTGGGTTTGATTCCTAGCACCCGTATGACAGTTCACAATTGACTGTAATACCAGTTCCAGGGAATCCAGTGCCTTCTTCTGATCTTCTTGGGCATTAGACACACATGTAGTGCACAGACATCCATTCAGATATGATACCCATACACATATACAAATTAAATTAATAACATCATAATAAATAATAATAAAAAGACAGACTTTTCCTTCTTGTGATGTCAGAGGAACCGAGTCTACTGTGAAGACCTCAGCCCGGCGTGGCTGCCACAGATAGCAAAGTTTACAGAATCCTGACTCCTTGTTTCTACCACCACTGGGTTTGGCAGAGGTCTCTTCCTTTTCATCTGTAGGAAGTCAAGGGAAGAAGTCTTTTTGGCCAGATCTGTATTTCATCTCCTGTCCTTTGTCTACGCTCCCCGCCACAACCTGCATGGGCACATGCTGACTATTTCCTCTACTCTGTCCTTCTTCCTTCCTACAAAATAGCACACCCATCAGTCCCCTGTCCCGATGACGACTTCCTCCAGGAAGCCTCTTCTGCCCACATTCCACCTCTAGAGTAAATCAGAGTAAATCCTCCTTCTATGACTGTGATCACTTGGTGCCTACATATGCTAGACACACTGCCACTGTCAGCCCCTTGTTTTACTTCCCTAAGCTATGAACATCTCAAAGATGGGAGCTGTGACATAGTCAGTTCCTTGTCCTTAGAGCCATAGATGCTATCATTGGCGCATAACCTAGAGTGGATGAATGAAGGACTGTCCAGGCTGCTCATCCTTTGCATGTAATCTGGAGGAGGCTGCACCTGATCCTTGACAGTCAATCCTCAGTAGCTGTCCTGAGTTATCCCATGTGACCGTCAATTGTTCCGATGGTACCATGTCCACGGGGCAGGAGAGAATGATGCTCAAGGAGAATGGGTTAATCCTCAGCTGCTGAAGCAAGCACCACAGAATCAAAGAACACTGCAGCTAGAGCGGAGACATCGAGCATGACAGTTCTTCATGAACTATGTGGGCACTGGAGTGGCAGAGGGCGTGCTCTGGTGTGGCTGGCATGATCCCATTGAGGTGAAGAGGCAAGACTTCCCTTTATTATGTAAGGAGACTGAGCTGACTGTCCCTGCATCCCTTCTTCATGTCTAGCCACCAGCAGAGAGAATCATGTAGTAGCCAGGCAGTGGTGGAAAGTGCCTTTAATCCCAGCACTTAGGAGGCAGAGGCTAGCATATCTCTGAGTTCAAGGCAGAGAGGATAGCCAGAGCTGCAACAAGAAACCTTGTCTTTCAAAGACCACACAAAAGAGAAGGAGGAGGAGGAGGAGGAAGAGGAAGAGGAAGAGAAGGAGGGGAGAGGAGGAAGAAGAGGAGGAGGAAGAGGAGGAGGGGGAAGAAGAGGGGACAGAGTTTGGAAAAGGTAAAAGAGCCCTAGCTAGGTCATTGAACTAGTTCCATGTGACTCTTAAGACAAGGAACACTGGCTAGGCTACCCTTACACATGACTAAGAGGTGGGTATCTTTAAGCATCAGCTTCACTGAGGTCGCATTTGGGCGTTAGATGATCCTTGTATTTAAAAGAAACAATGTAGTGCCTTTTAACAGTCAAAGCTTCAGACCACCATTACCACAACTGACTTTATTATTATTATCTTAAATTACATCTCACTTGTTGTGTGTATGTGCATGAATGTGGGGGCGTGCCACAGCACACAGGTGCAAGTCAGACAACAACCTCACCAGGTGGGCGGGGCCCTGGGGATGCAACTCGGGTCCTCAAGCGTGTCAGTCATTGCCTTTACACATCGAACCATCTTGCCAGCCTGAGAATGACTTTAGAGCATCACTACAACCTCCTAAGTGAACCACCAAACCCATTCTCCCTCCCACGGCAGGGCAAGCACTTGTCTCCTTGGGGGCAGTCTGAGCTTGGTAGTCACAGAGCTGGAATCACACCCTGTGTGACAGTAATTCTCAACCTGTGGATAGCAACTCCTTTGGGGGGTCGAATAACCCTTTCACAGGGGTCTCCTAAGACCACTGGAAAACACAGGTATTTACATTACGATTCATAACAGTAGCACAACGGCAGTTATGAAGGAGCAGTGAAAATGATCTTATTGTTGGGGGTCACCACAACATGAGGAACTGTGTCAAAGAGGACTACCTGCTCTATGACCACTCCTCCACTTCATGTTTTAAAGGGTCATTTGTGCCGTGGTGTAAAAGGAACTTTACTATTTGTGTGTGTGTCTGTCTGTATGTCTGTCTGTTTATGTGTCTCTCTCTGTGTATGTGTATATGTAGAGGGTCACATGTGTGTATTCACATGTGGAGGCTAGGGATTAATCATAGGTGTTTTTCTTTGGTCAGTCTTGGTTTGTTGAGACAGTGTCTCACTGGTGTTGATGTATCTCACTGGCCTTTTACTATGTATCACAATACTAAATACTGGTCCTCAAGACTTGCTTGCCTCCAGGAATGAGAGAATCTGCAATAGACTCTTGTGTGACACTATGTAACCTTGCCTCCCAAGTTATCCCTGATTGGTGAATGAATAAAGATGCCTACAGCTTATAGCTAGGCAGAAGAGAGATGGGCAGGGTTTCATTTCCTGGGCTTGGGATCTAAGGCAGAGACCATGAGGAAGGGAGAGGGAGAAGGTGGAGAGAGAAGACTCCATGGGATAGGTGAGTCATGAAAACTTGGCCATGAGGGCTAGTCAATTGGAGTTAAGAGCTGCCCAGATGGAACATGGCAGATTCTAACTCAGGTTTATTGATGGGTAAGTACACATAAGAGCATAGAGGGTAGATATCTGCCCAGATCTAGTGCTGATTATAAAAATAAAGGTTGTGTGTCTTTTATCTGGGAACTAAATGATCAAAGGTGGGGTAGAAACCCTGATTTGAGATTAAATATTAACTGTAACACACTGGGAAGTAGGACTAACCAATATGACTTCGCTGGTTGGGTGGGGAGTCCCAAAGAAACTTCTATCTTCACTTCCCTGATGTGCCACCATGTCTGGTTTTTTACATGTGTTCTGGGGGTTGAACACAGGTTTTCATGCTTGCACAGAAAACACTCTACAGACTGCTGTGCCCTCAGCCCAGTACTTCACTCTCTTTATTGCTGAGTGATATGCAATTAACTAGATATGCCATGTTTTATTTCCTTTGGGGGAGGGGTGTTGAGTAAAAATGGCCCCCATAGGCACAGAGGGAATGGCAGAATTAGGAGGTGTGGCCTGTTTGCGTGGGCTTTGAGATCTCAGATGCTCAAGCCAGGCCTAGCCTCTCAGTCTTCCTGCTACCTGCAGATCCAGATGTAGAACTCTCAGCTACTGTTCTAGAACCATGTCTGCCTGGCCTGCATGCTTCCTGCCATAATGATAATGAACTAAACCTCTGAACTGTAAGCCAGTCCAATTAAATTTTTCCTTCTAAGAGTTATTGTGGTCAGGAGGTGGAGAGATGGCTCAGTGGTTCATAGCACTGACTGTTCTTCCAGATGTCCTGAGTTCAATTCCCAGCAACCACATGGTGGTTTACAACCATCTGTAATGTGATCTGATGCCCTCTTCTGGTGTGTCTGAAGACAGTTACTGTAGCTCTAGCTGACCTGAAAATTGCTGTGTAAACCATGCTGGCCTCAAACCCAACCGCACAGAGATCTACATGCCTCTGCCTGAGTTCAAAGATGAAAGACATGTGCCTCCAAGCCTAGTATACCACATACCTTTATCCATTCATAACATTTGCGTTTTTTTTTTTTTAAGAAATCCAAATCCCCTCGAAACTTAACAAATCCACAATGGATGTTTATAAGTCATGTGTGACTTTTTACAAGAAGCTCTGTCATGAGAATGCTACCCAGAGTGGCAGGGATGAACTATCCACACATTTTGAGTTCAAGAAGACAGACCCAGAAGAGAGAGTAGACATGTTGCTTCTGTGAAATTCTAAAGCTAGAGCATTTAACCTTTAACAGCAGTATCAACCCAGTGGCTTCCTGGGACAGCACTTGCAGGAATTGTCTGCAATGGACAGGGGTGATTTTGGAGGTGTATACTCAGGGGTGTGCATCTGCCAAAGCCTTATTGAACTGTATGTCTTTCAAGACATGAGATTCCCAACGCACGGTAAATTATACTAAAACTTTGATTATATAGAAGTTACTGGTGTCCATGTGGATCCATGTGTTCTGAATCAAAATAAAAGAAACATGCCAGGTAGTCATGGAGAAGGAGCTACAATGCATGTAGATTTCAGGTCTTGCCACAAGAGTTCCTGCACACATGCCTTGTGGAGGATACTATTCAAGGAAGAGGGCTAGCAAGCTCATCAGCTCAAGAGTATTTAATCCTGGCACCCATGTCTGACAGCTCACAACTACCAGTTCCAGGGGATCTGACACACTCTTTTGGACTCTGCAGGCACCTGCACACATGATATGCAAACACACACACACACACACACACACACTAAAAGAACAACAAAAATAAACATAAAATAAACATAAACAAAGTTGTTTATAAACAAAATAGAAACAAAAATCCCAGTCTAGTTGGGTGACAGATTAAGATCCTGCTTCAGGGGGCTGGTGAGATGGCTCAGTGGGTAAGAGCACCCGACTGCTCTTCCGAAGGTCCAGAGTTCAAATCCCAGCAACCACATGGTGGCTCACAACCATCCGTAACGAGATCTGGCGCCCTCTTCTGGAGTGTCTGAAGTCAGCTACAGTGTACTTACATATAATAAATAAATTAAAAAAAAAAAAAAAAAAAGATCCTGCTTCAGACAGACAAGGAACAAAACATTTGGGTTCCAACTCCACTGCATGAATGGGATACACTACAGATGGTAACTCGAGACTATTCCTGAACAAACTGTCTCTGAAGAGCTATTCTCCATGTCATTATTTCATTATTCTCTCTCTCTCTCTCTCTCTCTCTCTCTCTCTCTCTCTCTCTCTCTGTGTGTGTGTGTGTGTGTGTGTGTGCACGCGTGTGTGTGTGTTCCTGTGTTATGTGAGTGTTGGTGTGCATGTATGCCACTATACATATACTTTACATGTATGCACATGTAAAGGTGTCTGTAAACATCCTTAGGGAATCTGTTCTCTTCCACTGAGAGTTCCAAGGATTGAGCTCAAGGTGTCAGAGTTGCCTGGCAAGCTCTTTTACCAGCTGAACCATCTTGCTGCCTGACTCTTCTATTTCAAACTAGTGCCAGGATTATAGGCAGGCACCATCACACCTATTTTATGCGAGTACGAAACCCAGGGCTTCATGAATGCTAGATAAGCACTCTACCAATTGAGTTACACCTCCAACTTGTGTCGCTGTTCTAGGTAACAAAATATGACCTCCAGCCAAGTCTTCTACCAAGGCCTCCAGAGTCCCAAACGGTGAGTCCTTTTACCTCTCTTGCTAGTCTGTTGGCAACACCACATCTTTGCAGTCTCAGTCTTAGGCACTTCCTTCTGCTTGCAACACTCGTCCTGGCCCCCAACCCCACCACCAAGCATACCTCAAAATATCTGCTTAACCTGCACTTTGGGTATGATGCATGCACATTCTCATGCCTGCGCATATCAATGCAGAAGCCAGAGGAGAATAGCAGGTATCTTGTTGTATCGCCTCTTGCCTTAGTCCCCTTGAGACAGGGTCTCTCACTGAAGCTGAAGCTCGCCAATTTTCAGCTAGACCGGTTGACCAACAAGCCCCACTGCTTTGATTATAAGTGAACATTACTGCATCTGGCTTTTTAAAACATGGCTGCTGTGGATTCAAACTCCACTCATCATGCTTGCCCAGCAAGTGCTTTTGAGCAATGAGGCATCACTCAAGTTCAGTGGTTCTCAACCTGTGGGTCACGGCCACAGGGGCAGAATATCAGGTATCCTGCACATCAGATATTTTCATTAGGATTCATAACATTAGCAAAATTACAGTTATGAAATAGCAATGAAAATAGTTGTATGGCTAGGGGTCACCACAACATGAGGAAATGTATTAAAGGGTCACAGCATTAGTTAGGTTGAGAATCCCTGTTCCAGTTTAACCCCAGTTTCCTAGGGCAGCTTCTCTTGCCTACCTATTTAATACACCGGCCATCCTCCCCACCCCTACCGTTTTCCCATTTCCTTTAGCATTTCCCATGACCCTTATCACCTACTTACCCATGCCCAGCTCTAGTGCACTCTCCCTAAGGGTAAGAACTGCAAGTTCAATGCAGCATCCCAAGTGCCCAGAGTAGTGCTGAGCACACATCTGCTGCTCAACAGGCATTCCAGGCATTGTGATGAAGTTCTTGGCACTTGGTAGGATTTGTTTGGAAAACCCAGCCTGTCTCCACAGTATAAGAGAAATGGAAGAGCAATGTCCACAATGGGAGCCTGTGTGGCTTCAGAACGAGGACATCACTCCCCAAAGGGTGAGCCTTGGGAAGAGATGAGTGCCAAGGTTCACTGGGGACCCCTTTCTGAGAAGCCTCTCCTAATGCTGTCCTGCTTTGCTCTTGTTGGGTTCATGATGATGGGTCCTAGTGGCTTTTCAGAATTAGGGGACTGGGACATCAGCAAATTATCAGCCATCTAAGCATCAGACGCTTTCATCTGCATGATGTTTATTTAGCGGAGGGATGCACACACATGCTATGGTTTGTGTAGTGGTCCAAGGACAACTTAAAGGAGACCAAGTCGATCCCAGGGATTCACCTCAGGTCACCAGATCTGGTGGAGAGTCCTTTACCTGTGGAGCCCCAACAGCTCTAAAACACTTTTAGACAGTCAAGTTCCAAGGAGAAAACCGCAAACATTTAAAGTTCTTTCCCCTTCACAAGCACTCTACAGAGAGGCTGAAGAGGTGGATCAGCAGTTAAAAGCACCGGCTGCCCTTCTAGAGGACCTGAGTTCAATTCCTAGCGCCGGTATGGTGGCTCATAGCCATTCATAGCTCCAGGGGAATCCGGTGTCTGCTTCTGACCTCCATGGGCTCAAGCAACACATATGGCAGACAGACATATATACCAGCAAAGCACTCATACACATAAAAATAAAATAAATCTTAAAAAGTAAAAAAAAGAACTCTTAGGACAGAGCAACCTGTGCATAACTGTGTGGGGGAGACTCCTGTTTTAGAAGGAAACATTTGAAGACGCCCAGAAGTAGGAAGGTCGAGAGGATGTAGGCAGCCTACCAGGATTAGCTATCCTAGCTTTGTCAGAGAAACCAACGAGAACAGATTTTTTGGTCTGTGGGGTCATTTTTTTTTAATTTTTTTAAAACTTTTTTTAAAAAGATTTATTTATTTATTATATGTGAGTACACTGTAGCTGTCTTAAGACACACCAGAAGAGGGCGTCAGATCTCGTTACGGATGGTTGTGAGCCACCATGTGGTTGCTGGGATTTGAACTCCGGACCTTTGGAAGAGCAGTCGGGTGCTCTTACCCACTGAGCCATCTCACCAGCCCCCTGTGGGGTCATTTTTAATCTTAGCACGTGGGAGGCAGAGGCAAGTTGGAACTCTGTGAAATCTTATTTCAGGCCAACCGGAATGACCCAGTAAGCCCCTGTCTCAAAATAAACCACCGACAAATCAATCAATCAGTCAGTCAGTCAGTCAGTCAGTCAGTCAGTCAACCAATCAATCAGTCAATATTTTCCAAGAGTAGAGTGGGTAAGAATTTACCATAAGCATAACCAGCAGTCACTGCATACCCAAGTGTCTTCATAGCAATGTTATGAGGCTGGGTCCTCGGGTAAGATCCACTTCCTTTTGTTGTATAATCTTGTGCCTCAGTTTCTTCACTTTTCAAGTACCGCCCACCTCTCCCTGGGATAGTGGCCAGTGTGCAGCAAGGACCCAACCAGTGACCGATGCCTAAGATTAGCTCTGCATAGTGAGTTCCCCTTATTCTCAGAGAAGGGTTAGTAATTTGGCCACTCTAAGGAGTTTAGTACATATCTCAAGGTATTTATGTCATCAAGGACTCCGAGGCTGCAGTCACTTCCTAAGAGCTATACATTCCTCAAAGTCACACTCATTAGCCAAAGCAGGGGGTCTTTGGTAGTATTCTAAGTAGCCCGGGGAAAGATGAGGGTCAGAGCCCGGGGAAAGATGAGCAGGAACTTCCTGGGAGACAGGGTCAGAGGTTTCCTGGGAATCGCAGCACTAGGCTTTTGTCCATTTTACCTACAAATCAAAAACCTGTAGCTCAGGAGAGTTGGGTGGTAAATCTAAGCACCAGGAACAGGACAAACCCTAGCTATTAGCTGTGAAGGCCTCCAGCATGGATCTTGCAGCTTTGGCTAAACGCTTAGCTGGTCCCTACCCTTTCTGTAAGTCTGTACACTACCTCTGGGGAGGACTCATCCACTCTGGCTGCAGAAGGAAGCCCCCTGCCTTGGGTAAAGTCCTAGAGAACATGTGTACGCTCCCCTTCCTTGGGGAACAATCTGCTTAGCGACTTGAGTGTGCGCAAATGCACATAAGACTTTCGAGTGTGGCAGGTGTAGGACACCATTCTAAGCATGCTTTCGCCGAGGCCGATTCTTTGGGTAAACTTTTGGTGTTAATCATTAGTATTCTCCAGGCCCCTTTTGCCCTCTTGGATACTTGTCCCAAGATACAGTGGTGTGGAGATCTGACTCTGCACAGCCTGCGTGCTGAAAATCTGTGAGGTACTCTTCAGCAGTTGGATTCCTGGAAAAGCCTTTAGTTTTTTGTAAAATATGTAATCAAAGACCTCAGATTATCTGAGTGTGGTTGTTCATACCTGTAGTTCCAGCATTAGGGAGGCTACATACAGACTTCTAGGTAAGCCTGGGCTACCGACCAAGATCCTATGCCAAAACCCCAAACAAGCTAGATTTTCATTAAACACTTCAAAAACTGTGTTAGCTGGAGTGTTTGGAAGGAAGTTGCCAGGGTGTCTGAAGTACTAACAGACCAATCCTTTGCAGTGTGAACTGTGACTCCACCCACCCACCCACCCACCCACCCATCCACCCACGCACCTATCTGTTCATCCATGTACTCGCCCACCCATCACCTAAGTCAAGAATTGAGGCATTAACACAAACCTTTACTGAAACGCCTACACACTGGCCAAGTGTGCACTGAGTTCTCAAAAGATAAATAAGGCAGCTCCTGGCCTCATACAGCAGCATCCTGAAGCTCCAGCAACTGCGGTCAGGCTCCACATGAAAAGAAAAGGCTGTAAGGAGAAAACTAAAACCGGCCTTAAAGGGAGACAGAAAGCCAGAAGAGTGAAAAGCAGGAGAGAACTCTTCCAAAAGTGGCTAGACCTGTGGGAATCTGCAGGCGACGTCTCCCTTGGTTTCTCCCATAACTCAGTTTTGTTTGTTTGTTTGTTTGTTTGTTTTTTTAAGTGCTGTTTTCTAAGGGTGGTAGGGAATATTAGGGCCTAGGCTTTTAAATACTTAGCATAGATTCTGTTTTCTTCAGGTGCTCCTGTAGGCTCGAAGATGCCCCATAGAGGGTGCTGTTTGCCTGGCTTTTAAGGCAGCACGGTGCTGGCAAGTGAAGGGAACAAGCCTTTCTGGAGAACAAGTAAATTGCTATCCAGGCACCCGAGCTTTTTCGAACCGGAAAGGAAAGCTCAAGTCTGTGCTTCCTGATGTTGATGTCCAGCTGGAGATGCTGACACCCAATAAAGAGACCCTTTCCTCTAGTGAACACACACACACACACACACACACACACACACACACACTCAGGTTAGGAAAGAGACATGTTGGATCGGCCCAAGTAGGCTGCCTCTTAACTCTTCTTGGGTCCACACTTCTGGGTCTAGTCCTAGAACTGAGATCGGCCAGAAGCCGTGGACCGAATGTCTTTCACGCCTGTCTTCCTGGGACAGAACGTCTTTCAGGTCTATGGACTCGTAGAGATGGGTTTGTTGCTGGTTTTGGTTTTGGTTTGTTTGTTTGTTTGTTTTGTTTTGTTTTGAGACATGGCGATTGACACACGGCCTCTCGGGGTAGGCAGAGAGTAAGGTAGCACTGACTCACAACGACCACCTTCCCAAGAAGTGGAAAGTGTTTCCTCTTTCCCTAATTTAAAAGAGTCCTTGTACATCAGAACTTTAGCAAGTGTGCACACGTCTGCAGCTTCTCCCCACCAGACCCGCACATACCCTTGGGGAGAGGGGGCGCCTCCTCATCCATAGTGGGCCTCCAGGTTTGCTGTGCGCAAGCAGTGCGCTCCGAACCGATGTCGTCTATTCAAGAAAAAACCATTTCTGCATTGGGTGGGTGGGTGGGGATGGCCGCTGCTTGTCCCACACTGTTTGGGCGCCTTAGGTACAGCCTCCTCTCTGGACACCTTTTCTCTATAAAATCTGAGCGTATTACCAACCCTGCTTGAGCCTCGGAGCTGTGATTGGCTCCAACTTGGATTTTAGATGATGCGCCCTGTGCATTCCGGTAAAGCCTTATACGAAATCAAAAGAATAATAGTAACCATTTCTAGAAGCGCTACTTACAAGGCAATAGTAGGGTTCGTTACCGAGGGTGGATGTCAAAACTTTAAACACGACCTTCAAGACTTGGTAGAGGCGGTTCTGGTGCCCTACGACTGAAAAATAAAATAAGCCTACTTCTCATTTGGGGACCCAAAACTGTCCAGTCTGCGCTAGGTAGGCAAGAGGAGCTTGAATTAGGCAAGACTCAACCGAAAGATAAAGAATGGGCTGAGGCGGAGGAAGTTCAGGTGTGAAGGGAGTTTCATCCAGGCTGAGAACAAATTGTCATCTTTCTCGGGCCAAGGAACTATCCCCGGGGGGAAAGGACCCCATGGAAATCTAGAATTGAACTGATTGTCTCTCCGGCTTCCTGCTCGACCCAGGGAGCTGTTAAGGTCGAATGAGTCCAGCTATTCCTCAGAGGCCCGCCGAGATTCTCCAGGGACTTGGAGGCCCTTGGGACATGCTGCAGGTGTCGTTGCCAGGGTAGTCTTCTGCGCCTTCGGTTCTTGGCGCCTATATTAAAGCATTAAGCAGTTCCAAATGCCACCCTTTGGGGGAAAAGTGCTGTGTTCAGATCGCAGGCTTAAAGTTGATCTTTGAGCCGTGGACACAGTCACCCAGAAAAGAGCGGTGTCCTTCGGAGTATAGTTGTCAGTGTGGAAACACCGCTACCCCGACAGTTGCACAGGGGAAGCGCGTGCACAGAGCCGCATACCCAACTCCTACTCCCGAAAGATTCAGAATCACTCATCCGTTTTCAGGATTAAAGGCCAAGGCTACGCGGATTCCTAAACCGGCAGACTCTCGACTAGAGGAAGAGCGGGGAAGCTCTTCTTGACCGCACCCTGATTAGCAGGTTTGGGGAAAGAAAGTACTGAGTTCTTTCGGGGCCGGGGAGGCGCCCTACTTCCTGGACCCTCAGGGCCAAGGCTTTCCAGCCGCGTGGGGCAGCTGGCCTCTGCCAGGCCGGGAGGGGTGGGAGAGCGGCGGCTGCTAGCGCGGATAACCCCGAGGTGACCCAGACCAGCCTGCTCTGCCCCTCCCCCTCAGGCAGACCGGACAGCAGCGAGCCCGCGGCCGAGCTGCAGGGGGTAGAGGGAGGTGCTTGCTCCAGACTGGAGCAGGTCCGTGCGCTCCGGCCCGCCGGGGGCGTCTCCTTCTTGAGGTCCCTTGCGCGCCTCCCGCTTGGTGGGAGCTCTCAGAGTGCCTCTTTAGCGAGAGCCAATATCCTTTTGTGCTAATAGGTTTGTCCTCATTTGCTGCCTAATTGGACTATATAAAGCCAATAACAGGCGGGCTCTCATAGCCCGAAGCCAAAGCGCCAAAATCCGAGGGAAGGCGAGGAGGGGGCGGTAGAGGAGGCGGCTGCGGGGCCTGGGCTCGGCTGCGCCTTGGCCGGCCTAATCCCATTTGCCATTGTACGCGCCCAATCGCCGTATACTCCCCGCATTTAACTTGGATGACATTTTGATTTCATCATTAGCATCCGGCGCCGGATTGACGCATCCCCAAGCCGGGGACCGCTCTCGCAGCCTCCTCCCGGGGAGCCGCAGCTCCTACCGGCCCCCTCGCTCCCTCGGCGCAGAGGCAGGTCCGCTCCCCGCCCCTCTGGACCCCTCCCCCATGCGAGCCCGCCCCGGCCCGGTCCCCACCCCGCCCTCCCGCGGCTCGATTCGCGCCCGGGGCGGCCCCCGACTTTGAGCCCCGTAGTTGAGTTCCGTTTATGGTCTGATTTCCGGCCCCTAGCCTGCTCGCCCCGCCGCCCGCCTGTCCCGCTCCCGCCCTCCGTGGGACCCGGAGGACTGGGGACCATGCCGGAGCCCGGGCCGGACGCCTCGGGCACTGCCAGCGCGCCGCCCCCGCAGCCACCGCCCCAACCTCCCGCGCCCAAGGAATCCCCGTTCTCCATCAGGAACCTGCTCAACGGAGACCATCACCGGCCGCCCCCGAAGCCTCAGCCGCCCCCACGAACGCTCTTTGCGCCGGCCTCGGCTGCGGCCGCCGCCGCCGCCGCTGCGGCCGCCGCAGCCAAAGGTGCCCTGGAGGGCGCCGCGGGCTTCGCGCTCTCGCAGGTGGGCGACCTGGCTTTCCCCCGCTTTGAGATCCCAGCGCAGAGGTTTGCCCTGCCCGCGCACTACCTGGAGCGCTCCCCGGCCTGGTGGTACCCCTACACCCTGACCCCCGCCGGCGGTCACCTCCCGCGACCAGAAGGTACCGAGCTCTCTTTGAACTTTTGTTCTCCCTTCTTTCCCTGTGGGCCGGCCCCATCCCCTCTCAGAGATGGTGTCACTGCAGTTAGGGATGCCCCGACACCTGCCAACCCGAGTTTTGGTTAACTTCCTTCGGCCTCTAGCCAGCATCTTTCCTGCGCCGCTTGGCTACGAGGCCACGGAATCCAATCCCACTTGCTGAGAAAAGAAGTGGAGTTGGAGGCCCGGGCTCTGCGATGCCCGGAAAAAATTGGCCTCCAGCAGGAATGGGTGGCTTGGGATGGCCTTGGGGGGGGGGGGGGGGGAGGAACTAGGCCTGGAAGGCAGGATTGAACCTTAGCAGTGGAGAATTTTCCCGCTGACCCCTGGCATGGGAGACGTGAGATAAAAGGACCGGCCCTGATGCCACCATTGCCTGGCCAGTCCTAGAAAGGCGAGGAGATCTTAGGTCTTTCTGCCTCACTGCAGCCCAGCGGGGACACGGGAGAACCGAGGCCCAGGGCCAGAAGCCTGAGGCCAACGTGTGGGTTGCGCTTGGTGCTCCCAGATCCCCGCCTCGCTCAAGGCCGTGTCGCTGTGCTTGTGTGTGTGTCCGTTTGTCTGTCTCCCCAGCCTCGGAAAAGGCCCTCCTGCGAGACTCCTCCCCTGCGTCCGGCACAGATCGAGACTCCCCGGAGCCTCTGCTCAAGGCTGACCCCGACCACAAGGAGCTGGACTCCAAGAGCCCGGACGAGATCATTCTGGAAGAGAGCGACTCGGAGGAAGGCAAAAAAGAAGGCGAGGCGGTGCCTGGCGCGGCCGGGACGACCGTGGGGGCGACTGCGGCGACACCGGGCTCAGAGGACTGGAAGGCGGGCGCCGAGAGTCCCGAGAAGAAGCCGGCGTGCCGCAAAAAGAAGACGCGCACCGTCTTCTCGCGCAGCCAGGTCTTCCAGCTCGAGTCCACATTCGACATGAAACGCTACCTGAGCAGCTCGGAGCGCGCCGGCCTGGCCGCGTCGCTTCACCTCACCGAGACGCAGGTCAAGATCTGGTTCCAGAATCGCCGCAACAAGTGGAAGCGACAGCTGGCGGCCGAGCTGGAGGCGGCCAACCTGAGCCACGCCGCTGCGCAGCGCATCGTCCGCGTGCCCATCCTCTACCACGAGAACTCTGCGGCCGAGGGGGCGGCAGCGGCTGCGGGGGCACCGGTGCCAGTCAGCCAGCCGCTGCTCACCTTCCCGCACCCAGTCTACTACTCTCACCCGGTGGTCTCGTCCGTGCCCCTACTACGGCCGGTGTGAGATGGGACAGGGGACAGGGAGTGAGCACCCGGCCACCTTTCGGGGACCCCGGAGGAGACTGGGCCGGGCCGCGGGTACCGGGCTGTGGCCAGCGACCTTGGGCTCACTGCCTTGCCTCCCACCCCCCAATAGCATTTTGTAAGTATTTGCAATGCATTTTCCGTGCAATTAATTCCTATGAATTTGAGGCGCTTCTCCTCTTATTTTTGGTTTTGCTTACCATTGAGAGAAAACGGGGTGGGGCAGGGGGGAACGACAAAATTACCAGGTCAAAACTTCCAATTGAAAGTTCTTTTTTAAAAAAAAAAAAAGTTCAGATCTCCCCTTAAATTACCATTGCTCTATGGCTGGGGGGTGGGAGAGGGTGTGTTTTTACAGAAGGAAAATAAGCGAAAAATTCAACTTTTTTTTTTTAGTTTATTCATTTTTCTGAGGAACTATTTTCAAAGTCCCGAGAGAGAGAGAGAGAGAGAGAGAGAGAGAGAGAGAGAGAATTCATATCGAATCCATATTTATTCTGGATTTCTGGGTGTGGTTCTTTCCCCACACCCAATCAGTTATCCACCACCCCCCTTCCAAAATCTGAGCGGCCTCTGGTAAGATCCTCACTTGGCCTGCCTGTGGCAGTCAACTTCATTTATCTCCGTTTGTGACTGAAGAATTCACTAACCAAAATGTTTAAAGGGAAAACACAAAAGCCTCAAATCCAGACCTGTACCAGCTTCATATCTGGCTGAGTGGCAGTGGTCTTACTTATTCCTCGAATTTATTTAGTGGTAATATCACTATTACTACTTTACCTGCTTGAGACGTTGGTTTCTTCTCCTTCTCTCTCTCTCTCTCCTTCTCTCTCTCTCTCTCTCTCTCTCTCTCACTTTTTTTTTGTAGAAAAAAATTACATTTTATCCTCTCCCGGTTTTTTTTGTTTTCTTTTGTTTTGTTTTTTTACTTTGCAACAACCGTTGTGCTTTGGCCTGTGCAATATTGTACAAAATTTCCCTCAAGCCCCGCCCCTTCCTCTGCTGGGATAAAGACCACCACACCACAGCATAATCATTAATGTAGAGGGAAGATTAAGCAGGAGAGGGGGAAGGAAGAAAGCAAGGTAGGTAGCGAGGAGTGAGCTAGGCAGAGTGGAGCGCTTTAAGTGAAGGACAATCAACGTAGGAGAATCTTAACTTATTTGATAACTGTACAGTTTTCTTGTAAAATCCCCCAACTCAACCGGGCACCTTGCTCTGGTTCCCTGTTGGCTACACCTGTTGTTCTGTTGTTTTCATTCGTCTGTTTCCCCCCTCCCTCCCTGTCCTCTGCCGGAGTTCAGTCCCTTTATAAGAAAACAAAACAAAACTCCACAAAATATTGTTACACTTAATGTTATTGTGGAATCGAATTAATTAAAAAGAAAAAAATAAGCCTTTCATGTTGCCAGAGTGTGTAACTTGGATGCTTTCACCGCCTGGGAGCAGGTGAGCAGGGAAACTCTCCTTGCCTCGCTCTCTGACTACCTCTTGTGCTAAGTCTGACCTGCACTCACGCCCCTATAATCCAGCCGGCAGAGGAGACAGGGGTGGCTTTGTTCAGGACCAAGGGCGTTCTTTCCTCTGTATCTTCTGCTGCTTGAAAGGCCCTCGTCAGAGCAAGGAAGAATGAGGCATGGGAAAGGTATAAAGATCCAGGTTTATGTTCAGCTTGCAAATTTGAGCAAAATGACCCTGAGCTTAAAGGCAGGTGGTATTTCCCAAGAAAAAGCTAAAGCTTGCATTCTTTCTTCAAGCCAGGGTTCATTCAAGAGCTGGACTGGATATCCCTAAGATGTCTGTCTAAGATTGTGGTGCCTGTGATTGTCCGCAGGGGTATTGGGGAAAAGAAGGGAGCACAAAGCTTGGAGTTCTGCTGAATCTTGAGGCAGGTCATTAAACCTAACAGTCCTTGAGATAGATGGACAAGGAGTTACCACTTCTAGGACAGGGAGACAGCTGAGCTGGGAGAAATTCAAGCACCCAGTGTAGACCTTGTAGAAGATGTGCCACTGGCTGAGAAAGGACTGGAGTTGACTGGTTCCCCCAACCAGGCTTTCTATGCCCATTGGTTCTCAAAGCTGCCCCAACAGATAGCTAGCCCATCTCCACCCACCTGTTTTAGCCAGGGCCTAGAAGCCTTTTTTCCTTAGGCTACTTCACCCTTGGTTCTCAGCACCAGAGAGGCAAGGCATTCCAAGACAGCTTAGAACTGGCCTAATAGGGAACGAAGGAAGTAGGTGTTTAGATGCCCCTTGCCAATTCAGCATGCATGCCTGACTTCAAGCTCTGTGGTGTGTGTGTGTGTGTGTGTGTGTGTGTGTGTGTGTGTGTGTGTGTGTGTCCCGATCATACTCCAGGCCCTGTTCTTTTGGAGCTGAAGAACTAAGCAAGCAATGGCCGAGATTTCAGAGAGGATTGCCACACGCAGGACACAACCACTGGGGAGCGCCTGTACACGCGCTCTTTTCTCCTACTGTGCTGCCAGGCTCCTCCAACTCAATCGCCACAATTGATTCTACTGTGGCTGAAACGCAACTACCGGTTTTTTTTTTTTTCTGTTGATGGAAAACTGGCCCCAAATAAACCAGTGTAGGTATTTGTGGCAAAATTTTAGCCTGGACTTCAGTGAAGATAGATCTGCCTTTATTTTCCTCTGGTTTGGAATAAAAACGAGGGCATGTGTCGTAAATGAAAAATAAACAGAATATCGGGGTCAAAATATGTTGTTCCCTGTGTTGCCTGAAAACAGAGTGATGCCTTTTACTGTTGGCAATACTAACTGCGGGACAGGCCAGTAACAGTTCATTAAAAATAATGTTGCAATAGCAAACATGTCCTCAGATTTTACAGCCAGAGCACGATGTTATCAAAAGCCAAGAAAATACTTCTTTATTTGTTTGGATTCCAGAAAACGGTTCTTGACTGACCCAGTCTTTTGAAAGTCAAGATGTAACTGGTTCTCCACAAGTGTAGTTTATCCTTTGTGGGAGGCCCCTTGGCTTCACTTTTCTTCCTGCGTGGGAGCTTGGGAGCTTTGCTGCTCCGGGCTGGTACCTCTCACCCCAGGGCCACAGTGCAGCTCTGAAGAATGATGGCCGGTGTTCATACCATCTTCCAGCCCAGTGGGGTCCTGATGGGTTTCTCCCATGTTCAGTGTTTGAGGAGGAAGCCTGTGACATTATGGAATACTGGTGCCGCTCTGAGTGGGGCACAGTGGACCTTGCTGTCAGAAGAAACCCAGTACAGGACCAGAGAGCTGGTTGTCTTCTCATATGTAGTCTTTGAAAAGATTCCCAGGACTTTCCAGAGCCAATTACCAAGAAGACTTGTAGGGAGAGTAACAAGTCCTCCTGAAATCCCTGTGGACTTTCCTTAGGAGAGTTCAGGGCAGCCACACTTTCCTGTTTCAGGATGCTGAGTGGGCACCTCCTATTTTATCCTTGTACCACCTTCAGGTTGTGGAACCTGGAAGTTTTCTCTCTGTCCTACCTACAGTCCTGCACCCACTCTCAACACCAGTCAATGCTCTCTGGTCAACGAAACCTTCTACAGTGGCCACCAAATAGATGGATGTTCACAAATAACACAAAATACACTCACTTGACACAGCACACATGGCGATCCAAAGTAGCCCAACACACCTGCTCACAGTTTGTGGTTTTTAGCATCATTCTGATCGCTTAGAGCATACACAGAGTCATGGGCTTTGCTCAAAGCGACTCCAGGTGGCTGGTTTTCTCCAATGGTCCCTGGCTAAGCTGAATTGAGAGTGGATAGCACAGATGGGTAGGAACAGGGCATTTACCCACCCATCTCAGTTGCATAGCCTGAAAATTCCCCAGGTGGCAGGTGGTTCCTGGAGTTTCATCACAAGCCACGTGGTCAAATTAGCCTAACCTCACCACCCCTCTACCAGGGACCCTCACAGTCCTGTGTGCCAAGACTATAAGGAGTCCCCACAGAGTTCCAAGCACCTCTGAGTGCCTTCAGGCCCTGGGAGAGCTCAGAGCCAGCCTGTGAACTGTTTCTGTTGGCAACACAGATGTATTTCTTTTATTTGGTAGTAAATAGAGTAGATGTGTGTACATCAAACAGCAGCAAGATATATAAATGGTAACCCAGCCACTGGGGCTCATTCCTAAGGGGGTATGTCCCCTCCGTAGGTCAAAGTCAGAGACCACAAGGAGGGAACCCCAGAGCACCTGCCTCTCCTTGCCTGGGAAACTAGAAGTGGAGCTGGGGAGAAGGAGAAGGAGGTGGAAAGGTGGGTGAGATTTATGTCTTTTCTGAAGCCATCCTGTACTGGGCAACTGGGGAGAGGGAGAGAAGGGAGGTTCCAGGAGTCTCTAAGTCTGCTCAATCTGGAAGCTTCTGGGGCTGTAACACTAGGGATGTAACATCCTTTTGACTATGGTGTCAGTATCCCCGCTTCCAATCTCTCTCAACCCATGGGATAGCTGAACTGTCTTCCAGAGTCCTTGGGTGGGGTGGTGGTTGGGGTGGGGCTCTAGCCTTTACTGGATGGGCCCTTGACCACTTCAAAGACCTCATTTTATTTCACTTTAGCTTGCACTGTGACTGTCCCCTTTCAGTAGCCCAAACTCTAACTCTGCAAAGTGCCTAGGAAACTGAGCCAAGGCATCAAGGGTGGTCAGATCCACAGAAATCCTGGAGGCAGCTAGGAAGACCCAGGGGACTACGCTCACACAAGCATTTGTTTGACCTTAAAGGAGCCATCTGCCTAGCACTTCCTGTTTTTCTCCTGCTCACTCTCTACCAGCTACCAGGCAATGTTTATAGGCCCTCCCTGACTTTAGGGTGCTAGCCACCGACTCCACCAGCGTGCACACGTCTGAAAAGTGTACCCAGTTGAGTACACACCGGGTCTTTCCTTGCTGGAGCAGATGATGTTGACCTTTTATCATCCAAACAGGGAGGGTGAAAGAGGCACCCCTCGACATAACTATGCCTTACATATTAGCAAGCACTGCCTAGTGCTTCCCTCTGGGATCTAGGATGAAGATTTGAACTTCACTTGATTTCTCTTCTTTTGTGAAAACTGTGAGAACCAACAGTGAGGTGGGAGGGGGAAGGGGGTGCCAAGGAGGTAGGGTTCTAGACTACAACCATAGTCCCAACCTGATCTATTGATCTGCATGAGACTCCTTCTAACTCCCACCCATGACTGGGCATGACTGGGCATGACGACTGGGGAGAATATTGATGCTTGATGCTTCTTGCCTCCAGGAAGGAAGTGCTCACTGGCTATGCTAGCTTACTAGTCCATGGAGGGGAGTGCAAAGTCTGGGCGCTGAGGTGGCAAAAGAGTTCTTTCTGGTTCTGGTGCCTGGAGAAGTGAGCCAAGGAAAAGGTGTAGGAGAAGAGAGGCGCCCATCATTGAGTCAGGAGCAGTGAGGTGGAGTCATCTGGTGTCCCTCACCCCAGCACTAAAGTCTTAAAGATATAGAAAGAATCCTCTCTCAAGAGAGTTCCTTCACCACCCTCACCCCCCTCGGTGATGGAGTACAAGCATCAGATTTTCATCCAAGTTCCATTAAGTGAAACATAGGTTGCAGGGCACCCTTTGATTGAAACAGTTTAAATTTTAATTGTGTTTTTAATTTGACATATAGTTGCAGAAAGGAATGACACTCAGTCGCCAAGGGGCGCTCGATTTTCTTAATTTCTCCCAGAGGAATTGATGAGTCTATCAGGCTACTAGATTGGAAACCCATTAAAGCTCTCTGGTTAGGCTTCTAATTGGAACTTGATGGATGTGGGAGGGGGGGGTGTCGGGACTAGGCTATGCTGATCCAATCTTCATGACTTTCTGTTTTCCAATAAATTACACAATTCATTTTCCAGCCACAGATTACATAAATTGTACACCTCTGGGGTTCTCTTTTTCAAGTAGGGAGCCCTTTTCCCCAAAAGCCTATTGTGAGATGTCATTTGCACCAAAGAACGAACAGCAGAGGCCCTTGAATGAAAATCGAAACATAATCAACGTTTATACTTAGAAAATTTATTGAGATCATTTTCTCTGGTATTTCCTTATTTTAAAGTTTGGACGCGCCATATATCATAATCCACTCGTTGAAAGGGGCGGGGGCGAGACTGTGTTTAATATTTATCGAAGCTTGATTCCAAGATCAAACTTGTTTATGACTTCATCTGTCATTTCGGAGGGAGCCTTCTTCCACTATTACCAGGCTCGGCCAGCCTATTTCCCAACTGCCGCAGAGCAGAGAGGATCAATTTTTATTAGGCTCCTCCGCAAGTTTGCTCTGGGCCGCTTTAATATTGAGCAGCCACATAATCTCAGGACCTAAACTTTAAGTGTTCTTTCAGTCTGGAAAGGTTTATCATTCCTTGGAACCGGGTTTGTGCCTAACCCTTATGGAGAGGAGACTCAAGCCCCCCTGCCCCCAAAATTCTGAAAAGCAACTTCCTAGGGTGTCCATTAAACCGGAGAGACACAGGGAAGGGAGGAGCTATCTGGAGACTCAATGGGTGGGGCCAAGTGGGGGTGTACTAAGCTGAAGGATTGATCAACTTGGTCGAGAGAACTGTAGCTGAAGGTTTCTTGGAGTGTGTACCAGAGGGGTGTGGGACTCAAAAGGCTCTGGCCCTTATCTACACACTTAGTGAAGTCTAAGTCCCCAGGAGTCTGAAAGAGGAGGTGGGGTGTTGCTATTTTATTCTTTCCAGTCCCTCCCTATGGCCTAGTAGAATGAGAGTAGAATGACTAAGTGGAATGAGTGGGATGAGAGGTGACCAGTCAGAGGAAGGTCTTCAAGCCTCTTGTACCCACCACCCCCACTCACTTAACTAGCTTAGTGTGTTCTCTGTGCTGTGTCTGAGAGTGTGTGTCCCTTTGTTTCTGTTGTGTGTGATTTGCTAGTTCAATGTGTATGGGTAAACAAGTGTTTAGATGAGAGTGCATGTGTCCTTTAATGGCTAGCTGGTCGGGGCTTGAAGCAAGCATCCCTCTGTGGACAACACCCTCTGAGCAGAGGAACAGAATAGGCAAAAGGCTGCCTTCAAAGTCCCAAATCAGCCCGGGAGAGAAGTTTGGTCACGATGTCTCATAGGTTTCTGGTCTTAGACTTGCATCTTCAGTAATGTGCCCTGTTGGGCTTTGCTCTGAGACCTTCCTCAGAAGTCACCTCTCACCGCCTTAAACCCTTTTAAGTGCTTGATCCCATTTTGAGCCCTGGGATCTGAGGGTAGGGGTGGGGGTGGGGGTGGGGGTTGTTTAACTCTTAAGGCTGTTATTCTCCAAGTTTGTCGCTTTTGCCGGCTTCTCTTCCTATTCTCTCCCAAGAGCACAGTAGCGGCAGGGAAACAACCCTGAGCGCAAGCTTGTTTCCATTACTTGGCTAAATTCTTATTTTCCAGCGCCTCAGTTTCCACGTCTGTACAATGGCGGTAAAGATCTGAGTCATGTTTGCTGTAGTTAAAATGAGATGTCCCCAACGTGTTCACAGCCCCAGATCCTTTCTAGCTCAGAACGACTTAACTCTTTCTCCTCCACTATGATTTTCCTACAATCCCTATAGCTGGCTCTGACCCTCCAATTGTCCAGACAGTCCTCTTGTGGTATTGATTTGGCTCTAGCTTCGACGACACGGCCCAGATAAGTGTGCTTTTGAAAAGCCAAGGGTTAGTGCATGAGTTTGAACGTTTCTTTCTGGAATCTCCTCCTCTACCTCCGCGGGAGCGCGCTGGACCTGCTGTGATGAGGCTTCGGAGCTTGTGCCACGGCCGCGCAGAGCAGGACGCACAAATTGTATTTCAGCGCCGGGTCCTTCCGGGTTAATGAGCTGACACCATGATTAAAGCTGACCATTTGTAATGTGTCTCGACCCCGCCGCAGAGCCCTGAAGAGGTTAATGCGGTGACGGAGGCCGGCACCTGCCCCTCGCCAGCCTCCCGGCCCTGGGCGAGCTGCCTCCTGGCCCTCCGCTCCCTCCCCTGCCCCTGTCCCGGCTGCGCCACCGACCCCTAATCAATTAGCCCATTAACGAGCCCTTTGAGGAGTTAAGTAGGGAGAGTTCTGCCACGGGCAGGGCCGCAGTCGGTAACTCACTGAGGCTAATGATATTATAAGCGCTTTACTCAATAATCCGGGAGCGGTGCAGGCGAGGAACTGCACCGTCACGGTACAGGCTGGACATTTGTGGGGACCTACTCGACAGTCTCTCTTCACTCTTGGATCTTCTGGCATGTGTCTAAGGAAGGAAACAGGGTTTCCGGGACCTTAAGGGTGCAGCCAAGCTGGAAGCTTTGGATCTCGTTCCTTTCCATAAAGCTTGTGTAGATAACTGTCGCCTCAAATCCCTTTGCTTGCTTTGTTGAGATGACTCTAGATCAGGTAACAGGTGCTCTAGGGATTAAACAAGCAAGAGTCAGGGCTCAGGGAGAGGCCACAAGAAGGAAGGAGAGAGTCAGGTTTTATAGAGCTGCACCTTGACCTCTGAAAGGAAAGCAACGCTCCAAACAATTTTAGGATAGGGAAAACGAGGCGTGGAAAGTGTACATATCTTGCCCAAAGACACCCTACCTATATTTAACAGGATCCTGTCCAATTCTAAAAAGTCCCTATACCTACCTACTTTGCTTCCTTCCAGAAGCAACGTAGCCATTTTGAGACCGCCAGTATTTACCAGCAAAATAAAGTAAACGAGTTTAGCTGCAGTGTGGGAAGGCGAGCTGTGTGGTATTCGGTCAAGGATTAGGAAATAACTATTCTGCACTCTGAGAGTTTATAGGTTTCTAGCTGACACATCATCACCACCAGAGAATGGGGGCAGGAGACACTAAGAAGTTTGCCAGAGGGCAGGGATGCTTCTACTGGGACCAGACTTGTTCAAGTTCGCATAGTGCAAAAGGCGTTTGCTGGAATGTGAGCCGAACCTCGGGACATCTGGGGGCTACTCTGTTTCCAAAATCCTACGGTCCCTTTAGCCAGTGGGGTCTGCAGGTCCAGAGCTGTAGAATTTCTTTGCTCCTGTGTCTCCCAGCCGAGAAGGCGTCTCTCTGAGCCACAGACTGTTAGAGCGCTGTTAGTTCCCAAGAGGCTGGAAGGGGTTGAGGGCTGGGGAGGGTGGCAGCAGCCTATGGTGTGCATCTTGGATGTGAGAGAGCCCCACCAGCTCGACCCCGGGCGCTATTCTCGTTTCTGGAGAGGCAGGGTAAAGACCAGGAACACAGGCTGCAATCTAAGCTGCCTTCAGCCCCAGATGTTACGGGCTGGACAGAGCTGATGCGGGTGCGCGTCTAGGCTTGCTCCGGGAGCTTCCCGGTGCTGCGAGCTCGGCCCCAGCTTTTTAAAAAATTCCGGGGCCGCTCCGCGGCGCTGCGATTGGCCGCGGCCGGGTAACCTCTATGCAAATGAGGCCGCGCAGCCTCCGCGTCGCTGGAGACCGGTGGAGTTGTCAAACGAGGAAGGGACATTGGCACCGGGGCTGGGCGGGCTCACCCAGAGCCCGGCCGGCAGGGACCCGCGCACAGCGGTCCGGTGCCTGCGCGTCCTGGAGCAGAAGGGACGCCTCGCCAGCCTCGTAGCCCCCTCCCCTTGCTTTCCCTCCCGCCCCTCCCCCCGCCCGCCTGCCCGCACCACCTTCCACCCAGACCCGCTCTAAAGGGAGTTCTTGGTTTCCTCCGATTTCTTATGAACCCAGGATGGGCAGCAAGGAAGATGTGGGGAAGGGATGTCCGGCGGCCGGTGGCGTCTCCAGCTTCACCATCCAGTCCATCCTGGGCGGGGGCCCCTCCGAGGCACCGCGGGAGCCCGCCGGGTGGCCAGCCAGGAAACGCAGCCTGTCTGTGTCCTCGGAGGAGGAGGAGCCGGAGGAAGGTTGGAAGGCTCCGGCTTGCTTCTGCCCAGATCCGCACGGCCCCAAGGAGCCAAGCCCTAAGCACCATACCCCCATCCCTTTCCCTTGCCTGGGTAAGGATCGCAGGTCGGGAGTCTGGCCCCGAGTGAGCGTGAACCTATGCGGTGTGTGATTGTCGGAGACTCGGAGCAGGGAATCCCGCGGTCACAGCCGGGCCGCTAGTGGTCCAGGCTAAGGGGAGGGGACTACGCACCCATGGTGCATTCTCGAAAGGGCCGGAAGGGCCGGCGCTGGGGAGAAGTAGAGGAATATTGGGGCGGTAAGGGGAAGACTGGGTAAGGGGAAGGAGGGTGAACTGGAGTGGGCCAGGAACTCTGCGGGCGGTACACAATGCTGGCCAAAATGGTTTCGCACGCCGGGTACTTTCTGTCCTGACTTAGTTCTGCAGGTCTGGTTTGGGTGTTCTGTCAGTCCTGCAGGCTCTATGTCCTTTCCCTTCTCTTGGTCTCTTCTCGAAGTGATTAGTACTCTAAAATGATTGACAGTGCTGAGTTTCAGAGAGGTAAAAGCTAACGGAGGACAGCCAAGGAGTTATGTATAAAATTAGCCCGACTCTCAAAGAAAACGGCCTGTAAAATGATGCTACCTTGTAGAGCTCAGTCCTCAAAGGCAAAAATCACCTTTTAAAAATGGTATTAATGTCCCCACTCCAGACCCGTTACCACGTTTACTTTTATAAGAGTGGAAGGAGACCCTCAAGCTCGGATTATATGGAACCCTCTTCTGTTGCTTTGAAAGGCCGAGGCTCTGGACTTTGGGCGCTAGCAGGACGCAGTAGAAAAGGAAAGGGTTAGCAATAGGGGAATCAAGGATGCAGGCGTCAGTCAACCCCCTTGTCCCCGGCAGAGCTGAGAGTCTTCAAGGCTCATCAACTCCATGGCCATTCTGTTTGTGCTCACTCTTCAGGTACCCCCAAGGGCAGCGGAAGCGCAGGGCCTGCGGCCTCGGAGCGCACGCCTTTCCTTTCTCCTTCTCACCCGGACTTTAAGGAAGAGAAGGAGAGGCTTTTGCCGGCGGGCTCGCCTTCTCCGGGCCCGGAGCGGCCACGGGACGGCGGTGCGGAGCGCCAAGCCGGAGCGGCCAAGAAGAAGACGCGCACCGTCTTCTCCCGCAGCCAAGTGTACCAGCTCGAGTCCACCTTCGACATGAAACGCTACCTGAGCAGCTCGGAGCGCGCTTGCCTCGCCTCCAGCCTGCAGCTCACCGAGACCCAGGTTAAGACTTGGTTCCAGAATCGCCGCAACAAGTGGAAGCGGCAGCTCTCGGCCGAGCTGGAGGCAGCCAACATGGCACACGCGTCGGCGCAGACTCTCGTGGGCATGCCGCTCGTGTTTCGGGACAGTTCGCTGCTGCGAGTGCCGGTGCCGCGCTCTCTGGCCTTCCCGGCGCCGCTTTATTACCCGAGCAGCAATCTCTCGGCCTTACCGCTCTACAACCTGTACAACAAGCTTGACTACTGACATGCTCGCCCGCCGGCTCCCGGGACGCCCTTGGTCGCCTGCAGCTGCCTGCATAGCCCGGCCCGGTCGGGATCCTTCGCAGAGCTCCGGAGCAGAGCGGCGCGTGTCCAGAAATATTAAGAAATACACCATGTGTATTCGTTATGTCTTATTTATGGCCTCTTTCCTACTTTTTGTTTTGTTTTGTTTTGAGTATTTATCTGCATTCCTCACGCCAGAGCACCTGCTTTCTACACAAAACCAAACCAACTCGCGTTTGAAAACTATTTTGGAAGGGAGGCTCTCGGGTGGTGGTGGGAAGGGGGGTTTTGATTAGGTCGGTTTTGACCAGTAGCAAGAAAAAAACATCAGAAAAACCACCAACAGAACCAGGTAGTCTTTCTCCCATATATACACCTGTATATAGAAAATGTGCCAGGACACAAGCTCAGCCGAGCCGAACCAACTAGGGCTTTGGTCGTTGAACTAATCACTTCTCTTTATTCCCTTCATCTTGAGGATGCGTAGGGGCAAAACGAGGAGAGTACAGATCTGTAAATATTTTTAAAGAGAAAAAATAAAACGTTTTAAACATGGTTGCTAACTTTGAAGGGATTAATTGTCCCACGAGACAGCGCGTGGAGTTTCTGGATTTCTTTTTTTTTTTTTCCTTTTTTTTTTCTTTTTTTGCCAGAGCATGCAGGATTCTGTCTCCTCGTTCAGCCCCCAAGGTTCCGCTCTCACCACGTGTGGGTGGGGCTGGGCTCAGAGGTTAAAGGTTGGGATATTGGGGCTGCCCAGGCAGCACGTGACTGGGGCTGCTTACCGGAACAGCACAGTTCCCACGACCCAGGTGTGAGGGTTGGGGTGCACTCGAGATGGAATCCAGATCCACAGCCCTGCGCAGCGAAAGACAAAGCCAGGAACCTGGCTGCTGACCCCGTCGCCTCTGGGAATGAGCCAAGCAAGGAGGTGAACATCTCCCTGATACTGGGCTGTTTTGGGCTAGACGAAAGCTGGGCACGCCACGAAAGGCCGGAGCTCTTGGCGTTCTTGGCGTCCTCCTGCGCGGAGTAAAACGTGGGGTGTGAGAAAGTGTCCGCTTGGGTTCCAGAGCCACACGCGACCGGCTTGCAGCCCTCGCAGGGGTCTTCCGCTGGTGACACAGTTGCGAGAGCTCTGCGCAGAGCGGGAAGTGATGCCTAAGGGTCAGATTTCGTTGGAGGAATTTCGTGGAGCAGATGACACGGGCGCTTCCCTAGTTTCTTTTTGTAGTTGTTAAATTTGCACTGTGAGTGACCAAAAGGTCGGATCACTGGCTAACGCGCAGCAGCTGTTTCTGAATTGAGCCCTGAGGATTGCAGTGCCCGGCTGCCCGCCACCATGCAGGGTTGGGGAGGCGCTGCACCCGGAGAACTGCTTCGTCAGGATCATGCAAATCACAGCACTGTATTTTCTCTATGTTTCATAGCATCCACCTGTTCCTTGTTAAATGTCAGAAATGGGTCTGGAGCTTGGAGGAGGCCTCAGGTAGAGTTATTAGGTCCAGCCCGCCTCCCCTCAGTGGTTGACCAGGGTGCAAAGAGCTAGGAGTCTGCAGCGCCAAGGCCCTATCTATTTCTTTCTTCAGAAGAAAACCTGGTGCCTGAAGGACCGGTCACTTGAGCCAAGTGGCATCAAAATGACTTGCATTTTGTAGAAATTCACAGAATGTAAACGTTTACATGGCCCATATCATTCCGTGAAAGATGCCTGGCAGAAGAGATTTGCTCTGATATTGCCTATTTTCTTCTTAACACATTATATTTTATAAAACCTGCAACTCCTCCTAGGTGACATTAGATGGATGCTACACAAGAGTGCACCGGACAATACTAGGTTGGTTCGCTTGCCTTTGTTTTATTTTAGCTGTGTTCACCTCAATAAGTATTTGTTGAGCTCTCAACATGTGCTAAGAACCTACACTAAATTTGGGGTGGTCCAAAGGAGAACACAAAGAGGTCTATCAGTTCTCTTCTTACTTATTAAATATGTGTGTTCAATTGCTTATTGGATATGCGTATTTTCTGTCACCGTAGTTTTCACTCCAGATAACCTCTTTGCATTCTTTCCCTGACAGCATTCTTTGAGTGTTCCACCCAGAAACAACCACATTACTTCAGAGGACTGTCTTGTAAAAAAAATATTCCGTTCAGATGCTTTTGATCTGCCTTTCAGCAGATTACAATTCAATGATGGACTTAACAGTATTGGGTCACCATCTTTGCTTCAGGATGGCTTTCTCCATAGGCAGTGACCTCCTCCTCCTGTCACTGTCGGCATTAATGACTTGAGTTTGCTCATAATGTTTTAGGGAATGACCATTTCCGCAGTTGTCATGTGGTATATATCTGACTCTCTTTACTCACCCAGACATTAGCTGTGGCAGGCGACTCACCACTGCAACAGGTAACTGAATATTACACACACACACACACACATACACACACACACACACACACTTACTTTACATTTGTGTTGTAAAATGGTCAAGACTCTGCTTGTGGCCAGATTTCCTATCTCAAGTCTAGCAATTCATTTGAATAATCAGCAAAATAGTCCATCTCGTTTCAGGCTCTAAACTTGATTTAAAAGATTGACGTTTCTTAAAACTCAAATAGAGTTGGGCTGCAAGGGCACAGCCAGAGGGGCCTGAATCATACACACATGGGATAATGAAATATGCTTAGATTTTATTAGCAGGTAATTTATGCTCAGAATCTGGAAACAGTAATGGAATTAAATAAACAACTGGGAAAGAGAACCAAATAAGTCAAGAGGTAAAATTATTTGGCTAAACTTAGAATGCAAAACAACTCAATGCATTAAAGAAAATTGAACCTGGCCATTGATTTGTTGAAAGAGAAGAGAGAGAAAGAACCACATACTGGAACTATTTGGAAAGGGAAGACAACCAGAATATTTTAGCCATAATAATTATCATCAGGATAAAAGGCTGGTGTGTGTGTGTGTGTGTGTGTGTGTGTGTATGTGTGTGTGTGTGTATGTGTGTGTATGTGTGTGTGTATGTGTGTGTGTGTGTGTTATTGTCAGGAATCTTAAGTGCATTTAGTTCAGAGTCTGTGCACATATAAGATCTTTATTTATTTATGTTTATTTATTTTTTTAGACAGGGTTTCTCTGTGTAGCCCTGGCTGTCACTCAGTAGACCAGGCCGGCCTCGAACTCAGAAATCCACCTGCCTCTGCCTCCCAAGTGCTGGGATTAAAGGCATGCACCACCACTGCCCGGCAAGGTCATTTTTCCATTTTTCTTTCTTTCTTTCTTTCTTTCTTTCTTTCTTTCTTTCTTTCTTTCTTTCTTTCTTTCTTTTTTTAATGTACCTTGAAAGTTAAGTAGTTTAAAACTAGAGACAGCTTCCTACTTCATGCAACAATTTCAAAATAAAAGGGATTGTCTCAAAAAGATGGGACAGAGAAAAAGAAGTTGTATCTGAGGATTAATTAGAAACTTTCAGTAACATTTTGCATGTCAGTATGCTACTATATTGTTTGTTAAGCACTGCTTTTCTTTCACAGAACCAAAACAACCTTTCCATTCTCGTATTTTTTTAGAGGATTCTAGAAACAGAAAGTGCAGCAAATTGAGCCTGCAACCCCCATGATAATGCAGAGGAAGGTGGGAGAGGGAGGACAGCCACAATGCTAAGTCCTATGATGCACATTCCTAAGAGATTCTGGCTGATCGTTAAAGATTGGAAATATTTGTGTCCTGCTCTGTTCACCCTTCCAGGTGTGGTACTCTTCTAAAACAAGGGGTAGTTTGACTGAGTGTGTACTCCCAGAGCTGCTTACGAGGCCTGGCATTCAGGTGCTTGAAAACTGTGGAGAGATGAAATGATAAAAATGAGATCACTAGAACTCAAGGGAAATGAGTCTCTAGTTCACAAATTGACAACCCAGCAAAATAAAAGCAAATAGTGCCTTTGACTAGAAATTATCCTTCAGTATGACTAGTCTGGATTAATTCCAGGGGTATGTGCACGGCCAGAAAGAAAATATTAATTTATATCTATAGTAGTTATTAACCAAAATGAAATTTTGTGTCTGAGAGATAGAGGAGAAGGATGTCACAAGAGCTAGATAAAAATATCTTTTCTGCCTCCTAGTCTGTGGATGTTCAGGCAAGCAGCTCCAGAGAGACTACAACTCCCAGCATGCAGCGTACAATTGTGGGCGGGCGTGAACGCCTTTATGGCCTGAGCATACTTGGGAGTTGTAGTTTTCCTTCTGCAGCTCCAGAGACGTAACCTCGGCGTGGTGGTACTAAGAGACCCGGTGAACGGAAAAAAAAAAACCAAAAAACGCGGCTTCCCTTTGAGCCGGAACAAGATGACTGCGGAAAATGAGGCAGGCAGTAAATCAGACCAATCAGCTGCCGAGATCGAGCCGTTGGCGTTCAAAATAAGCCAATGATAGGCCTGCTCCGGAGCTTCCTCTCCGCCTCCTCCGCTTTGCCTGCGAGTGCTCGGAGGGAAGCGGATCGGTAGTGGCCGGTGCAGAAACGTTGCTAAGGCGGACACGAGGTAGAGGTTCGGGTGAGGGCGGGCGGAGTGGGATCTGTGGTTCGTGGCCGGCGCATCGATGCACAGAGGGGTCCGGTCGAGTTCCATTGTGTTTTATATGGGGATCTGCGGGCAAGGAAGGAGGCCAGGCCGGGTGGAGCTCGGCGGAAGCGGGATGGCGGCCGGCCTGGATCAAGGGGGACTCGCGCAGGCGCAGGCCGTGGCCGGCCTCTGTTGCTCGGGTTAGGAACTCAGACTTAGCGTTTTGTTCTACAGATGACCGGTTCGAACGAATTCAAGCTGAACCAGCCACCCGAGGATGGCATCTCCTCGGTTAAGTTCAGCCCCAACACATCCCAGTTCCTCCTGGTCTCCTCCTGGGATACGTCTGTGCGCCTCTACGATGTGCCCGCCAATTCCATGAGGCTCAAGTACCAGCACACTGGTGCTGTCCTGGACTGCGCCTTCTACGTAGGTGGATTCAGTTTCTGCTCCTGTCCTCTTACTACTGAGATGTCCTAGGCGTTGCCTGTAGCATCTCAGACACGGTTCGAGAATTCTGATAGTTCATAACTACTACCCGGGAATTCTTCCCTTTAGCCTGGCATCAAGCCTACTGCAATGGTTTGTTCTTATTTCTTCTCTCATGGTAATTTCAATCTCCATTTGTAAATTCAGACTTGAGTAAACTTTCTGGACATAGATAATTGTTTGAAGTTAGCAGCAAGACTGATTTAGCTATCCTTTGAAAAGTAATGTTGTCTAATTTAGCCTTAACTCCTGGTGTCTGCCTTGTATTTGCTTCCTTGGGGCGATCATTCACTTGCATTTTTGTTTGCTTAGTTTCTGTCACACTGGACATAACACTTGGCTGTAGAAATAGCAGTGTTGAAAATGCTTGCTAAAGCTTTGTAACTTTGAAATGGCTCCAAATGTAAGAGTGGGGTGGGAGGATGTGGTGGGCACAACTTTAATCCTTGAGGCAGGAAGAGCTCTTGAGTTTTGAGGCCAACCAGGGCTACATAGTATCTCAAAAAAAAAAAAAAAAAAAAAAGTAAGAAAGAAAAAAAATTAAACCCAAATTTTGCTTTGTAGGATCCAACGCATGCCTGGAGTGGTGGATTAGATCATCAACTGAAAATGCATGATTTGAACACTGATCAAGGTATTAATATAGCTACACTTTACCAGTTTTTCTTTACTAGTGTGTTTGTGTAGAAATGCTTATTTAGGAAGAGTAGGTGTTTTCAATACTTATGTGAAGGTGGAACACGGCTTTGATAATAGACTTTTAAAATTGGATTATGTTACCACAAATGGAACCTGAATTTTGCAGTAAAGCCCCTTCTGAGCACTGTCTTAAGTGTCTAGGGGAAACATCACTTAAGCGTTTGACTGTCACTGTTAGAAGTCTTAAGCAGAGGACTGGACTCAGGGTCCGATTTGTCAGGATTTCTTTGGACAGTTTGATATTTTAGGGTAGTCTTTTCACAGGCTAAAAAAAAAAAAAAAAGTACATTTTAAAAATGGAGCACGGTAGCCCCGTCATATTTATCTTAGTGATGCCTTTGCATTCTTAGCAGGAGAATGTATTTCAGTTGGCTGTGTAAAAACATATCACTGTGGCAGGATTTGGAATGGAACTCAAGACGTGCAAAGCGCTCTGAACTTTGTTTGCCTGCCCTGTATTGGATGTAGGTATACTGGAAAGCGATGGTGGGGGTGTAGACATGTGGCTACCTAGAGGCCAGCTTGAGCAATGTGAGTGGACTGAGAAGCACATCTGAGCTAGGTGTGATGCTGTTCCTGGAATCCCAGCACTTGGAAAGGGGAGGTGGGAGGATAAGAAATTCAAGGCCAGCCTCAGCTACATAGATAGAGGCCAGCCTAGACCACCTAAGACTCTGTTTCCAGGAGAAAAGGAATGGCTTTTCATTGGAAGAGGCCTCTGTCCAAAAGTGACCTTTTGTGTGTAATATGCACATGCGAGGAGAGCACTCTGCCTGAGTTATATTCCTGGTCCTGGTCCTCATCCTTTTTTTTTTTTTTTTTTTGTCTATCACATGGGCTTTGGCACACAGTAGATATTTAGTGGATGTTTACTGAATGAACAAATGAGATACTGTGAAAGTTGAAATTAACAGGAAGGAAATTATGTAGCAGAAATTGGACCCTACCATGAGAAGCAAGTGAATTAATTGAAAGATTCCCCTCAGCCTTCAAATCCTGTAACCATTTCATACTAGCATTGACTTAATGGGAAGATAAGTGTTGTCAGGGTGCAGGAAGCCAGAGATCTCCACTCTTAGCTCACTCACCAAGTATTTCTGGGGCGCCTACAGTGTACCAAGCATGCACTAGATACAAGCAAAGGTGCAGTGCTAATCAGTTTTCTTACAAAACCTAGGATCAAGTTAACTGTACACCATCCTCATACAGTTCACTGTGCTGCTTTCCTGCTAGTGAATGACCAAACCTGGCCAGTGTGAAGTCAATTAGAGAGGAATGGGTAACGTTGTAGTCGTGGAGAGATTGCTCTGCATGCAGACATCTCTGTGGAGTGACCGAGATGAATTCATTTCAGCTGACAGCCCTGTGGGTTCACTTGAGGTATCCTATGAGAGAGTAAAGCTAGCTGTGTTGTTTTTCTCTTTTCTTTGCAATAGAAAATCTTGTTGGAACTCACGATGCCCCTATCAGATGTGTTGAATACTGTCCAGAAGTGAACGTGATGGTAACTGGAAGTTGGGATCAGACAGTTAAACTATGGGACCCCAGAACTCCGTGTAATGCTGGGACCTTCTCCCAGCCGGAAAAGGTAGGGTTTTATCTGCACCAGGGGTGTGGTGGTTGGCAAGTGTGCTGTTGAATAGGTTACGAATCGTTTTTGAGAAACCTAACTGTATAGAAATGCTTTAATGCGAAGGGAGTTAACTTTTACATTTTGGTCATCTTTTTCTGTCAGTTATTAAACTTGGGCTGGAGAGCAAGAGCTCAAATTCCTCTTCAGTCTGTTGTTAGTGCTTTGGGTCTGAGAGGTAACTCACTACCTTTTCATAGAAGCCATTAACAGAGGCTTACTGTCTTAAGTTTGGTCTGACACCCCAAACCAGAAGATAGGGTGGAACATGACTCATTTTCGGCTGTGACTCAAGGTTCCATTTGAATTGACAGTTGAGAATGAAAAGGGAATCATTTCGGCTTTAGAGAGAGAGCTGTGTTCTCTGACTTACTGCTGTGTGTGCATTTAAATGCTGACAGATGTAGTTTGAAGGTTTGTAGTAAATGGAGCTTTTAAACACCTTTGAATCTAAATTTCCTTTCCCACAGACAGCACCATAGTTGGGTCTTACCTTTTATCAGCCCAGCTTGACAGCCTCTACCTTTGAATTATAAAACCATTTATGTCTATGATGCCTGTGTTTTTGTTAAGAATTTCATGCGTGAGTACGCTGTATTTACATCGTCCCCTTCTGACTTCCTCCGCTCACTCAGGTGCCTGGCCTCTCCCTTAGGATTGTTTTATACACATGCACACATGTGAATACACACAAGCTACTGACACCATTTGGTGGTGTTGTTTATACATGTGTTTGTGGCTGACCACTCAGGATTGGAAAACCTCCTAGGGGTCTTGTCCCTGGAGAAAACGGAATCTGCCTCCTGTGAGTGGAGCTTTTAAAACCGACTTGGGTGTATTCTCACTTCTCAGTCTGTTCATAAACACAATTAGGCTGTGTCCTCCCCAGACTTTTATTGGGTAGTAGTTAATTTAAAAGATGGATTGTTTTAGCAGTTTCAAGTATTCTTCACTTGAGTCCATTCCCTAGTGTAAATACACTGGTGGGCCCTGCCAGCCGTCGTTACACACAGCAGTGAATCCAAAGAGCCATTCTTTTTTTTGTCCCATCACAGTCGACTCTACTCCTGGCAAGACCTTTGTTCAGAATAAAATAATTGCATTGTTTCTAGTTTTGATTTATGGTTGTATGTAACATGTTAAGAACTGTGATAAATTGCTGACAGACTATCATATAATGGACAGCCACACTGAAGCAAGCTGCTTACTGGTTCAGCGAAGTTCATTATGTCGCTTTTTTTTAATACTTTCTTTGATAAATGTATATACCCAGTCAGTAGTATGACAGTGGTTTCCCTTGATTTATGATCAGTGCGAATAGAAAGCAGTTTTAGAAGCTTGTGTGTCACCTGTATAAAGATTTAAGGTAAAATTCTGGATGCAGTCGTGCCACTATAAATTGATCTTTTTCTGGTTTATTTTTTAAGTTTAGTACTTCATAAAATTTAAATTAATTTTCTTTTTTCTTTGCCTTTTTGGAAGACATTGACCTTCAGAATAAACATAAAGTATTCATATTTACATATGCAATCATTTAATATTTCAAATTTTATAATTATTTTTCCCTCAGTTGATTTAGTTGTTGAAATTTAAAGTGGCTACTGTTTGCATGTTGTGACCTGGCCTGCTTTCTTTGCCTGGTGGTCTGAAGTTAACCTGTGGGTGATTATCAGCTATGTGGCTTAGATATTGAGGGTGAAAATGAAGCCTTGCCATATCTTGGGTCCTCTACATAATAGCAATCCTGCTGAGTTGAAAGTGAACAGTAACATCAGTTGTAGACTTCAAGTCTAGATTTTTAAAGAATGACTCTCCTTAGGAAGATGTTGTGTGCTTTTTCATGAATTAGCCCCCTCTGCCATCTGCATAGCATCTGATTTGCAAGGAAGTCCACACATTGCTTGCAGGAAATTTATGATTTCTTATAAAGGAATTTTTTTTTTTTTTTTTTTTTTTTGTGGAAACTTAAATATGGCAGAAAAGACATTATGAGAGGGAAAATGGATACTTTCAGGGAATAAAATGCTTTTTAGTCTTTAGTTTGTTTTTTTTTTTTTTTTTCATTTCCCAAAATTGAGCTTCCTTTTGGAACGTGGAACCTGATGTCAGAGCCTAAGCATGGCTTTGTGGCTTTGCAAGCCTTGAGACAGCCCGCTGGTGAGGGTCTCTTGATTCTTCCCGGGAAACAGCTGGGAAAGGCCAAGAGTTTGAGAGCTGCCAAATGAAATCTTTGAAAAGCTAGCCTGGTCATAGAAAAAAAATGAAAATGATTCTTTTACAAAAAGCCAGAAGTTCTCTGAAAGGTGTTTTGACTTTATTGACCTGTTTCAAGTGGGTTTAATAACTTTTATCCTAAATGAAGCAAGACATTTTGGGGAAAATGTTCTAATTGAGATTATTTCATCATTAGAAGGTCTGCAAGCCTAGTTGAGTTATATTTTCTACTTAGTGAAGTTTATCTGAGTCACTTCACTAAATGTCTAAAGTTGACACCTGATCTGATTTTATTTTTATGGTTTTAGGATTAGATAGACTTTAGGAGCAAATGTCATTTTCAGGAAGTAGATGATGATCAAGTTTTGATGTTTCCTAAAAGGTCTACACCCTGTCCGTGTCTGGGGACAGGCTGATTGTGGGCACGGCGGGCCGCCGAGTGCTGGTGTGGGACCTGAGGAACATGGGCTATGTGCAGCAGCGTAGGGAGTCCAGCCTGAAGTACCAGACTCGCTGCATCCGAGCCTTCCCGAACAAGCAGGTACCCACCCCTCGTCGCTCCTCCCCTCTCCTCTTCACTGTACTCCTCCTCACCCCCCCCCCCCACTCACCCCCACTTGCCTGGAATTTCAAAGTAGTGATGACTTTTAGGTCTGCTTTCTGTAATCTTTTAAAACTGTATGTGTTCTTTATACTCCTTTCAAGACAACTGTAAATTGTGGGAATAAGTTCCACATTTTAGGGAAGATGTTGGTGTTCCAGAGTCAAGTGTTTTCAATAGGTCTTACTGCTGATTTTGGTATAGGATATTTAATGAATATGCAGTTTCAGAGTTCAAACATACTTCAGTTTCCAATCAGAGCTTAAATTTGGGAATTGAGGTTTATGGAATTTGCTTTTTGTAATACTAGCAGTTGTTTCTCTCATGTAACAACAGAGCTTTGATTTTCTTTTTCTTTTTAAAATCTTTTTTAAAATAGCAATATTTAGATCAGGCTGTGTCTTATATGATATACTGAGTGAGTCTCCTTCTAGCATCTCTAAAGATTAGTAAGCCTGCATTCATTAGCAGTCCTTCACACTGTAAGGAGAGGTGAGTCCTGGTGGCGTACTCTTATACGCCTAGCACTTAGGAGTCTGAAGCAGGAAGATTTTGAGTTCAAGGCCATCGTAGGCTGTAAAGTGAGACACTGTCCCAAAATTTGCCAGGGCAGGTGGTTGTGAGGTAAGCTGCTGGGGGGGGGGGGGGGGGGATGGCGGGGCGTTAAGAGGAAAAGTTCACTTAAGGCAGTAGATGATTTGAATGAGGGCTGGCCTTTAGCTGCTGTGAATATGAAGGAGGGACTCAGTGCTCAGTCCTTCATCTCACTGTGAGCCTCGTGTGCTGATCCTGGAAGACATGGAGTTGTGCTTAATGAAACCGGGAGGTTTAGATGTGATTAAAACATGCTTGCGTTACAAAAAATGTTTTTGTATCTTTATTTACCTTTTTCTATAGGTTTATCTTTGCTTTTATAATGTATGCTTAAAATTATATTTTATTAAAAAAAAAAAGTGGAAACACTCAGTAGGCAGAAATGCTTGCTGCCAGGCCTGATGCCCTGAGTTCTAGCCTTGGGACCCATATGGTGGAAGGAGAGAACCAATTCCTTCAAGTAATCTTCTAACCTACACACGCGCGCACACACACACACACACACACACACACACACACACACAAGCGCGTGCACACAAATATGTTAAAAATGGATTTTATTGAATTCATTTTCTATAAGCAGTTTTGGAGAATAACTTTTTTTTTAAACATTTTGACCAAAATGTAAAGATATAAAAAAGCATAAATTTCATATTTGTTGCATTATCGTTTTACATGTTGTTATTTGAAGAGAAGATGAAGCACTCTTGATGGTTCCTCACAGTCTGCTTTAGGCAAGCCTGATTCACTGTAGCAAAAGCAAGAGGTTGGCCAGCTGGACTGGAACGAGGTGAGGGGAGGCACACTGTTGAGAGATAAAGACAGAGAGGAGGTTTTAACTGACGGAACAGATTGGATTCCCCTTCGGAGACAGAGGATACTAAAATTTACAATTTTTTGTTTAGATCTGACAAAACAAGTCATTTTTTGTAGCAGTGTGTTAGGTACGGATAGTGTGGAGAGAGCAATCAGGGCTTGCACCTTACCTTACACAGCAGGTAAGGTGCCTTTAGCTGCTGATGCTCTTAGCTATTTATAGAGGCATCGTGCCTGTCAGTACAGCCCAGGCCTTTTAAACCTGGATGAACTTTCATTTTTGAAATAGTCGTCTTTATGGGTTGAATTGGGGACCTCATGTGCTCTCTGGAAGGCAGGTTGTGCCACTTTGGGCCTCTGCTCTCTTGGCAGGGTTATGTGTTGAGCTCCATTGAAGGCCGAGTGGCTGTGGAATACTTGGACCCAAGCCCTGAGGTTCAGAAGAAGAAGTACGCCTTCAAGTGCCACAGGCTAAAGGAGAACAACATTGAGCAGATTTACCCAGTCAACGCCATCTCCTTTCACAACATCCACAACACGTTTGCCACAGGTGAAGTGGGACACACAGGCCTGAGCTCAGTATTAAGACTGTGTACTGTTTATGCTCAGGCAGAATCCCGAGAGATTGTTGTTTGCTTGGACAGCACGATGACTCCGAAACAAAGCCATTTTAACTGTTTGCATCCCTTGCAGGTGGTTCAGATGGATTCGTCAATATTTGGGACCCATTTAACAAGAAGCGCCTGTGCCAGTTCCATCGGTACCCCACCAGCATCGCTTCCCTTGCCTTCAGTAATGACGGAACTACGCTTGCAATAGCATCGTCATATATGTATGAGATGGATGACACCGAGCATCCTGAAGATGGTATCTTCATTCGCCAAGTGACAGACGCAGAAACAAAGCCCAAGTGAGTAGGCTTCACCTGGATTGAAGCCTTTTCTTGCATTCAACCCAGGACTTATGAATTTTTCTAAATTCATGAATAGCATTGTTGATGCCTGCTCGATATTACAGCTGACTGTAGGGTTGGAGTTGATTTTATCTTGTTCTCCCAAGCTTTCAATATCCGCAGGTTGATAGACGTCTGATGGATGAAACTGTGCCCAGTTGTTTGTAGAGAAGAATGTCAAGCCCTCGTGCTCCTTGAATAGGCTCTATTATTTGAACCTGTGGACTTACTGCTACCTCATTGCTTTAAAATTAAGTTGAGGAATTCAAGAATAATTTAGTAAATTATATTTAAGATATTTAAACTGCCAAAAAATTCTTCCTTCTCCAGCGATTGTTTCTGTAGTATTTACACAAGTGATGGCCTCTGGGTCACACTGGAAACCCAGAGTAATATGGCCTCGCCTAGCATAGCAAATTTCCTTCCTTTTGACATGTTCAGGAGGTGGAGGTGTAGGCTCTGGGTTCTAAGGATTGTCTGCAAGGGCCCATCTCCATGTTTTGGCAGCAGCAGGACAAAGCCTTTTACCCCGTAACCTCTCCTGGGCTGAGAATGCAGACGCTTGGGCCTAGATTACACCGTGCAGTACCTACCCCAGTGACTTGTCCTGTCCCTTACTCTGTTCTCAGGCCCTACAGGGAAATCCTGGGGGAATAGTTTCCGGATAAATAAAATGTATGGGACTTCTGTAATTTTCTGAAGTCCCCTTGCTAAATTGGTTGGGCCTCTGTAGGATCAGAGCATTTAACAAGGAGAAATGTGTGTGCTTTTACAATGTGTAGAGTTTTAGATTGTGGAGCCTGTGGGAAAAGCCTGCACTTGCATTTGATATATTTGATCATTTTTGTCCTCGCCATTTTAATCTTTTTTTTTTGAACTTGTTCTTGACAAGATTTCATGTTTGTAAATGCCATGTTGATCATGCTGATGATGATAAAACAATTGGTTCTTCCCAGAGGTGGATTCATAACTATTACTAAAGAAACCAGGAAAATACTAATTTTGATTAAAAAAAAAAAAAGAACCTGAAAATAATGGAAAAGAGGTTTTTATTTATTTATTTTAAATGAAAAGTTAAGTGCACAAGCTGGTTTGATGGTTTGCTTACATTAAAGGTATTTGGGCAAATCAGACTTGAGAGCAGTGGCTGCACTTTTGAGAATCAGTTTTGACCTTGGGTTTTGTTTATGCTGTGGAAATAAGTGATTGTAAATAGCAGTTCTATAAATCCCTTTGTGTTCTCTCTGTCCTTAAATGGTGGAGGAGAAGGCTCTGGGGCCACTGCTTTCTTTGCTGGTGATAGTTGGTAATGCGAAAGCTGCTTCAGACTGCCTCATGAGGAGGTTAATCTACAATTAAACAATATTTCCTCTCGGCTGTCCATTATTTTCTGAAGCAGATGGTTCATCATTTCCTGGGCTGCTAAACAAAGCGAGGTTAAGGTTAGACTCGCGGGAATCAGCTAGTTTTCAATCTTATTAGACTGCAGAAGGAAAACTAATAAGAAAAGCTCCTAACATCATCTTGTGACTGTAAACAATTATTTATTAGCAAACAATTGATCCCAGAAGGGCAAATTGTTTGAGTCAGTAATGAGCTGAGAAAAGACAGAGCGTATCTGTGCATTTGGGAAAGTCATTGTAACGTAATTGCAGTGCATTTAGACAGGCATCTATCTGGACCTGTTTCTATCTCTAAATGAATTTTTGGAAACATTAATGAGGTTTACATATTTCTCTGACATTTATATAGTTCTCATGCCCATTGCAGTTGCCCAGCCGCTGGTGATTAAAGGTTAAGAAGAAAAAATTATAGTGAGAATGAGATTCATTTAGATGTAATGTCTTGGAGCAGAACACGAACTTAGCTTGGCCTGTTTCAAGTAGTTCCAGTGTTTCTGTTGTCATGCTTGTTATTTTTAATGTGTATTATTTGTAAATGTGTATCTCTGAAAAGGACATGGACCTTTATGAAGTTTATTTTACCCAAAAAAAAAAAAAATCTTTCGTTACGGAGAGAAGTCTTATTTTTATTTTGTAAGATTTTCAGTGAGAAATTAATGTGCCATCTACATGCATCCTTGAACTGTGTTTTCTTCATTGCAGGTCCACGTAATCTGGGGAAAGCAGTTTCTCTGGAAAACACGCGCTTTCCCTGAGGCCTGCTTGCAGCCATTGGACACTTGGTCTAGTGTGTGGATTTCTATGTCTTGTGTCGTAACAGAATTGTCTCTGTGTCCTGTGATTGTTTTGGGTAGGGACGCTTTGTATCCTTGTACAGTAGTCTGACGATTCTCCTCCCCTAAGCCAGTTTTGTTTGTGTTTGCTATCTAAAACTGTTCTATTTTTCTGCTGTCTAATAAATAAATCAGAGATTTGGAACTTTTAAAAGTTGGGTGTTTGTAAACATTTTGGTAATTAGTGTCATTTATTGCATAACAAGGCTTCTCTTAGGCAAAGTACTCGTTGTCAGAGGACATTAGAGGTGACGTTTGACTAAATGTACCTTGCCTTACTTATTATATCTGCGCTTGTACCAGGGGGTCAGCCCTGGGTAAAGGCATCCACTTGACTTCTTTCAGCCATTTTTTGCTCCTGTTTCTTTGGAGGCTCAGTGAGGCCCGGGAGCCAGCTCTGCGGCTTCTCAGGATGGGCACAGACTGGCAGCATCTGCATGGCTGCTAGCAGTGCCAGTGCTGAAGAGCTCATGCTTCCCTGGGCTGACGCTACCATCCTCTGCAGACAGAGCCAAAGGGCAGGCCCCTCTGGACTTAGCCATCAGCTGCTACGTCAGCGTGAAGCCCTCGGGACGATAAATGGTGTACCAGCCAGGAGCTACTGGTGGGATCGGTCTTGTGGTGTAGTCTTATGCTTTTTAAAGTCATAACCACTTGAGCATAAATTTCAAACATTGTATAACTTAAAAAGAGAATGGGCCATTGTTAAAGGTGATCAAATTAAAGCCGTGTTATGGACTTGTGTTTGAAGTGGTATAGAGAGCTGCTGATGGTTCCGTTTGGCTGTCCCTCTGTCCCTAAATGTGTCTCCTGCCCCCTGTGTGCCACCTGTGCAGCTCACCCTCCCAGTTTGCCTGTTTATTAAAGTTAGCTTTGCTGCCAGTTTTCCAGGTGTGTTACCTTGGCATTCTCTTTTTTTTTTTTTCCCCTTTTGAGGTTTCTTTATTTTATGTGTTTGGGTGCTTTGTACACCAACAGTGTGCACAGACAAAGCCAGAAGAGGGCATCAAATCCCCTGAAACTGGAGCTAGAGACCCACGTAGGTGCTGGGAATTGAATTCTGGGTCCTCTGGAAGAGCAGCTAGTGATCCTAACCTCTCAGCCATCTCTCCAACCCAACAGTGACATTTTAATGGCTTGTCTTAACCATATTATAAATGTTTCATCACTCTGCTGACTGCTTCTACTTTCGGTGTCTTTTGGCTGAATGTTACATATCCAGCCCTTTCCCTAAATCTCTGACCTCTTGGAGTGATGACTTTCTTGTTTTAGCAGAGGCCAAGTCAGCATACTAGTATGACAGACAAGTTTGGTCAAATTTGCCCTTTCTGTATGTGGGACGTCTGGGTGTGTTTGTGTTTGTGTGTGTGTGTGCATGTGTGTGCATGTGTGTGCATGTGCGTGCCCCCTAAATTTAGTTCTGTGTGTGCATGTGTGTGCATGTGCGTGCCCCCTAAATTTAGTTCTGTGTGTGTGTGTGTGCATGTGCGTGCCCCCTAAATTCTCTGTGTGTGTGTGTGCATGTGTGTGCATGTGCGTGCCCCCTAAATTTAGTTCTGGTTAGAATGTCTTTATGTTATTTAACAGTAAATACATTGTCACTTGTAATTTTCAGATGCCTTGCAAAATTAACAAAAACAAAAGTGACACTTGTAGTATCCCTTTGAGTCGCATAGAGTTTCCCATTCTCAGCCTGTCAGTCACGGAAGGGATGCTTCCAGAGTCTTCAGCTGTCGGGAGAGCTGGGCAGGACTGCCCTTCACTTGGAATCCTAGTAATAGATGAGATAAATGTGTGGTACTGAGCCCCACTACAGAAATGGGAAGGTGTTTTCTGGTCATCCCGTCCCCTGGGAAATAAGGCTTTCATTTAAGGACAGGCTGGACTGCTTGAGGGCCTAGACCAAAGGTGTATGCCACCATTCCCTGCTTAAAGGCCTTTTGAAAAAGCCATATGGAAACCTACTTCAGTGTCATAAAATACACATAGATTTTTCATACAGTTTTCAACTTGGTACCCCCAAGTTGCTTTGATGTACAAACATAGCCACTTGGCCTCTGTTTATACCTTAGCAGAACTTTCACTGTTGGCAGGAGCTGGGTTGCTTGTTGCACTGTAAAATCCAAATCTCCATCTATCCTTTCTGGATTGTTCTTTCAGGTTTCTATATAAACTTTGCAAGGTCTGATTCAAGGTATTCTCTTCTGTGATGCTCTCTCTCTTTATTACAGCTCACAACAAAGTTTCTTTTTCTCAAAATATGTAATGGAGCGTTTCCTGCTTCTCTGCCTTTGGTACAGACAAAACATCCAAACACAAAATAAAAATTAAAAAAAAAAATCTCGAAAAGAAAATGCCTGGGAAGTTAGAGGTGTCGAGGAACTTTTTAGAGATCACATTTATGTGTGTGAGTGGGTTCCATGGCACCCGGGATGCCAGAGGACAACTTGTGGAGGTTAGTTCTTCCACCACAGGAGTTCCTGGGAGTGAACTCAGGTTGTCCAGCTTGGCTCAGCCATCTTTACTTAGAGCCCCCTCTCTGGGCTTTACCATTGCTGAGTGATGGAGGCAGTCCCACTAAAGTGTAACTTCAGATACAGTTCTGGAAACGTTGACACTAAGGTATGTTGGTTGTGACCTTTGGCTTTGTTCAGTCAGTATTGTAGAACCGATGGCTCTTAGTGTTTGGTATGACGTCACAGCTCCAGAGTCATATCTGTTTCCAGGACAGGTAGTGTGAGTCTGGGAGTTGAGCTTGACTGACCTTAGCACCCAGTTCCTAGCCAGTGTAATTATTCAGTCGGAGTCTCTCCATCTGTATTGTGAAGGAAACCCCGAGCTTGCCGTTTATCAGAATGTGCTAGCCACAGTCTGAATGCAAATCCCCTTTATCTGGGTAGAAGTTCAACCTAGGCTGGGAGTGTGGCTCAGTGATATGGTGCTCACCTACTGTGTGCTAGGTTCATCTCCAGCGCAGAGAGGGGGTGGGAATGGGGGGGATCAGATTTAATTGGTCAACTGACTTATTTTAATTATTTTATATAACTTGAGGTGGTTCTCAAGTAATTATTGGATCTCTAGTTATTAAGGATACTTGTGTATTTTAAAAACACGAACTGGGGCTGGAGAGATGGCTCAGCGATTAAGAGCGCTGACTGTTCTTCCAGAGGTCCTGAGTTCAATTTCCAGGACCAACATGGCAGCTCATAACTAACTGTGACTCCAGCTCCAGCCGATCTGATATTCTTTTTTTTTTAAAGATTTATTTATTTATTATATGTAAGTACACTGTAGCTGTCTTCAGACACTCCAGAAGAGGGCCCCAGATTTCGTTACGGATGGTTGTGAGCCACCATGTGGTTGCTGGGATTTGAACTCTGGACCTTCGGAAGAGCAGTCGGGTGCTCTTACCCGTTGAGCCATCTCACCAGCCCCCTGATATTCTTATATAGACAGACATGCAGGCAAATCACTAAGTACATTAAAATAAGAATAAATCATTAAAAAACTATGAACTAAAGTAGCAATAAAAGTCCCAGATCACGTTCGTAAGCCATCATCTGGCTCTGAAACATTGTCTGAAGAGGCTGTCCACAGGAAGTTGTGTCTTTTCTCATCCGTCTCCATTCACTTCCTTTCTTTCTTTTTTTGTTTGTTTGTTTGTTTTTGTTTTGTTGAGATAGGGTTTCTCTGTGTAGCCCTGGCTGTCCTGGAACTCACTGTAGACCAGGCTGGCCTTGAACTCAGAAATCCTCCTGCCTCTGCCTCTCCAGTCACTTCTTTTCTCAAGGTCAGACATGCAGGCAAAACACTAATTACATAAAAATAAGAATAAACCATTAAAAACTAACCCATGAACTAAAGTAGCAGTAAAAGTCCCAGATCACATTTGTAAGCCATCCAAGTTGCTTTGATGTACAAACATATCCACTTGGCCTCTGTTTATACCTTTTCATCCTCTGGCTCTGAAAGTGTCTGAAGAGGCCGTCCACAGGAAGTTGTATCTTTTCTCATCCGTCTTCATCACTTCTTTTCTCAAGGACCGCACCTCTAACACGTGTGCTCCTGCTCACAGACCCACGCGCACACAGTAGGGATTTTGAGCTTTCGGTTTGCGTATATGCTAGAGGTTTTTGTTTCGAATGAACTCACCCCCACCCAGTGTCAGGCTTTGTTAACCTGACGTGGTAAAAGGAGCTGCAGCAAGGTTATGTGGTGGTGTGGCTGAGCCAAGTGCCCCTTTCTCAGGAAACCAGTCCCATTACAACGAATGGCAGCTGTCTGACTTGGTTCTTTCACAGGTGAAAACTTCATACCCTAACCAAGGTTCTTGCTCCCCAGGAAAATGTGCACATGTGCTAATACTCCCAGTAATTGGTGGCCTTTTAAAAATGGCACATCTGTGCTGTCATTGGGAAAGACAGCACAACTCTCGTTTGATGGTGCTCTCTTTTGACTCTCCACCTTAGCCTCTGAAGTGTCTCAGGGCACCCCATCTTTGACTTGGGGAAGTACTGACTTAAGCTATTTGGGGTAGTTAGAGAGGTTTCCTTTCAGAGTGGCACCTGGCTACATTGCTTTGGAACGAGCGCTAAGAGAAATGAAAGCTGCTGCTTCCAGTGGCCACAAATACCAATTGGGGCATTGAGTACAAAGGCACTTTCCCCTTGATCAGTGACTTGCTCAAACAGTGCTTTCATTTTCCAACGATGCCCACAGAACTTGGCCTGGGGTTGTTGTAGGGCACTGGCTTTTTAGTTTTGTGTGCTGATGTGGGAAAGAAAAATCTGAAGGTGGAAAAACAGACTAATTTAAAGAGGTCTGTAGTTGGGAAATCCTGACATGGGTTGGTCTCTTCATTTAATATAATTTGGTCTTCAGAACTTATTTTGAATGAAAAGCAATTGATGGCGTTTTGTTGCTTTGTTTTTCTTGGCTACACCCCTGGCTAACAGCACGGCTTCCTAAATTACCTGCCTTGATAAAGGAAAAGGAACTGCTTTATTGACCTTCCGTGTGCCATTTATCAGACTTAAGTGACCGACGGTTCCTCCTGTGGTTTATTTCATTAACTAATTTCTCAAGAAATATTTGTTCACCTCTGACCAGTTCTGTGCAGTTAACACAAAACCGAAGAAGCAGTACAAATCATACCTACTGGTTTGCCTGGCCAATGTTATAATGGAGTTCCTCCATCCCGTTTATAGGACTCTGTTACAGGCTATTGCAGTAATTTAAGACCCTGTACCTTAGACTCTTGACCTTGTTATAACATCACTTTATAATTCTCAAAAACTTGGCTCCTGAATATTTCCTTAGCACCAGCCATGTATTCTTAAAGAGCCCAATTTGTTTTCCGTGTTATGTTAGAGTATCTCCTCTGCTAAGACCCAACATTCTCAGAGTTGCTTGACCAAAACCTTCCGTTCTGACCATGGCATGCAGTTCCTGACGGTTTCCACTTGGAGGAATAGCCTAGTTTGGAACCATGGCAATGTACAGCTTCATCAAGCTGAGTGAGGAAGCAGCTGTCTCTCTGGTTGATATTAGTTCATTGAGAACGCTGCTGTTAGGGGGAAGCAGGGCTTTCCAGGAGACCCCAGCATAAAGGTAATTCTGGAAACAGAGGACAGGCATATCAACAACTAGCTTCTCAGCATGCCCGCTGCTGCTACTCACTGGTTGGTCTTTGGCCTCCCCAGTAACTATAGTCTAGAGGAGCATTGCTCTTGCAGAGCTTATACCTGGCGTCTTGGCAATCTGCTCATTATTTGTTTGTGTGTTTTCTGAGATTATAATGTAATTCCACCATTTCTCCCCTTCCCTTTGATTCCTGTAACCCTTTGTATGATTCCATCCTCTGCTCTCTTTCATGTTCACTGCTTGTTTTTCTTCAATTGTCATCGATATGTGTATTCCTAAATCTATGAACACAGCCTGCTCAGCCCATGTGGCGGTACTTGGATGTGTGTATGTTTTCAGGGCCGCACATTTGGTACTGGATAAGCAGTTGGCGAGCTCTTCCCTGGGGAAGACTCATCTGCTCTCAGCTTCCCTTGGCTGCCTGCAGTTCTTGGTGCAGGGCAGAGGCTTCGTTGACTTTCCACTTTTCACAGTAGCACTGGTCAGATCTCTTTAGGAAGCCATGTTTCTGAGAGAAGGAGAATGATCTTATTTTTGTTAGCTATCCAGAAATAGGGAACTGAAATCAGTTTTAAATGAGTCACCCAACTGAGGAACCTGCCGAACCTGCTGACCCAGGGCTATCCCAACTCCTAGGACATTCTATGTAACTCCAGAAGACCTCATCTCATGCTGAATGCTGAGGACCTCAGAAAACATGCAGCCCATGGATAGCAAATTCCAAGACAGCCATGGCTATATAGTGAAAGCCCATCTCAAACTAACCAAAGTAAAAGAGGAGGAAGAGAAGGAGTGGGAGGATGGAGATGAAAAACAAGAAGAGGAGGAGGAAGAAGAAGAGAAGGAAGAGGAAGAAGAAGAGGAAGAAGGAAAAAAAGAAAAAGAAGAGGAAGAGGCAGAAGAGGAAGAATAAGAGGAGGAAGAAGAGGAAGAAGAAGACATGGATTCATGACCATTCTTCTAGTCCAACGTTGGCAATGACTTGCTGGAAAAGAATATTAGGGGTCTTCCACACGGGCTGTGGTGACAGTTGTGCTGTTAAGGGTCTTCTCTAGGCTCCTGGCTCCTGGTGATTTGGGTATACAGCTAGCCTTGCCCCCTCAGTTCCTCTATCTTTGTTTTCCATTAACAAACAATAAAAGGAATCTGCAAAAGTTGGCTGGTAGTTTTTGCAATGGAGGCTTGAGACACAACTGTGCCCTTTGTTCTGAGTGGTGGTGGGTATCCACGGATGAAAACACTGTTCTGTGTGCCCACAAAGTCTGGGTTGGGTTTGGTCTGCCGTGTGTGTGTGTGTGTGTGTGTGTGTGTGTGTGTGTGCACCATAAGGGAACTGGGCCTTTTGAAAGCACAGTGACAGCCCATTTAAAAACTTCCAGTACGGGGGCTGGAGAGTTGGCTCAGGGGTTAAGAGCTCTTGTTTTTACAGCCCTGGTTCGATTCCTAGTACTCATGTGACAGCTTAACAAATGTCCAGTTTTAGGGTGTCTGACACCCTCTTGTGACCTCTGTGGGGACTAGGTGTACATGTGGTACACAGACAGACATGTAGGCAAAACACTTAACCACACATAAATATTTAAAGGATAAAAATGTGGGGTTGGAGAGGTGGCTCAGTGGTTAAGGTCCTGAGTTCAATACCCAGCAACCACATGGTGGCTCACATCCATCTGTAATGAGATCCAATGCCCTCTTCTGGTGTGTCTGAAAAAAAGCAACAGTATACTCATATACATAAAGTAAAAAAGTCTTTAAAAAAAAGAATAAAAATGTATATGAATCTATTATATTTAAGTTAGTATATGGAAATTATTTAAAAACTATTTTTAAAAAAGCTTACAGTTCATTGAATTCCTAAAATGTTGAGAATGGATTCTACCAGACTCTATCAGACCCGGGATGCTCTCCCGGGCTCATGGGATACTCTCCCACTCATAGGCCCCACTCAGGTTCAGGGGAATGCAGAGTTGTTGTTGTTGTTATTTGTTAAACACTGTAACAAGATAGCTGTTTGGGTGTTATATACATATTGTAAGCCTGGTAAGTTCAAAGGTAGGAAAGATGTTGAAGTGATGCTGTTAGCTTATTCTTGAAGCAAAATTTACCCCGATAGACGCTTCATGGAAGACGGTAAATGGTGTTAGCAGCCCTGGGCCCCTCAGAAGGGTTATCGTGTGGAAGACTGTGTGAGGGTCCTGAGTTACCCTCTGACCACATTTCAGCCAAGGCTTGACATCCTCAGTAGCTTAAATTATTTAGCATCTTTCTGAGATTACATTTTTTATTCCTAATTATATGACAAAGATATATACCATGAAATATTTATCACATAATTACGATTAAAATGTGCAGTCTCCCCAAAGATGTGAATAATCACCTTTAAGTATTCTATATTTAATTAAAGGAATCCAATGGACTGCTGGGTCAACCTGGTTCAGCATCCTGTATGGTCCCAGGTTAGACTTAGCTAGAAGGGGAACATGGCATGGAATGGGGGTGAGGGGGCTGAAGGGAAGCAGGAAGCTTTATGAAGGGCTTCTCCACAGCCAGGTGTACTGAAGGATGGCTGCTGGGTACTTTTTGGGTTCCTTCAGTCCTTGTTCCTCTGCTTTGATACCAGAGGCCTATTGCCATACGCTCTGCTTCAGGCCCATAGGATGTTAACCAAGCATCTCCCTTGAGCCCCTTGACAGTCTCTGAGTCGCTAGGGTGAGAGGACTGACTACCCGAGGACTGTGCCCTTTCTTCCAGCGTGCTTTTGGACTTTTGTCCCCGTTCCCTCCCCTCCACTAAGCTCCAATAGCACAACTGTACCAGGTCACACGAGTGTGAACCATGACACAGACAGGAGCAAGCAAACTAGAGGCAAGCATGCCTTTTGCAGAATGGTGTCCATTCCAAGCCATTGGTTCTAAAGTTGGGAAGGGTAAGAATCTGGAGGTGGTTGGAGGTGCTAAAGCCTCTGCAGGTTGCGATCTCTAGGACTTAGTGAGTGACCTTTCAGAACCACAGCTCACCAGAGTTTCCATCAGGAGATGGCTCAGTGGTTAAGAGCACTGACTGCTCTTCTGAAGGTCCTGAGTTCAAATCCCAGCAACCACATGGTGGCTCACAACCACCCATAATGAGATCTGATGCCCCCTTCTGGTGTGTCTGAAGACAGCTACAGTGTACTTACATGTAATAATAAATAAATCTTTAGGAAAAAAAAAAAAAAAAAAAACCAACCAAACAAACAAAAAACGCTGAGCCATCTCTCCAGCCCCTACATGCTTTTTTTTTTTTTGGTAAGAGTTGCCTTGGTCATGGCGTCTCCTCACAGCAATGGAACAGTAACTAAGATCCATCCCCACCCCACCCCACTCCCACCACAGCAGTTCTGCCATGATGAACTGCATCCTCTTGAACTGTAAACCAGAATGAATCCTTCCTCTCTGAAGACACCTTCTTGTCAGACAGATAGAAGGCTAAGGGAAGAACTGTAGTTCACTTCTAAAGTGTCTGCTCGTGAGTCAGGTCAGCCAGGTGTAGAGGGAATCTGAAAGCAGGAGCTCTTCAGGTCTTCAGCTGCCTGGATGAAGCCCACTCACCTTATAGACACACACTCTGCCTTATTGCAAGTTTACCAGTTTCAACTGATCACAGGTTAGCCATGTTAATCTAAGTTAACTGCCATATTCTTGTTGGCTGTGGTGGTGCAGAACTTTAATCCCAGCACTTGGGAGGCAGAGGATTTCTGTGACTTCAGGGCTAACCTGGTCTACATAGAGAGTTCCAGATCTGCTTTGGTTGTATAATGAAACACTGTCTAAATTTTTTTAAAGCTCCCCAACACTCTGGAGGCCATTAAACCCATCTGCTAACTGTGTGTGTCCCAGCTCCCCTGATGTGTCTAATTCGGGATTTATATATCCCTGCTTGCTACTCAGAGGTAGTACAAATCTCCACCTGTCCAGTCTTTCTTGTCACATTCCTGAGCGTTGGCTCACCACCTGCCCGGACACGCTCCCGCCTCCTGACGGATGACTGATAACTGATGAACATGAAAGCTTTTGCTCCACGTCCATTATCTTTCCGTATTCATTTTGTTTTCTCCCCATGCTCTGTTCTGGTTGGGTTTCTTAGCACTCTTTTGCTGTTTGTGAAATCTGTATCTCGTCCAGAATTTATTTTATTTAGTTTGTTTTTTTTGTTGTTGTTGCTTCTAGATTTTCAAATTTTCTTTCCTTTTCTTTTTTTTTTTGTCCCCTCTTTCTCTCAAGTCATTAACTACCATGCCCACTTAATTAAAATTGCATTTATGTATTATGTATGTATGTATGTATGTATGTATGTATGTATGTATGTATCAGGGTTGTGGTATGTGTGTGGAGAGTTCAGAGCAGCTTGTGGGAGTCAGCTTTATTCTTACACTCTGTGGGCTTCCTGGGGATTGAATTCAGGTGTCAGACTTGAAGGCTGGCTCCTTTACGTGCTGAGCTGTCTCACCAGCCCTCAACTTTTGTCTTACCCACCCCTTGGTTTGTATTTACAGACTTCAGCGACATCATTTCACAGGTTGCTTCATTTGCCTCTCTGAATGCTTCAAATGCCATCTTTGGTCGCTAGAACTGAAAATTCAATATGTAATAAAAACATTTTGTTTTACTTTGTTGTTTAGTTTTTAATTTTAAAAAGCTACCTTATGTGCAAGAGTGTTTCCTGGATGTATATAGGTACAGCACATGCATGCCTGGGGCCTGCAGAAGACAGAGAAAGCATCTGATCCCTTGGAACTGGAGTTATAGTTGGTTGTGAGTTGCCAGGTATGTACTAGTAGTAGAACTTAGATCCTCTGAGAGAGCAGCCAGTGCTCTTAACTGCTGAACCAGCCATCTCTCCGTCTCTCTAGCCCTTGTATGTTTCTTTTTCTTGCTTTATTTTAAAAAATATTTCATTTAATATATATATATATATATATAAATGTACACACACACACACACACACACACACACACATATATACACACACACACACAAAGTTTTAAAAAGTAAAATATTTTGCCTTAATAATGGTGCAAGGTGGGCTTGGTTGGAGACAATTGAAAAAAATGACAAAAATGGTTCAAATATTTTCAGCCTTCCATCTGTTACCTACATTTGTTTGTGTACACGTGTATGTGCATGCGTGTATGTGTGTGTGTGTGTGTGTGTGTACATGCCACAGCCCATGCATGGAGATCAGATGGCAACTTTCAGGAGTCAATTCTCTCCTTCTACCAGGTGGCTTCTGAGGATGATGGAAATCAGGGTGTGAGGCTTGACAGCCAGCACCTTCACCCAGTGAGCTACCATCTAGCTGGGCTCTTAGAGTGTGTTCCTACCTCTATTGTCAGTGTGACCCCCGAGGCCAGGACAAAGTGTTGCTGGTCTTGGCAGCTGGTGACAAGATGACTTTGTGTGGATCATTTCAAGTTTGGGTGTGAGACGGAGTCGAGTGAGATCACCCTGAATCTGACTGGGAAGTGCTGTCCTGTGGGTGGAGGGCATTGTTGATAGTGCTCCAAGCTGGTTCTCACCAGAGAAGGCAGCAGTGTGCAGTGAAGGAGCCTGTGCTCTGATGCTGGACCCCTCTTGCTAGCTTTATGGCCTTCGTCGGGAAATCCTTTCACCTGGCTCACCTGAGATGACGTTGGTAGCCGGTGTCACCATGGAGCCTTTTTTCTTTGTTTCATTTGTGTAGTGTAGGAAGATGATCTTTTTCTCGAGCTCCTTTATCCAGAAGCTCCCGCAATCCTAAGCTCCATCTCAGAGTTAAATGAATGACTTTTCTCGTCACTAAACCCAAATGCGATTTCAGACTTACCTGTGTGAAATGATCATTTGCCCTTCATATTGTTATTCCCATGTGTGTGCTGGGCTAGGAAAGAATGCAGTTGGGCCATAGAGCTGGGACGGGCAGAGCATTTAGTGGTGACTGTGACTTATACACTCAAATATGGACTTGGCCACGAGAGGCCTGAGCAGGAAGCTGTGTAGCATGGGCCTGTCTTAGTTTCTTCACTGTTGAGATGGGCAGCTGCAGTGGGTAACAGCCCAAGAAAGGTCTCTTTAGTTACCCGACCTGTACTAGACCTAGGCAAGGCCTGGTCCTTGAGAGAGGCTGGAGGTGAGCGGCTTCTTATTGGATCTCAGGACTAGATGCTTGGAATAATGCTACAGCTCCTCCCCTGCCTCTGGTTTCTTCCGGAGAGTGACGCCTGTAGATCTTTCTTTGACCATCTGTGAGGTTTTCGACCAATACTGCTTATTTTTTGAGTTTTACTTGCTCTACGGTCTAAAGATGCATTGCTGGATTGTGGGCTTAGCGGTGAGGAAGGCTTGTTGGCCTTCCAGAGGACCCGAGTTCAGTTTCCATCAACTATATGGCAGCTCACAACTGCCTGTAGCTCCAATCCCAGGGGATCTGATGCCCTCTTCTGACCTCCACAGGCACCAAGCATGTACAAAATGCACAGACATGCACGCAGGCAAGATATTCGTGCACAAAACAAATAGGTAGACAGACAAACAGGCAGAAAGTAATCAGTATTGATGTCTGGCCTGTCCTGGTTCTCTGGTGAGTAGACTAAAGTTGGTGTTGCTGGACGCCAGGACAGTGATATTAAATCCACTGCTTTTAGGCCTGGTGAGGTGGCTAGAGTCACCTGTCCCCAAGCCTGATGATCTGGGTTTGATCCCGGCACACACTTGATGGAAGGGGAGAACCATCTGCTGCAAGCGACATGGGCTGTGCTGAGGGCATGCACGCATGCACAAGCAAACAAAGTAAACCCACCATTTTTATGCTAACTCCTGGCAGATTTTAAAAGCAAGGAGGAAAGGGGAGCGGGATCCTAACCTAAGCTTGGAAGCTTTTGAATGCCTGGGGAAAAAAAGCATCGTTGCATTAAGCCCCAGTAATCGGCAATCTGCAGGTATGTTATAATTTTCCTTTTTTCAAGAGAACATCGAATGGCTGTAACTGCTTTTGTATTGGAGCAGGGAAGCTCTCCCCGATTTTGAAAAGCTTTCATCTGCCATTCCTAATACACACTCCAAGGACGCCACCGTCTTGAGGAAGTACAATTAAACAGGGGGTCCTCCTCGTCCCCAGCCCTCAGGTTTAATTTTCCTGATTACAGTAGATTATGAGCCCTTGTGAGTCTTGGTCTCCAGGAGAGACAGCACCTTCTTCAGTTCCTTCCAACAGTTGTTTATGGCAGTCCCAGCCTCTTTCTGCCTCTCGGAGGCTCTTTATTTTTAAAGCAAGGCAGACAAGGCCTAAAATTATTCCATTAAAGAGGGGCAATTTTTGTAATGGGACTTAGAGTGCTTTGCAGAAGTGCAGGCAAGTTTCTTCAATATCCTGAGCATTATTCGCTCATTTAGTTAAATGATGTTTCTAATTCTCTGGTAATTACACGTAATGAGGCACTTTTTCTCCTCTTGATGAGACTTTAGCTTAATATGAGACGGCGTATTTTCTTCTTCTTCTTTTTTTTCCCCATGGGGATAATTACCCCTTCCAAGGAAAAGCAGGGTTTGTTGTGCAGAATATAGCAAATTATTTTATTTCCTGCCATCTTGACTGCCAGTAAATTATAAAATTAAGTTTCTGTGGCGCATTAGCACCATTTTGGAAAAGGCTGGAGACTTTTTCTTCCCTTAAAAAAAAAAAAAAAGCTTGCCTGCTTCAATACAAAAAAACCCTCATGTGCTGCTGTCTTCTGGGGCTGTAGAGGCCATTATTCATAGACTAGACTTTTTTCCCTGCCAGTTTCTAGTATTCAGATGCATTGAAGCAGCAACATAGGTTTAATTTTTCTGGATAATATCCAACATAGAATGCTCTTATAAGTGCCTTTGTACCCAGGTAATTATCATCATAAAGTTAAGTAATATGTTCCGTCTTTTCTCTGGTCTTTTTCATCCCTTCTTTGGATATCAAATTACCTTTGTGTGTGTGTGTGTGTGTGTGTGTGTGTGTGTGTGTGTGTGTAATGCTTCCAATTAGATGCAAAGTAGCTCAATTTGAATCACACGAAGGTGACACTAAAAGCAAGAAATTCTGAGTTAATATGGTCACTCCATTCAAGTCTTCTGTTGGAAAGCAAATTTGAAGAGAGAAAAATGTGGAGAGAGACAGAGAGAGAGAGAGAGAGAGAGAGAGAGAGAGCATCATTAAAAATAATGTCATATTGACTTTGGTCTTCTGGATGCAATAATTTTTACAGATTTTAAGAGTAATGTGCCATGTCTACTTTTTGTTTTGCTTGCTTGTTTCTTCAGAGGGGACTTTTCTATGGTAGAAACAGTAGACAGAATGCAAGCAGGAGGCCTTGGCTTGGGAGCCAGGGGCTGGATGAAGGTGGGCTCCATTACTTTTACCCAGCTGTGTGGTTTGCCTCTTTCCTTCTGTAGAGTGGTGGTCCCTACAGGTCAGCTTCAAAGCAAACCCAATAAGGAAAGGATAATGTGTTGGGATCATTCCTAAGTCGCCTTGATTTGAAGTGTGTGTGTGTGTGTGTGTGTGTAGTTGGAGCTCCCATCTGACACTATCCCTTCTAATGATTCTGTTGCTGGCTGTCCAAGTGTCCCCATCCACTACTGACCCCCTCAGCCCAGACAGTGAGAACACGAAGCCCAGTGCAGGGTCTGTCCAGAGCAAGGGCTTCAGGGATGTTCAAATCTTGGATTTTTCAGTTCAGCACTTTGTTCCTTCAATGGGAGTCCCTGGGGGCTTCTGCCAGATGGCTTAATATTTTACTCCTCTTGATGGTGACTGAAAGCTTTTTTAAAAATTCTATTTTATGTTTTGTTGTTTGCATGTTTGAATCCAACTGTATTTCGAAAGGATAGAGAGTGTTGGCTGTGGGCTGATGGCTCCTAGTTTGGGAGAAGGAAAGTTCACCAAACTTGGTACGCCTTTGTTCCCTCTGCAATCAGCCTGAAATAAAAGCCCCTCCACCCCACCCCATGGAGTTCTGACTTTCGGAAAGCACTGTTGGCAGCATTTTATTTGGAGTAGTTACACTGGTCCCTCCTTTGACCCCTTGGAGTCATCAGGGTGACTCATATGTCCTTCCTGGTGATGCTCCTTCTTGATACAGAGATCCAGTCCCCATCAGGGCTGGGGCCTCGATGTGCCCTATTCTCCTAGAGTTTCCTGATGTCCATAATGCTGTGAGCTTGGCAGCCAGCATGCATAAGGGCCGGCCTGGGGTAGCTATCCTGTCTGTCTTTGTGACCATATACTTGACGAGAAGCACCATAAAGGAGGGAAGATTTATTTTTGCTTGTGGTCAAAGATATAAAGTCCACCATAGAGGGGAAGACAGGAGTGTGGGGCGGCTGTCACCACATGTCTCCAGTCAGGAAGCAGGGGCCATGAATTCTGCTGATCCATTGGTATCTATCTATCTATCTATCTATCTATCTATCATCTATCTATCTATCTATCTATCTATCTATCTATCTATCTATCTATTGAAACAGGGTTTCTTTGTATATTTCTAGATGTCCTGGAAATCACTCTGTAGACCAGGCTGGTTTTAAACTCAAAGATTTCCCCCCTTCCTTTGCCTCCCAGCGCTGGAATTCAAGGCATGTGCCACCACTGTGCTTTTTGATTTTTATGCAGAAGTCCCCTCCATGAGGTGGTGCTGCCCAGATGTGGGGGCTGTCTTCCCCTCAGTTAATCTGCTCTGTACTCTCGTGGACACACCCAACGCTCAAGCAGGTGTAATCCAATCACACTGACAGATGGACTAGTGCAGGACCCAGCTTCCAAGTTCTGGATCTGCTGTCCATAAATTCTGGGAACGTGGGCAAGGCCCCTCTTTTCTTGTGTGTGGGGGAGACCCCATTTCCTCACCTGTAAATCAGTGTCATAATGATACCTCATTATTTCATTAAAATGAGGCATATTTGCTAGCAGGGTTTTTTTTTACTTAATTGCTCAGTAATGTGAGCTCTTGTACTGTTTATACTGCTGCAGCCCCTACAGCTTGCCTAGGTGTGTGGAAGCAACATCCCAGACACCGTTCCCTTAACTTGAAATAGTGTCTACACAGCTTCCTATGGGCCATTCTATCCCTCTCTTTCCCGGGCTGTCAGTTTATTCAGCTCTCCTCCATCCAACCATCAAGTACATCTTAGTTACTTCCCTACTGCTGTGAAGAGACACCATGACCAAAGCAACCTATTAAGACAGCATTGAATTGGAGGTCTTATTTACAGTTTCAGAGGGTGAGTCCATGACCATTGTGGTGGGAAACATGGCAGCAGGCAGGCATGGCGCTGGAGCAGTAGCTGAGAGCTTAGAGCTGAATCACAGGCACAAGGCAGAGAGAGCTAACTGGAAATGGCATATTTAAACCTCCAAGCCCACCCCCCAGGGACACACCTCTTCCAACAAGGCCATATCTCCTAATTCTTCTCAAACAGTTCTTCCAACTAGGGACCGGATATTCAAATCTATGAGCCTATGGGGGCTATTCATATTTTAACCACTGCAAAGTATTTACAGGGTGCCCACCGTATGCCCATCCCACTTGCCTGTACCCTGGTCAGAAAAGCCCTGTCTTTGTTTTCCCTGAAGGTCTGAAGGTCCATTCTCAACATATAGCCACGTGCTCAGCAAGCCTGGAATGTAGGCATGGCGGACCCCTTTTTTAATCCCAGGCTTGGAAGGTGGAGCTAGGATCCCCAAGCAAGCTGGCTAGGAAAATTAGTCATATTGGTAAGCTCTGGGTTTAGCTGAGAAACCTTACCTCAGTGAGTAAGGTGGAAGAACAATTAAAGATGACTCCTAATATAATCTCAAGCTTCCACAGTATGCACATTCAGATTCAGCCACTTTCCCCTACACATGTGTACCCATACGCATGCAAAAATGTTCATATACACGTACATCGTATCATACACATGTACATCGTATCATACACATACACATGAAAATCAGAAAAAGAAAAAAAAAAAAAGGAAAGAAATGGAGTCAGTGGATCCTGAAGGCGAAGGAACCCCTGTGACAGCCTTCCCACCTTGCTGGCTTCTTATTGAATCGGTCTGTTTCTGGTGGTAAGCCTCAGGAACCGTCCTCCCTGGACACCTTCCCCAGGGCACAGGTGGTGAAGGGTGGAGACCCAGGGAGTAAGAAAAAAGAAAGTAGGAGAATTCCCCTTAGTATGGAAATAAACACCGATTTGAATATTCAGTCCTTGAGGTTATAAATAACTGAGTTTTCATTGATGTGTAAGCGGTGATACATTTTGTACAATAATTAGTTATTTGATTACTTTTGTTTTAGCATGAAGTAGGAGGACAATTGACAAACGTGAATACCCTAGAGACTGATGGGGCCAGGTGAACTCACTTTATTTATTACAAAATGCAATTTTATTAATATGAATTGACAGTAATTAATTTGCTGGTGTTGATGTTGTTAATAATTGCATGTAATTTATGAAATATTCATGCTGGAGTAAAATAAAGAACCGCAGGGCTCCTCGGGCTTGGTTGTTAAGAAAAGGTGTGAATAGGTTCGGCAAAGACTTTCTACTTCAGTGTGTAGATAAGTAGAGTGGCTGAGGCAAAACTATTTTAATTTTTTATTTTGGAGTTTGTTCTGAGATAGGGTTTCATGTGGCCTCAGCTGCTTTCAGATTTCAGCATCACCGTGAACTTGTGGTGCTCTTGGCTCTACCTCCTAAGTTCTGGGGATGGAACCCGGATATGTGTGCATGCTATGCAAGCAATGTACCAATGAGTGAAATCCCTTAGCATCTTAGCTCAGAGTTTTTAAATTGATTTCTAGATTTATGCTTCAGCGAATACCAAAACTCTCTAAGATTAAGTAGTACCTAATTTCAATTTTCTAAAGGTCACCAAATAGTCATTTTATTCCCATTTTACAGATAAGGAAATGAAGGCCAAAAGACAAGTCTTGGCTCTTAGTCACAAGCAAGTTGAATTGTCAGACGCAAACACAACTCCTCCTAAGGCCAGGACCACAAAATATAATTTGATTTTGCTTTTATTCCATTTTTTTTCTGCCTGTGAATGAAAGTATGGACGGCTCTTCCTCTAATTCAGTTTGGCCTCTTGTTTCTAGAAAAGGATTGCAGTTAGAGAGCATCACAATTGAATTCTGCTAATGCAGTCAGTGGCGTGGGGGCCCCTACTGGAGCCTGTGGTCCTCCGGGTGCAGGCGCCTCAGTCTGCAGGCTTGACCCCTCTCTACCCTGGGGCTTCAGGCCAGGAGCCCGAAGGAGCAGCTGTGGGGTGCTAGAACATGCTCAGCCCCTCCACTGAAGTCCTGGCTCCTTTCTGAACTCCCAAAATGTATTGTGTTTTCTTTTAACACCAGACCTGCAAGTTTTGTAGCCGCAGGGCTCCTCGGGCTCTTAAAACTCAGAGACAGGGTCTGAGGTAGTTGGCCATTTTTAACCTCAGCTTTTCATTTGTGAAATGGGGATAAAAGTGTAAAGTGTAGGAGCTACACGAAGGTGGAGAAGTGTCCTTGTCTCTTCCCTTACAGGTTAATTAATCCAGGGGACCCGGCATGGGGGCTACTCCTAGGAACAGGGATCCCTTTAAGACAAGTCATTTCCCCATCCTGGAATTCCTGCCCCCACTGATACATGCCCTGCTAGTGGAGCTGAGATCCAGCTAGATATGCCCACCTTTCTGAAGCTTTCGGCAGAAAGGTGTGAGTGTGCGCTCACTTCTCCCACCCCGACCCCTCCCTTCAGCCCTGTGTCAGGGTCTAATATGCTTTTTAACTCCCTAATTCACACATCGAGATTCCTTGTTCTTTTTCTATTCTTTTTTGTTTGTTTGTTTGTTTGTTGTTGTTTTTCGAGACAGGGTTTCTCTGTGTAGTCCTGGCTGTCCTGGAACTCACTCTGTAGACCAGGCTGGCCTCGAACTCAGAAATCCACCTGCCTCTGCCTCCCAAGTGCTGGGATTAAAGACGTGTACCACCACACCCGGCTTGCTCTTTTTCTAAAACTCTCCTGGCTGCCTGCCTCTTGGTGGCTGACCTCCACACCCCTTACCACGAAGTGTTTTGTTTTTGTTTTTGTTTTTGTTTTTGTTTTTTAGAGACAGGGTCTCTTTACATAGTCATGGGTGTGCTGGAACTCACTACTTACTATGTAGACCAGGCTGGCCCCAAACTCACAGAGATCCACCTACCTCGGCCTCTTAATCCTGGGTCTAAGGACGTGGACTACCAACTGGCCATGGGTTCGGTTTTGTTCCTTCTCGTCCCCATTCTCCCTAGAGGATTTACAGCTTGCTTGCCTGGAGCTTCCCATGGAAAAGGTACATTGTCTCTGAGCTTCCCTGTGTCCTTTCTCAACTTCTTTTATTAATGGGAATGAGAACCTCAAGGGAGAACTCTGATTTTCTGAGCATCATGTAAAGCCATTGCAGGGCTCTCCAAAAATCCCAGAAACACGGCTTTCTTGCCTTGTAATTCTTTGTCAGAAAAACATCATCATCATCACCATCATCAACAACAACAGCAACAACAACGGCAAAAACAACGGCAACAACAACAATCCACCAAACCTGGCCCCAGCACCGCTAATCTGCACCAGAAGTTCCATCAAGCTTTCGAGGGATTAAATGGTACCCTGCCTAGAGAATTATGAAGTACAGGGCCAAGCCAGGGGGTTCGGGTTAGACTGGTATCTTCCAGTCCTCACAGGAGTGGGCAGAACCATAGCATCTTCCAGAATGAGGGCAACACACATGAAGAGGTAGGCAAGGCCCGAGGCCCCTTCGCACCTTCCTGGAGCTGATATCCTAGGTCAGAAGCATGGACTGGACAGACAAATCTGTAGATAATGCAGGTTGACGGTGTGCCCTGCAGTTGTGACTGGGGATCTTGGAGGTCAACTCTGGAGTCAGAAAGATATGGGGCAGTCTAGGCTCAAGCCACCATACTGGTTTACCCCTCAGGTGTGTGCTTCAGCCGTTTGAGGAGAAAATAGAAATGCTTTCCGCACAGTGTTTTCAACAGAGGAACATTTTCCCAGCGAGACCTGAGATACATCTTCTCTCAGAATTAATTTTTCTTAGGTGTCAATGCTGTCATTTTCCAGCTGCCTCCTTGTGTCACTGCAGGTCTCAGAGAGGGAAATGCAAGTTGAATTCATGGCCCAGGAGTTGATACAGAAAGATACTCAGGATTAGTTAGCTGGCTTCCTTCCTTCCTTTGCTTCTCTCTCTTTCTCTCTCTCTCTCTTCCTTCCTCTCTCTCTCTCTCTCTCTCTCTCTTCCTTCCTCTCTCTCTCTCTCTTCCTTCCTTTCTCTTTCTTTCTTTCTTTCTTCCTTCCTTTCTTTCTTTCTTTCTTTCTTTCTTTCTTTCTTTCTTTCTTTCTTTCTTTCTTTCTTTCTTTCCTCCTAATTATCCTGAGTTAATAGAACATGTCTGCTTATAGAACTGTTTGGCAGGATAGACAAAGGGTTATGGCGTGTGATTGTCACCAGTTCTAAACTTGCTTGACTCCTCTCATGGTTCCATTTTCTTACACTTATTATTCCTCTCAGAGCAGACCAGAGAGACCAGTAACATCTACTTCTCTGCCTCCAAGTGGGGGAGCAATCTTGGGAGGAGCTGTTGCCACAGTGCGGATGGCTTCTCCTCTGCAGTCACTGCCTCCAGACAGCCCCTCTATGCCCTGCTTGCCTTTAGGTGAACTCTTTACAGACTGACAACACTTTGGCTCCACACCTGACCTGTTCCTCTCAGCCTCTGCCTTCCCCCTGACAGCCCTTGAACAAGAAAGCCAGCCTTGGAAAAACCAAAACTTTAAACACAGGCAGCACTTATTTTCCCCGTCTCTCCCTTCTTTCCCGAGCCCCTTTTGTTTTGTTTTTGAGACAGGATTTCTCTGTGTAACAGTCCTGGCTGTCCAAGAACTCATAGTGTAGATCAGGCTGGCCTCGAACTCACAGAGATCTGCCTGCCTCTGCCTCCTGAGTCCTGGAATCAAAGGCGTGCGCCACCACAACCCACTCCCTTTTAACCATTTTTTGAGGATATAATTCAGTAGCATTTTACATATCGTGTTGTGCGACCATTGGGCTGCTCTATAGCAAAGGCCACTGAGTGTGGCTGGGGCTAAGAGAGGGACATTTGTGTTTGCTGGTTCCTTCCGATCCCACACGTGTGTCCCATCTCCTCATGTTTTCCCGATTCGATAGTGAGACTATTTCTTAGACCTGCTGCATCAGAATGCAAGCTGGGCCCCGTTGAGAGAGGCTGACTGAGGAGTTCTTCCAACTCGGAGGCCTTGGTCTTCCAACACATCCTTTCCTACTGTTCAGTGGTGGCTTCTGTCTCTCCACATTGCCTGACCTGTGCTGTGAGTGAGTCTAATGGTGAGAAATGGAGGTTGGCAGAGCAACAGCCTGCTAGGAAAAAAAACCAGCATCAGTTGTCTGAGGGGGAAAACATCAGTCGGAGTCAGAGGAACTTGGAGGGGGCAGCACTCCATGGGACAGTTGTTTACTGGAGTCCCCAGATCCAGACCCAGGACAAAGCTGGGACTCTCCAGTACTAACCTAGGTTTGCTCACTAGGTTTGCTCACTTTGGTAACTGCTGAGGGAGTCGGCTTGGGTCAGTGTTCTTCTCTGCTCGATGGCTAGTTACCACTTGCCACACCGCCCTGACCTCAGTGGCTCCTTACAGAATCATTATTTCAATCAGGTCTGCGTGTGATAGCTTGAATGAGATGTCCCTCATAGTAATGTTCACTCAAGCGTGTGAATACTCAGTCTCCAGTTGATGGCTGTTTGGGAAGGATTGGGAGGTGTGGTCTTTTGGAGAAATTGTGTCACTAGGGAAGAACTTTGAGTTTCAAAACCCTCCCACCATCTCCAGTGAGCTCTGTGCTTCCTCACTGTAGCTCAGGATGTAAGCTCTCAATTGCTGCTCCAATGCTATGCTGCCCTGCCTGCTGCCTGCTCCTCACCATGATAGTAATGGACTCCTATCCCTCTGGAATTATAACTTCCAAATAAACCCTTCCTTGTTATAATTTGCCTTGGTCCTGGTGTCTTATTACAGTGAGAGAAAAGTAACCGACTTGCCGTATGTCAGGAATCTAAGAGGAACTTCTTGTGTTCTTGATATGGGGAGGAGCTCTAGTTATTTCCAGACTCCATTGGGGTTGAAGGATCCACCCCCATGACAGCTCTTCTCTGTGTCTGGCAAAATTGATATCAGCTATTGACAGGGACTCTGATGCCTCAGCCTGTGGACCACTTTCTAAGGCTATTTAAGTGTCCATTTAACATGGTTTCTCGATGCTCTGAGGCTGAGTGACCCAGGAGAGGACAAGGTGAAGGTCACAACTTTTATGACCTGGCTTGAGAGTTCCCATTCCTCATTTTCACAATATGCTGTTTGTTGGCTACACAGGGTAGCCCTGTTTATAGAAGGGCCAAGATGAGGCTGTGGCTATCAGAGTGACTGTCAGGACACTGTCACCTGTAAGGAATAATCTCGTGTGCTCAACATAGTGAGAATAAAAGGTCCTGTGTGGGTAGAGTGGAATAAAAGTGATTTTTACACGGCTCTGACCAACACATCTGAGACAGCAGCAGGGATAAAGACTTATTTTGGCTAACGGTCTCGGGTTTCAATTTACAGCCCATGGCTCTGCTGACTTAGGATGTGTGGGGCAAGGCATCATGGCGGTGGAAGTTCATGGCCGAGGACCTTATGGTGGACAGGTAGCAAGCAGAGAGTCTGGAAGAGACAAGAAACCTGGTAGAACTGTGGAGATGCACTTCCGTGTTTTCCCAAACTCTCCCCAAACAGCGTCACCTGCTGGGCACCAAGCAATTATCACTGAGCCTTTCCAAATTGTAGGGATGAGAGGCAGTACCAGTGGGGGAAGGGGGGTTGGTGGTTCAGAGCTCAGTGGTAAGGTAGATACACAATTAGCTGCACGTGTCAGTGAAGTGGAAACCCCTGGTTTCTTTGGAAAGTCAGTTATGCCAAATGATGTTTTGCGGAGGCACACAGGTGAAAGGATGTTTTGCTAAAGCAGACACGTGAAAGAATGTTTTCCTGAAGCAGACACGTGAAGTGAAAGAATGTTTTCCTGAAGCAGACACGTGAAAGGATGCATGATGTCCAGGAATATAAATATAAAGCCAAGAGATGGTGAATGACTCGGAATGGTGTTGGTATGCCTTGCCATTCCTTAGTGATCATAGGAAGCAATGCATCAAAAAACGCCTGGGGGTGTTCTGGTGGCTCTTTAGTTGCTTCTGCAGACTTGGGCCGATTGGCAGAGTGAAATGGAAGATTCTGGATATGCCAGCGGAGACAGACTCACATGGAGTTCTGCTGAGACAGACTCGTGTAGTGTTCTGCTGAGGCAAGAGCCATGCAATTTGGAGGGAGTATAAATAAGATTCGACAGACAGTGAAGATGGGGCTGGCATAGCTAGCTTTGCAACGCTCCCTTGATCTCCCATCTTGGTCTCCTGCCTTTGTCTTCTTCCCTGATCTTCACTTCATTGAGGGAGGCACAGCAGAGAACTTCTGGAGTCTCTGTTCACTCTTGTTGTTCCTCCTGACTTGTGCCAATTCGTCGGAGGCCTGGATGTTTCTGCTGGGTCGTACCACTGCTGCTGATTCCTGTTTGCTATCCTGACACCACTGAACTGGACTGCTGGTATAAATCTCCCCAAGAAACTACTCCTAAAAGGCACACGCTGAGCCTCTCTGCTTCTTCTGGATGGAGATGCTGCTGCTGATTGGTGTGAACTGAAATGCTGTTATCCTGACAACGCAGATTGGATTTGCCCCAAAGAACTATTTCTAAACAAGTCCACTTCCCCCGTGTTCTAATAACCTTTCTTTTCCACTACCTCTGGTGGGTGGTGGGCTAGAAGGTAGGTTAAAGCACTTAAGAACCCTTATTAAAAGTAGGTTTTGAAAAAAGAAACCAACAAGCAGCTGCAACAACAAGCCAACTCTTGTTTATCTATATCTCAATCCTGATATATATGTGTGTGTATATATATATGTATATATATGTATATATATGTATGCATACATACTTGGTTTTGTTTCTTTGGAAAACTGTAACTGCTGTGGTAGGATAAGGTAGATGAGATGTACAGTAGTAATTTTAAATACACACTAGATTCCCAAGACAATATGAAGAAGAGATTGGAAACTATTCATTGTAACACTGAATTGGAATTTTGATAGAATGTTAAAAGTAAACCACGTGCATGTGTGTATGTGCGTGTATATGTGTTACATGCACATGTATGTGGGATGTGTGTAACTATGTGCAAACTCATGGAGACCAAAAGAAGACATCAGGGGTCAGGTGTCCTGCTTAAATGCTTTCCACTTTATTTCCCTGAGGCAGGGTCTCACTGATCCTGGGGCTAGGCTGGCATCCACGCCTCCCCGCCCCCTCTCTCTTTCCTTCTTTCCTTCCTTCCTTTATCCTTCCTTTCTTTTTTTCTTTATTTTTTTTTGGGGGGGGAGGGGGAGGGTTCTGAAACAAGGTTGCTCTGTGTAGCCCAGACTGTCCTGGAACTCACTCTGTAGACCAGGTTGGCCTCAAGTTCAAGAGATCTGTATGCCTCTACCTCCCAAGTGCTGGGATTAAAGTTGTGAGTACCAGTACTTGGCTATCTCTGGCTTTTTAATGTGGGATTTGCGGACTTGAACTCTGGTCCTTAGGCTTGTTCAGCAAGTGCTCTTATCTGCTGAGCCACCTCCCTAGGCCCCAAAACAGGTTTTAAAACTAAAATTTATTTCAACTGTTTATTTTTCTTTGTTAATGTGGCTTGGGAAAAAAGCCTTACATCTTTCTTTCTTTCTTTCTTTCTTTCTTTCTTTCTTTCTTTCTTTCTTTCTTTCTTTCTTTCTTTCTTTCTTTCTTCCTTCCTTCCTTCCTTCCTTCCTTCCTTCCTTCCTTCCTTCCTTCCTTCCGTACTGGAGATGGAACCCAGGGGCTTCTGTGTGCTAGGCTAATTCTACCATAGCCATATTGTCAGCATGTGTTTCTTTCATGTAGTGCTGGCCTAGACCATGAGTCTTCTCATTAAAATCTCCTTACAGCTCCCAAGCAAGGGTCCAGAACACAGCAGGTTTCTACAGAACATAAAACGGGCAGCCAAAGACAGAGACAGCTTCATACTGTTTGGAGTCAGACACACCTGGATGCTAATTCTGGCTCAGCCAGCTCCTGAGCCATCTGTGGAGTGGGTCTCTTCTCATCCGTATCATCTCCATTCAAGGACCTGTCCATGGAGGGCTTAGCAGATCTGGCTCCTTGTATAGTGCATGGTGGCTTTGGGCTGAAAGCCATTGGGCTAGGGATGGGAACAATCTGAAGTGTGTGGCAGGGTGGCTGACCAGGTGGCAAGCCATGCACTTCTTATACACACCTGGACCAGACTGCAGATTTCCTCTTTTGGGCTCTGGATTGGTCTCTGAGTGTACTGGGAGATTAAGGGCAGAGCATCTTGTCTGGCCCTGACTGTCCTGTCCCCTGACCCAGCCCGGGTGACAGCTTGGAGGAGGGGCCTCTTGACAGTGGAGGCTGGTCAGAGGTGATGGGGAGGGCACAAGGATATTTTCAGAAAATCAGCCTCCCCTCTCCCAAGAGTCCCTCCCCTTCCTCACGTCCCCTGCCAAGAGCTAGTTCTAAGCTCCACATCCCCTGGCTGTTCCTAAAAGGACCCAAGACACACAAAAGGGAGCTGCATTTTCTGTTATCAAGACACAAAATCCTTACACTTAATTAAAACGTGCCATGGCAACGAGCCAGGCACGTGAAGCTGGGAGCGGAGGGGCCGTCACTGCCGAGGGCCTTACCCACGTGCCATCCCTTTGTTCTGGGTGCCAGGAGGGGTGACTGCACTGAGCCTTTTGTGAGTGCCCTCTTTGTCTGCAGCATGGGACAGAAACGCACGGCCTCTGTGAGGTCTATGCTGCAGCCTCCTTTGAACCAGTGCCGGTCAGGCAGGGAGACTGGGAATCTGAAGGAGGTTCGGCCCAGCCTGCATAGGCTGAGGGACTTGCTGGGCACACAGTTGTGGAAAGATACAGCCCCTGTATTCTGGATGCACCTGGGAGGGACAGAGCATCTTGCTCTCTGACAAATCTTGAGAAAGAGTTTGCTGAACCATGGGAGGGGAAGCATTTTGGTGCCAAGGTGGGGGACTGGAACCGGAAGGTTTCCTGCAGGGGGAGCCCTCTGGGCCCTGTTTAGTTGAGAACAGAAGGGAAAAGATTGAGAATGAGGCTGGAGGTGAGGAGGGAGGGAATTTCCTGGGGCAGCGTTAGCTGGAGGAGGCATGGGGGTGAGGAAGGGTAAGGATGTATGTCTTAATGTCTCAGGAGGAAGAGTGGGGACTGTGGGACGCTCATCCTCTTTGGCTAGCCCTGGAGGAACAGTTAGTTGGAAAAGCAGCAACAGAAGTCATCCGCCTTCCCTTGAGGCCACTTGGGAGGCACCTGTGCCCTTAGTGAATGGCTGAGGTGAGGTGCGGTTGGCCTCCCCCACTGACTATACAGTGGCCCCCAGTGAGGACAGAATAAATGGAGAGGAATAGCAAGCCACCAATCCTGAAACCCACAGCATCTTCCCAGCAACCCCTGCCCCTCCACCCCCATGTGGTGGATTGAGCAGGTGTCCGACAAAGCCAGTATTGACAGCATTAACTGTTGCCAAAGTCACAAGGCTTCGTTTTAGAAGCAGGAGAGCAAGTCACATTAAGGCTTCTTGGCTGTGCTGGGAATTGAACCCAGGGCCTTGAACATGCTAGACAAGTGATCTAACAAGAGTTACATTTCTAGCTTTACTTTAAGGCTTTCAAACAAACAAACAAACAAACAAACAAACAAACAAACAAACTTGTTCCAGATACTTCTTGGCTGCATCTGAGCTGGTGCATGAGAAGGGAGGCTCTTGGGTTGGGTGTATGCTTTGTGCCTCTGGCTTACATTGGGAAAAAAGTCCAGTCAGATAGAGCATGCAGAGGGCCAAGGAGGGCACCTAGAACCTCAGAAATGAACCCTGTTTTATGTAGTACCTAATTAAGTGGTATTAGGGATCGAACCCAGGTCTTTGTGTATGCCAGGCAAGCACTCTACCAACTGTGCTACACCCCCAGCACCCTGAATTCTTTTAAAAAGCTATCAATATAGAGGCTATAGAGCCCCATGGACAGTGATTTTTAAAAATCATTTCTCCAGCGTGAGACATTGCCTGGTCCCTTCCAGTTTTATCCCCCGCTTTCTCTGGGCTGGCCTGGAAAGTAAGGAATAATTCTTTTAAAATAAATATGGGATGCTGAGGCAGATTCAAAGGGCCTAAGGTCTGCTGGGACTTCTCATTCCTCTCAGAAGGAGCAGGACTTGGAACAGACTTAAAACGCAGAAGATAAGAAGGCTCGAAGGCAGAGATGATAATTCCCGTGGCTCCTCCAGGTACCCGCAGAGCCCGTGGCAATCTGCCCCACAGGGAGCCTGCTCCAGTGAGAGGGAAATGGCCAATTCAGGACTGGTTGGAAATTGGGCTCATATGCCGGCCATTAGGGAACTTGACTCAATGAGCCAATGAGAACTTTTTGTAGTTGCTCAAGAGAGCACCATTCTTAATTTGCCCTCTCCACGGCTGTGGAAGATGAGCACTTTATCTGAAACTCAAGTGCCCAGACTGAGAAGCGAAAAGAAGCTGCTAGTGTGAGGAGGGGAAGCCAGCTGCACCCTGTTCCCCTGTAGCTGCATGTCCACTCTGGGTTCTTGGTATGTGGTCCCAGGAGCAAATGTTACAGCTGTGGATATGACAGGGCCATCAAAGTCCATGTGTCCATCAGATGGACAGAGATGCTCTCCCTCCTCATCCCCCCACCCCCTGTAAGATCCACAGAGGGTGACAGAGAGCTCTGGTTTCTGAGTACATGGAAACGCCTGCTGAGGCCTCTCTACTGGCACTGGGTGCTCTCTTTGTATTATTTGAGGGTCGGAGTGAAGCTTCACTTACACTTTTGGCCAGCTTGTTGCCCAAGGTATGTATATACCTGGGTGCAGTTTTGTTAGACAAATATAGTACTGAGGGATTCTATAGTTTTGGGTTCAACCAATTGTGGATTGAAACGAATTTTAAGCGTTTCCATGTCTAAGGCTAGAGATGTGGCTCAGTTGACAGAATACCTGGTTAGCATTCTTGAAGCCCTGACTTTGATTCTCAGCACTGCACAAACTGACCAGAGTGGTGCACACCGGTAGTCTCCACTTGGGAAATAGAGATGGAGAATCAGACGTTCAAGGTCAGTTTTGGATGCATAGTAATTTCAAGGCTAGTCTGAGCAAAGTGAGAACTTGTTGCAAACACACACACACACACACACACACACACACACACACAATTTCTATACTGAACACATGTAGACTTTTTTCTCCTCATTATCTTCTAAATAATATTATGACAACTATTTGCATTGTCTAGGTGTTATGCAAGTGGTCTATAGACTATTTACAGTACACGAGGATAGACACAGCTATATACAGAGTTAGTATTTTAAAGCTATGGACTTGGATGCCTGTGGATTTTGGAATTATCAGGTGTCTTGGATAAGACGTGGGGTGTAGAGCTGTGGATTACCATTTCTTTCCACCTAAGGCTGTGGATCTTGGACTTTGTACACTACCTCTCTGGATTTAATATGGTACACAAACTCGTGGTCAAAATATTTGGGTCTAGGTTTTGTGCGCGTATAATGCTTCCGTTATCCCAGACATTTACTGAAGCGGTGTCAGCATCTGAGACTCTGATCTTTGATCTATTGTCTCCTCTAGGTAGGCAAGGAGCAGTTAACCACAGGTTAAGGACAGCACCCACCCACCCACCTGTGGAGTGTGGAACTGTTGGCTCCAGCAGTCCTTGTCATGAGTAGTCCCAAGGATGGGTGATATACTTTAAGGCATTGTATGTTTTGATTGATACCACAAAATGGTTTAGTACATCTTAGGACAAAGATTCAAAAGGGATGGTTTTGCAGTGGACTGAGAGGAAAATGAAATCTTGAAGGGTAGTTGTCCTCTGTTCTCCGGCTTCCACTTGCATGTGTACACATGCACACATAACCGCACAGTCACACATTTGTACACACAAACCCCAAAAGTTCAGACAATATGCCATTAAACTCTAAATGCTTTCTTGCCCTCTGTTTTTGTCCTAATTCTGTGATTTGATCGACAATTTGGTGTATGTTATTCAAGGCTTTAAAAACACAAATATAAGCTTCATGCACATCTACAAGTAAACAGCATTGCGTGTGGGCTGGTGATATGACTCAGCCTGTATAAGCATTTGTGGTTAAGCCTGGTGACCTGAGTTCAATCCTCAGGACCCACACTGTGGAAGGAGAGAACTGACTCCTGCAGGTTGTCCTCTGGCCTCCACGCGTGCAGGAGCACCCAGAGCAGATCATTTAAATGTAAAAGCTGCTGAAAAAAACCACAATCACATTCATATACTGAGATGCTTTTTTTTCCCTATGAAAATGAGATCATTTAATCTGCACTATTTAAATGTTTTTCTTTTCCTCTCTATTTTTCGTCTTTTGCAATGTATGGTAGGTATCTTTCCATTTCACTTGATATACAGTGATCAGGGCTCTCTAATAATCTATTTACCCAACCCATTGTTTCCCACAGCGTAGATACTATGACCAGAACTCATCTAGCCGCCCTTGCACAGCTGTGTGGAGGTCTCTGTGCAGAGATCCCTAGAATAAGATAGGACCTTTTAATTAAAGCCCCCAACACAGGCCCCAAGCCTTGGAGGACTGCTCCATAAATACTGGCTGATGACAATGCCAGTGTCATATTAATTAGAACAGGAAAAGACCCATCAGGCCAACAAATGCGCATTCATGGGGCAAACCCGCTCTAAGAAGGGAAGAGAGAAGGACCCTTAATATTCTCATCGGCAAAGACAAAAACCATATTAGCTGTATTAAGTAGCAAGTTACATGTGCACCAGCATGGAAATCGTTCCCAGAGAAGGATTCGCTGGGCAGAATGCATAAAGACAACACATTAAAGATGAAACACAGGAATTATTTACCCAGCATACTTACCTAGAAAATATACAATTTGATCTAGATGGAGGCTTTTACCGTACAAATTATTGTGGCCTCTACTTCAATCACAAACAGCCTTCAAGTTGGGCAATTGCCTTATAAAAAGAGAGAGAGAGAGAGAGAGAGAGAGAGAGAGAGAGAGACGAGAACAGTTTCCAATTGTCTGGAATGAGCGTCAGAAACAGGCAGCTCGCTTCTGATGGAACAATTTAAGCTGCTCGGCTCCTTATCAGATGTGGACATCATTTTTCAGAAGGGGTAACCAGCTCAAATTAAATAGTTTTGCTGCAGACAGCCTGTCTGTCTCCCCTCCCCCCACCCCCTCTTCTCCTCCACACAGGGTCCTGCAGGCCTCTGCTAATTTAGGAAGATTGGTCTGGGCAATGGTGAACGAGATGAATAGAAACAACTTTAACAGAGAGAAAAAATGAGTGATATTAAAAAAAAAAGAAAGGGAAAGGAAAAGAATAATAACGGGTGGTCAGGCCGATTTGACAGGGGAGACTATATCCCTGCCTGCTTGATTGTCTCCTAAACCCTTCTGAAACCCCCGGTTTTATTTGCAAATGATCTTCACTATGGTCCAAGAGTTCAACAGGAAAAATAATGAGCAAAAGCCATGAGTTGGCTTGAGCCAAATAGGGCTCTGGCGTCCTTGTGAGGAGAGGTGAGAGGGAGCAGCTCCGGGCCCATTTTGACCAAATTGCTTCAGTTCTGGCGGTGGGGGAGCGCGGGGCGGGCATCTTATTGTCTCAGGTGTAGCAGGGCCTCCTCTCCCTTGCCCCCTCCTCCTCCTGCATTTTCACGGGCCCAGTGAGCTCAGCTCAGTGAGAGGAGGGGCCTCTTCCTCCATAGGCCTACTGAGGGCCGGATTCCCACAAAGATCAGTAGGTACCCATCCTAGAGAAGAACTTCAGGGACTCTAAGAGACACCCCCCTTTCCCCTTCCTTTGTCTTTCCCTCTTTCCATTTCCCTCCCTCCCTTCTTCCTTCTCTTCCTCCTTCCGTCCCCCCCCCACCGCCCCCCATCTCTGTTCTGTCAGGTCCAGCTCTGTAACTGGAAGTCTACCCTAAAACTTTTAATGTACAAATGTGTACTTGTGAATCTTAAAACTTCATTGTGAAATCATTTTAAATATATGGGGGTTAGGCTCCTCTGTTACCAGCCACCCTGCCCTGCTCATTGGCATTTTTGACCACATTTGTTCTGTGCCTGAAATTTTTTGCCTGCACTCACTCCACAACCAAGCCACATCAGTATAGTTGTAAGTATTCTGTGGGTGTGTCCTGAAACAGGGACATCCTCTTATCTATCTATCTATCTATCTTTCTATCTATCTATCTATCTATCTATCTATCTATCTATCATCTATCTATCTATCTATCTATTTCTGTTTTCCTGAGACAAGGTAGCCTAGGGTGGTCTCAAATTTACTGTGTAGCCCAGGGTGACCTTGAACTCAAGAACTTCCTGCCTCAGCTTCCCCAGGACTGGGATTACAGTTATATACTTTTGGTTTATGAAACACTAAGCATCTAACCCAGGGCCTTGTGGATCTCACCTTAGGCCAGGATGAGGCTGGGGTTATGGGAAGAGGCTGCAGACAAAAATCACTAAGGTCCAAAGCCATACTTAGAAAAGGCAGAAAGGGAAGGCAGGGCCTTTCTGCCATCCCTTCACTGCAGAAATTGTCTATCAACAAAGAACAGGTCAAGGAGTGCCTCCTGAGCAAAGTTGAACTATAGAGACTTGTGCTTCTGATGTTTCTTGGTGGTGTGGCCACAAGGCTAACAGCTTCCTTTCTGGGCCTCCATTTCCTCATCGGTTTCCTGTCTGAGGAGATGGTAGCATCCTCATAAGGCTGGTGAAAGTCTGAAGAGATATCCTGGCGGAGATAAAGCATACATGAGAGTGTCTGCTATACACACATTTTAACTACAAGAATCATCTCCATCATCATCCTAAAGAACTATATGTGGAAGCACACGGTGAGCTGTGGGTTCTACACATGTGGAAGCTGGAAAAGAGGTATTATGTTGAAGATGCCTGGTTGCCTTAATTTGACATGTGCCATTAAATGACTGATCACATACATGTTCCCATGGTTAGGAGCAGCCATGTGACCACTCTCTCTTCTAGAACTGGCTAGGTATAGGCCAGTATACCTAGAAAAGCGATGCTAATATCATCTGCTTTGCTATCAAGGTCTTTCCCAAAGAGGATGGGCCGATGGGACTGTCAAGTATGGCTTATAACATCTCCCCTCGTTTCTTCAGCAGGTGAGGCATGTAGAAAGGGCAGTACCTGTGAAGACAAGAAACACTCCCTTGAACGGCTCTGCTTTCTACACCACTGGAACCTTTTCTCCCAAGGCTCATTACGCCTTAGGACTTTCTTCTCAGACTGTGAGTGAGACATGTTGCCTGACTGACTCCAGTCCGCAGACCCTCGGCTTTACCTTAGCTGCCTCAGAACATGGGAAATGGAACTGCAAGCTCTTAGTGATGGCTTGCTCCCCTTGTCAATTGCACTTGACACAGAAGAATGGGTCCCAGCCTCCCATCCTTGGTGATGGATGGTGTAAGTTCAATTTGCTTGAAAGTTCCACTTGGCGGGAGCTCCGTGGCCACATCTGTCACGACAGCTTTCTGCTTCGGCTGCTGCACTGTCATGGAGAAGGGGTCTGTGTTCTCAGAACCTCTGCATTTTTGGAGGGTGGCTCATTGCTGACCATTCCTCAACACTGACTGGAGAAGCCTCCTGTGTGACTGGATGGGATGATCTCCTTCGGCTCCTGATCTACGGGTTGCTCCTTCTTTTAGGTTGGCACTCATCCTCTCTGCTCAATCTAGCCACAGTCACTCTGAAGAAAGCTTCATTTAATTCAGAGAATGGTTCCAATATTGCTGTTGCTGTTGTTTGAGGGAGCTATCAGAAGAGACAGTTGGTAGATTAATCATTGGGAGGACATTGCTTTTCTCGTTTCTATGTCAGGATACCAGACAAAAGCGACTTGGGGGAATTGGTTTTGTCTCACAGTCCGAGGGCATATAACCCATTATGACTGGGTAGCTCCAGTGGAGGATAAAGCGGAACATTGGCAGGAAGACAACCCTCCAGGGTCTCCAAGAGAGCTCCACCTCTGAAAGGTTGCATACACTTCCAAAACAGGGCTACCACATGCTCAAGCTCAGGGGCCTATGCAGGACATTTTACATTCAAACCATAAGAAGTGCAGAACTTTTTAAGTTGTGTGCATGCACACACAGACACACATATATACATATGCATATACACATACATACACACACTATTTTTCACTTATAAGAGGAGGTCACTCTAATTACAAATGGGAATTATAAATCATTCTTGATGACTTAGATTATTGCAGGTACTCATGAGAGAGAGGATGGAGGGATTGGGTAGTGTTGTGAACTGAGATAAGGTCTTTTTATTCTTTATTCATATGCCTTTTATGTCTTTATTCTTTCTCCTAGACATATGTCATGACTGAGGATGGCTCCCAAATAACTGGGAAAGCCCATATGGCTCTATCCCAGACGGTCTCTGGACAGACCAGCTTCAATTCTAAATTCCATTCCTAGGCCAACAGCGTGGTCAGGGGTGCTGTAGTTACTGACATGACTGCTGGGCCCTCCCCATGAGTGGAGAGAAATAGTTTCCATGAAAGTGAGTTTTATATATATATATATATATATATATATATATATATATATATATATATATATATATAAAATTTGGAGAAACATTTTTCTACGATCCAGGAACTACTTAAAGACAAGGCAGCTTATAATGACAACAAATTTTGTTTCCCATGATTCTGTGGGTTAAGCATTTGAGCAGGGCCCAGCCATTGCCTTGGGTCTGCCTGCCCTCATTCCTTTCTTACATGATGTCCCTTGGGACTGGGACAGCTAAGGTGTCTGCTGCATTCAAGCAACTTATATGCTTGGGCTGCAGTAGTCTCTCTCTGTGTCTCTCTCTGTGTCTCCATCTCTGTCTCTGTCTCTCTCTGTCTGTCCTTTTCTCTGTCCTTGTCTCTTTTCACAGTGTCTCTAGAGCCCTTAGTTGGTGGGTGGACTTTTTATTCAGAGGTTAAAATAGAAGGTTCTAAACCTTCTAGAAGCCTAGGCTTGCACAGTGTAGCCTCTGTAGCAGTTAGAGCAGGTTACAGGTTGTTTGAAGGCACGGGTGTCAGGTGTGCTTCACTGGCAACCACTGAGGTACAGAGGACCAGGATAACCAAAGATGATGTAATCCAGAAAACAACCAGGTCTCTTTGGTTCATTTAGCTAGCTGTTCAAAGAAGATATGTTCATAAGAAACACAACAAAGCTAGCTAAACTCATTGGGCACGGAGACTAGTACAACCTTCTGCCTTGTCCTGAGTCCAGAATGTCAACCCCATCTCCGAGGCAGACAAAGAGTCACTTGTTACTGATTTTTCCCACATCCCACCTGGGCCTCCGTGCCTTGTGGGCACAGCTACCCTCATTCCCCATGTGGCCTGCCTTTCCTTTGGTGTGTCTGTGACATCTATCCTCTTTTGCTGCTGCCAGGCTAGTCCTTCTAAACGAGTGCTTCTGTTGTACCGCTCTCTGGCCTTAAACTAGTCAGTGAGTTTCCTTTATTCACCAATCAACTCCGATTACTCGGATGCTCGATGCTTTCCTCTGTTCTGCTCCAGTCAACATTCCTAAGTTGACCTACTGCTCAGATGTGGAGCTGTTCTTCTGCATTGCTCTGTCTGTTGCTCTACTCTCTCTGGTCCCTTAGCCATGTGGGCTTAGCTTCCTCTCTTAGTTTCATTGACATTGGCCTTTCCTTCCAGGGTCTTCAGGTTCCTTTTCTCTCAGCCACAGGGTCCCAGTTGATTCGTGGTAAACATATGGCAAAGATTCGGTGGAAAGGCAAGCCACCAATTTTACCCCATCATCATCCCCCTCTTGGTGTGGGACAGCGAGCCTCGTCCCTCACTCCTGGGGCTCACAGTCTGAATGTACTTCCTTCGTGAATGAGTTGGTGTCTATTTGTTTATACTTCCAAATGATCAATCCTGTTCTGTCCTCTGAAATGAAAAGGAGGGGAAACTTTCTCTTCTGTTAAACGGTTTCTCAGATTGTTTTCTGAGTGTCCGAGTCTCTCAAAATTCATGTTGACACCTAATCCCCATTGTGATTGAGACACAGGGTCCCTGCTGGTTGATATTGATGATCATCTTGACACAATCTAGAGTGACTAAGGAAAAAAGACTCTGGGCGTGTCCATGAAGGGCTGTCCAGGTTAACCAATTGAGATGGGAAGACCCACCCCTAAATATGGCAACATCCCATTGGCTGGGGTCCTGGATGGACTACAAAGGAGAAGCTGAGCAGGGTACCAGCGTTGGGTCTCTGTTTCCTGGCTGTGGATGCAGTAAGAGGAGGCCCCTCACACACCTGCTACCACGCCTTCCCTCACTGACGGGCTGTATCTCTCTCAAGTGTGACTTCCTTCTGTCAGGTCTTTGATCACAGAAGTGAGAAAAGTAATCCAGAAAGAGACCTTTGGAGGCCTTGTGTCTTAGTTTGGGTTTTACTGCTGTGAACAGACACCATGACCAAGGCAAGTCTTATAAAAAAAAACAACATTTAATTGGGGCTGGCTTACAGGTTCAGAGGTTCAGTCCATTATCATCAAGGTGGGAGCATGGCAGTATCCAGGCAGGCATGGCACAGGCAGAGCTGAGAGTTCTAGGTCTTCATCCAAAGGCTGCTAGTGGAAGACTGACTTCCAGGCAACTAGGGTGAGGATCTTATGCCCACACCCACAGTGACACACCCATTCCAGCCAGGTCACACCTATTCCAACAAGGCCACACCTTCAGATGGTGCCACTCCCTGGTCCAAGGATATACAAACCATCACACCTTGTGACACACACAGGGCTAATGTGAAGGGAGTGTGTTCATCTGCAGTCCCTCACATGGCAGAAGACGTCACCTTTAAAGAATGGATCTCTGCTTGGCACATACTCTGCCAACCTTTTTATCTTGGCCTTTGCATCCTCTGGAGCTATGGAAAATAAAGATGGGTTATTTATAGCAGCCTGGTGTTCAGTGCCTCACTGGGCTGAGACAGGCGGTCACCGTGTCCTCTCCAGTTTCTGCTTTCTGTAACCTTCACCGTGGCAAACACGGATGTTTGAGGAGCCCCATCTTGGTCTGGGTAGAGTATTGATCTGAGCGTTCTCCTTGCTCCACTGGGTTCCTTGGGGTTTAGAGCTTACGGATTTGTCTTCAGCCACAAACAGAACAGGGCAACACACTAACAGCCTTCCAAACCTCCCAGCAAAAGAAAGTATCATGTTTAAAATAGGACATAAAGGGTGCAGTATGAATCCCACGCAGTACTCTCTGTATCAACTTGGATCGTCAGGAAGTGACCCCCTCACATCATACTCATGTACACTTTTACAGAACTGCTTTTCTGTAGTAGGTTGAAGGCAGTCTATCACCCACCCCCTCAACACCCCCAACCTCCCCTCCACACACCCTGGAAGCAGGAAGATCAAATTTTGGTGACATTCTTTCCACTGGACCATCAAAAAGATGGACAAAGGAAACAATCTTAGTTCCTGCAGTTCCCATGGGACCTCACATCCTGAGGAGAGACTAACTATCAATTAGGTCTGGTAGAGCCTGGGCCAGAGGGTGCTGTCAGGGACTGCCTGGAAGGGTGCCTGATGATCAAAGGCAAGCTCTTCGGTGTGTGTTGGCTTGGTGTGTGTTGACTTCAAAACACTTTCAAGGTTTTTTGGAAGGTAGCTTCAGGCAAAGGGAAGGGAAATGTTCTCACAGATCCTCTAAACCCTGGAGATTTGGAATCCCCAGAGACCCCAGCATTCCGTGCCACCTTGTCCCCTGTGGCTCTTCATGTTTGTCGTTTCTCTCATTACCAGGTTGGTTAAGCTCATCCCAGGTTAACTGCCCAGGTCAGCGATTCTCATCCTGTGGATTGTGACCCCAGAGGGTATGGAACTACACCATCACAGGGGTCACCTAGAGACCACCCAGAAAACACAGAAAATTACATTATGATTCACAACAGCAGCAAAATCACAATTATGGAGTAGCAACAAAATAATTTTAGGGTTGGGCTCACTACACGTGAAGAGCTGTATTTAAGGGTGGCAGCACTGGGAAGGTTGACAACATTGCCAGGCCACCGCACCCTTGAGTCCATAGGGACAAGTTGACTTGTTCTGTTTTTCAGAGAACAAACAACTCTTTCTTTGGAGCGACTATGCAAATGGAGCAAGAGGCTGTGTTTTGCAGACAAGGCTCACAGAGAAGTGGATGATAACTGGGAATCCACAGCTGGGGCCCGTGGGTCCAAATATCCCAGGAGATATCCGACATTCTTTCTCAGGAGCAGATCAGCTCTAGTCTGTAATAAATTTAAATGTTTAAAATTTAAACTAAAATAAATATTTGTTGATGCAGTAGAGTAACGCCCACCTCTCTGATGGTTTGGACTGAGAAAGGCTCTCTGGTGTGGTGCAGCAGTGGCCCTGATTGGCCCACTTCTCTCTAAGCTTCACTTTGAGCCCCGCCCTGTTCAGCCCCTCCCAGCTTTAAAACCCATTTGTAACCATTACTCCACGCGTCAGGTCTGTTGATGAAGTACATTTTCTCTCTTTGCCTTGGTGGCTGCATGCAGGGACAGGCCTGGCCACAGAGGTGAGAGGGAGATCCGGCCCCTCACCGCCAGAGGCGCATGAATCACGTCAGAAGGGGTTGGTAACCTGAGCCCATCTGGCAGCTCACCACAGACCTCCATGACACTCCTTCCAACTTAATTTCAGCCTAAGGGATGCTTTTAAGAAGATTTTAGAGCTCAAAAACATCTCCTCAGAAGAATTGTAGTTACATTAAAAACTAATTATCAGAGCTTAGGGGTATAGATCTGCTGCCATATTTTACACAGAGAGCAATTTATCTTCCAGGCCCTGAAATATCATTATATAATAGGTTAAAGACACTAACGCAGGGGATACTGGGGAAAGATAGTAAAATCACGGGAAAAATGATGCACAGTGAGATTATGACAGAATAGCGCTGCTCTCTTGTAGCAGCTGCTTCCAACAGACACAATTTAAGACTAACACCCAGAATGAGCTGTGCATAAATGTGTGGGAAGCATGGCTTTTTTTGTCTTGGTCCCCCGATTAAATGTGATATTTATCTATCTCTGAAGTGCTTTGCTGCTGCTTCTTCCTCCTCTTCCTCCTCTTCCTCTTCTTCCTCCTCTTCCTCTTCTTCCTCTTCTTCCTCCTCTTCCTCCTCTTCCTCCTCTTCCTCTTCTTCCTCTTCTTCCTCCTCTTCCTCCTCTTCCTCTTCTTCCTCCTCTTCCTCTTCTTCCTCCTCTTCCTCCTCTTCCTCTTCTTCCTCTTCTTCCTCTTCCTCTTCTCTCTTCCTCTTCTTCCTCTTCCTCTTCTCTCTTCCTCTTCTCTCTTCCTCTTCTCTCTTCCTCTTCTTCCTCTTCCTCTTCTCTCTTCCTCTTCTCTCTTCCTCTTCTCTCTTCCTCTTCCTCTTCCTCTTCCTCTTCCTCTTCCTCTTCCTCTTCCTCTTCCTCTTCCTCTTCCTCTTCCTCTTCCTCTTCTTCTTCTTCTTCTTCTTCTTCTTCTTCTTCTTCTTCTTCTTCTTCTTCTTCTTTTTGGTTTTTTGAGACAAGGTTTCTCTGTGTAGCCCTGGCTGTGCTGGAACTCACTCTGTAGACCAGGCTGGCCTCGAACTCAGAAATCCGCCTGCCTCCGCCTCCCGAGTGGTGGGATTAAAGGCGTGCGCCACCACGCCCGGCTTTCTTCTTCTTTTTGATTCTAATTACCCACACCTAGATTGGAAGACTCCTCATTCTCATGATGTGGATCTTGTATATCAGAGTCTACAAATACACACACACACACATGAATATTATTATTGTTGTTGTTTTTGTTATTATTATTATTGTTGCTGTTGTTCAGTTGAGAAGGCTATGTGAATCATGGTGTCTGGGGTAGTTAATAGGAAACACAATTCAAAATGGCATAAATGACAACTTACTATTTCAAGTAAGTGAAGGAGGCTTCAAGTCGGAGATTCAAAGGTGTCCACTTCTTCAAGCAGATTCCTTCACATTCCCAAGATGGCTTCCGGGAACTCCCAGAAGATTATATCCACTGGGTATCTTTGTCCTGGAGTTTTTTTCTGACTGGATTATCTTTGATCATGTGGTCATTGCTGAATCAATGCATAGGCTCACGGGCTTAGCTTAGACTGCTGGTCCTGCTCGTGGGGCTGATGTTCCAGTCAGGGTTCCTGGATACATGAGGGCCTTAAGTGGGAGCCTACTGAAGCTTCAGATGTGTGTGTGTGTGTGTGTGTGTGTGTGTATAAGCCTATACAAGTTTGTATGCATGTGTGTGTGTTTTGTAAGTGGGGTACCCATGCATGTGTGTGCTCATGCAGGTGCAGGTCAGAGAACAGCCTTGGGTATGGCTCTTTAGGAGTCATCAGTGAGATGTGGGACTCCTGTCGTAGGCTACTCCCACTGGCCAGTGAGCTCCAGGGATCTACCTGTCTCTATCCTCTCTAGTTCTGGGATTATAGGTATGCAACAATTCCTGAATCTTTATGTGGGTTCTGTAGGATTAAACTTGGGTGCTTGTGCTTACAAAACACGTGCTTTATGGATTCAGTTCTCTTTCAACGCTGAAGTTCCAGATGTTTACCACAGACAGGCAAATGGTCCATGGTTCATGAAGGCATTACTGACATAACTTGTGTTGAACCCAGGAAGCCTCCTTCAAAGGGCTTTTCCTCTGAACCTTTGTCATTCTAGCATCTCCTAATTCTTAGACCTTTCCTCTATGCCTTCTTCACTGTGAATGTCACTCTGACCTTTGTGACATTGAGTTTTGGCAAAACAGCAATCCCAGAAAAACCACAGGAGTTGTCATCTGATGGTGTGAAATGTTGGGAAGGACCAAGAACAGAGACCCAAACCCCCAGTTAACCTTCGACAGGTCACTTTCTCTCCCCGGGACCTCCACCTTCTTCACAGGCAAATACAGAGCAATCGATGCCCCCTGTAACAGAGACCGAGCTAGGCAGGGCTGCTTGAAAGAGTCCCCAAAGCACCAAACATTTGTGTGCACACAAATGATCTCTATCTGGAGCACCTGTGTCTATTTTGTCCCAGATATGAACAACTGGCATGAAGAGTGGTTCATTTAAGCCTCCAATAGATTTTATTCAGCTAAGTTTCTCATTGATGCAGTCTGTCAACATTGCCCCCAAAGAAAGGCAAAGATCTTTAGGAGAGTTTTGTGAGACCCCCTTCAAGGCCGAGGCAGGATGCACATTCATAAGAAGCTCTTAGCTGCCTCTTGTGGAGGCGGGGTGATTATGTATGTAAATGTTATTCTACTTTTAATTAAACTACAGCCTCATTGAAATGGAAGGTGGAAAGATCCTGACTCACTCCATATCGAATGCAACATACCTTTGAGGTGGGAAAAAAAATATGGAAGTAGAGTTGGAATCAGATCTAGGATACCTCCTGTTTGTGAGCTGCCAAGTGCATCCTGGGACACAACCCAAGGTCGTTTGTAAGAGAAGCAGCTGCTAGCCGGGCGTGGTGGCGCACGCCTTTAATCCCAGCACTCGGGAGGCAGAGGCAGGTGGATTTCTGAGTTCGAGGCCAGCCTGGTCTACAAAGTGAGTTCCAGGACAGCCAGGGCTACACAGAGAAACCCTGTCTCGAAAAACCAAAAAAAAAAAAAAAAAAAAAGAGAAGCAGCTGCTCTGAACCACTGAGCCAGCTCTCCAGCCCCATTGTGTGTGTGTGTGTGTGTTGATGGCAGTTATTCTGACTGGTGTGAGATGGGATCTGTTTGATTTCTCTGATGATAATAGATATACTAGTATTGTTTATGTTCTTTTTGATTCAGTTTTAGGAATCTTATGCATTGAGAAGTTTCACCATTTCTTCCTGACTTTTCAACTTAATCAGAATATAAGTTTTCATAAATTTCTTTTAATCTTTAGTTATTTAGATTTCCTTTTTATTTAATTCCTTGTTTTCCTCTTATACATTTCTGTTGATTACTTTGGTCAATTATTTGTCACTCTTGTTTGTTTTGAAGCCAGCTCTTTGTTTCATTGTTTTGAATTGTTCATTTAGTCTCCATTTAATTAATTTCTTGGTGTTTCTTTTTTTTAAATTTTATTTTATGTAAACAAGTGCTCTATCTATTTGTATACTAGCATGCCAGAAGAGGACATCAGACCCCAGGATAGATGGTTATGAGCCGCCATGTGGTTGCTAGGAATTGAACTCAAGACCTCTGGATGAACAAGTAGTGCTCTTAACCACTGAGCCATCTCTCCAGCCCCCTTGCCTGGTGTTTTGAAAAATTATTCCCACATATTAATTTTGATTGAAAAATTATTCCCGCTATTAATTTTGAATTTTGTTTGTTATTGCCTTTCTACCATCTAGAAATACATCACTGAATTATTTATTTAAAATTCATTTGATGGGCTGGAGAGATAGCTTAGCAGGTAAGAGCACTGACTGCTCTTCCAAAGGTCCTGAGTTCAAACCCCAGCAACCACATGGTGGCTTACAACTACTGGTAATGAGATCTGACGCCCTCTTCTGGTGTGTCTGAAGTCAGCTAGCTACAGTGTACTATTTTTTTTTGAGATTAAAGTTATTTTATTAAATCATGCACATCACGTGTGTTAGTGCAAATAGTTTAAGCTGTACTCCAGAAATTCTATTGTACGTTTTATCTTTACAAAATAGATTTCAAACAATTATTTACTTTAAAAAAGATAATTTTGAAGTTATGCATTTCATAACAGTATTTGCAATAACTATATACAAGAGGTACTGGGTACCACTGGCATATCAGCATTCTGTGGTGGGGTGGCTTCCTGCAACAGAGAATGGTAAAATGAACTATACTACAGTATTTTCTACAAGTCATTTGTGGCTAATTCCTCCATGAATATAGTGATTCTCCCGGCAATGATCCCAATAGCTTTAAATACAACTTTTATTTATTTATTTATTTATTTATTTATTTTGGTTTTTTCGAGACAGGGTTTCTCTGTATAGCCCTGGCTGTCCTGGGGCTCACTTTGTAGACCAGGCTGGCCTCGAACTCAGAAATCCGCCTGCCTCCGCCTCCCGAGTGGTGGGATTAAAGGCGTGCGCCACCACGCCCGGCTAAATACAACTTTTAAAGTAAAAACAATGACTGCCAAACATCACAGGCAAATTATATCCTAAACTCCTTTTTCAATATCTGGCTAGATCTGGGTGTTCTCATACAACATTCAAGCCAATTCACTGGCCTTCCCTTCTAGTCTTCCCTGACTGAAGAAAACCTAACCATGTGATACTTTAGGATACTGACATCACTATGGTGCTGCACAAAACCACAGCTAAACTTTAACCTCTGTGCTTAAATGTATAATGCCAAGCAGTGCTGAGGTGTGTCACTGTGTATGGAACAATACCAACCTTGGGAATAGTGCTACTAATTGACAGGCTGCTCCAATTAACAACAAAAAGAGAATAACCATTTAGCTACAGTGTACTTATGTATAATAATAAATAAATCTTGGGGCTGGAGCGAGCAGGGGCTGAGCAAGAGGAGATGACCAGAGTGATCAGAGACCCTAAATTCAATTCCCAACAACCACATGAAGGCTCACAACCATCTGTACAGCTTCAGTGTACTCATATACATAAAACCAATCAATAAATAAGTCTTAAAAAATTAAAATTCATTTGATTATTAGTATTACTTACTTAATTTATTTTTGGAGACAAGGTCTACAATCTAGGCTGGCCTTTGAATTTTTTTGGTTGACTTTTGTTGCTGCTTAGGATGACCTTATTGTTGATGATTCCTATTGCCCTTGGATTTATTCATTTCTTTATGTCCAGTAATGTTTGTTTTACAAATTGGCTTTACCGACATTTATTGCACATTTCTTTATAATTGTTAAGCTTACTGGTGGACTCTTCCCTTATTAATATGCAGGCTTGAGTCTACTTTATCAGACATGACCTAGCCACTGCTGCTTCTCTTTGGCTTCCATCTGTTTGGTATATCACTCACTGCCTGTCCTTTAACTTCCAGTATCTGTGTTTCTTGGCCAATGGGGTGCAGTTCTTTCAGGAAACAAACAGTTTGACCTTGTTTTGAGTCCAGTTATGTAGTCTGTGTCTTTTGGTTGAAGAGTTAAAAGTCATTTACATTTAGTGTTATTGCCATGTATTTACTAATTCCGATAATTTTTTTTCTACTTGTTTTGAGCGCTGTCTGCTTCCTTTCCCCATATGTGTTTGGGAGTTGGTTATTTTACTGAGTTGCTCATGGGTGATTGCTTTCCTAATCTCATCTGTTTGTTTGTCCTGATCGTAGAATTTATTCTTCCCCGAGTGCTGCTGTTTGTGACAGCCTTCGTCCCCTGTGTTAGCTTAGAAGCCAGGGACTGCTTTGGTGCACTAATCTTAGAACATCTTTGTTTCTTCATCAATTTCAAAAGGTAATGTTGCCGGGCACAACAATCTTGGTTGGCACTTATTTACGTCCAGGGCTTGAGGTATATCAACTCCAGGGTTTTCTGAACTTTTAGGGCTTCTGATATGAGTTTGCCTTTGTAAGTAGTTTGGGGCTTTTCCTCATGGCTTTCAATATGTATTCTTTGTTCTGTGACTTCATCATTTTAATTGTAATATGTCCTGGTTACACCCCTTGAGGGGCATGAATGTTTGGGGCTCTACATGCCCCCTTTGAGATGGGAAATTTTCTTCTGCTTTTCAGTTGGTCTCTCAGTTTCTGCCCAGTGAATTCTTAATTTTGTCTCTTGACCATCCCCTGAGATCTTGAAAGTTGTGGTCTTGATAGTTTTTTCTTTATTTCTTGGCCTTGCATTCAGTTTCTACCTGAGCTAGTCTACTAGTAATGCTTTCAACTGTGTTTTGTATTTGACTGACTAAATTAATTCCTAGCATTTATGTGATTTTTTTTCTTTCAGAATCTCTATTTACTTGGTCAATTTCTCATCTATGTTATTGATTTTCTGATCCATCATTTGAATTCCTTTCATTTTTCTTTCCCCTCTTTCCAGTCATATCCTCTGCCCCCCATAACACACACACACACACACACACACACACACACACACACACACACACACACATGCACTCATGGGTGTGTGGTACTGTGCTTGGCCTGAATTCATGTTTTCACTTCTTTTATCTGTTTATTTGAATCCTCTTTTGGTTTATTGATCTTTTGATCTTTTTTTCTTCCTTCCTTCCTCCCTCCCTTCCTTCCTTCCTCCCTCCCACCCTCCCTTCCTTTTCTTTCTTTCTTTCTTTCTTTCTTTCTTTCTTTCTTTCTTTCTTTCTTTCTTTCTTTCTTTCTCTCTCTCTCTCTCTCTCTTTCTTTCTCTCTCTTTCTCTTTCTTTCTTTCTTTCTTTCTTTCTTTCTTTCTTTCTTTCTTTCTTTCTTTCGAGAGTGTCTCACCATGTATTCCTGGATGGCCTAGAACTCTCTATGTAGACCAGACTGACCTCTAATTCACTCAGAACCACCTACCTCTTCTTCTTTAGCACAGGGATTAAAGGTGTTCAGTGCTACACATGGCTCATCGGCCACTTTAAAAACTAGACTTTGGAACTTTTTTTGTGTGATGCTTTATCCATTTAGGCATCTTTGGATCCAGCTGTTGTGGCACTGCAAGCTTTTGGAGCAACATCTGTTTTCATATTTCTGAGTTTCTGCACAGCACTGTGCATATCTCAGATGTTGTTCCAGATTGGCAAAGACACATAAAAACTCTGAGGTTTATAGCTTCTTTCTTTCTCTTTGCTCAAATAATTTCAGGTTTTGGATTAAAGACAGAAGACCATAATTTGCATACATCTACCTATTTAATGAGCACATAGCTGGTGGCAGATGTTATAAGAAGGGCAGTGGGTACAACTTGACAAGACTGGAGTCTTTCTCCAGGGGACTCACACAAGCACTACTCACTACTGATGAGAGGAGAGGGACAGGCTTAAACAGAGCCACATGGGAATGAGGTGCAGAGAGGCAAGGAACTGAATGAAGTGTGAGCGCACTTACTTTCTTCGTGTCCTGAGGGTCCAGCTCAGAGCTGAGCCAAGGGGAGAATGTGTGGATCTGATGGGATTAGTGATCTTCCAGGAAGACCAGGGTTCACTTCTGTCTCTGCACACATGTACCAAGGAAGGGCTGTGCAGGCACACAGTAAGAAGCCAGCGATCTATAACGAATACTAGATCTAGAGAAAGAATACTCACTGGACATTAACCCTGAAGATATTTTGATCTTGGACTAGAATTGTGAGAAATAAATATATGCTGTTTAACCCAGTCAGTCTCTGATATCATGTGACAATCATCAAAACAGACTAATGCCCTGAGAAACCATCTATTTCCCAACACCAGGGTTGGCAAACTTTGATGCTAAGGGCTAGATAATAAATACCCAGAGTTTTCAGGCATACAATCTCTGTCTGAATGATTCAGCTCTGTATTGATGTGAAAACAGCCATATATGGCACATAAGTGATCAGGCTAAAACTTTACTGATGATCCCTTAAGTTTGTATCTCATATAGTTTGTACAAGTCCTAGAATATTGGGTGGGTTTTCTTTTTTTTTTTGTATTAAAAAAACTTGAAAAAAAATTTAAAAACAGTCTTGAGTTCAAAGGACACACAAAAACCATGGCTGTGGTTTTCAAGCCCAGGGCATGAAGAGAAACTCTTTATGTTAAACTGCAGTTGGATACGCCATGCTTGAGGGGTAATAATTCTTAAAGGGAGAGCAAATTTGAGAACAGACACCTTTAACTGTGGGGCTGTGCTTACCCAAGCACTCATTCACATGCTGCCCTCACCCTACTCCCACCTGGAGACAGAATCTTGCTGTGTACCCCAGGTTGGACTCAAACTTGTCATGTAGCTGAGTCTAGCCCAAGTACCTGATTCTCTTACCCCCAGAATGGCTCTTGAGAAATGACTGTCATTTGCAAAACCAATTATTTATGCACAACTTGCATGCTGGATGTTCTATTTCCAGATTCTTATGAGAATCACACAACATTTCAAATAGTTTGTTTTTCAAACTCAATTATCAGTCACGTGCAAGTGGGACTTTGGATACACCAGGATTTTGGTGAGAGGGAAAGTTGAACTTGAATCAAGCAGGCTGCTCTGGGATCTATGTCTTAGCAGTTTCTGGGATTTTCTTCCTGTGCCTTAGAAATGGGAGTGAATAGTGGGAGCTGTGCTGCATGTGGGAGTTGGTGATCCATTTAAGAACCACATGCTCTCCGTGCTGTTTATATTCGAGTTCACTCTCTCCTGTGGGTGCTCACCTGTGGTGGTCATTGGAAAGAACTGCTGTGTGTGTGTGTGTGTTTGTGTACGTATGTGTGTTTGACTGCATATGTGTGTTTACATGTGTATGTGTATGTATGTGTGTACATGCGTGTACATATTTGAATATATGTGTGTGTATGTTTGTGTACGTATGTACACATGTGTGTATGTTTGTGTACATGTGTGTGTACACGTGTGTGTGTGTATGTGTGTACACACCCATCATTTGCTTCTCTTTTCCATTAGGTAGCACTGGCCACCTCAGTATCACAGAAACCCCAGGACTTGGAGAAGCTGTAGCCTTCTTTATGCCAGAAATAAAAGGAAAATAAAGCTAGTAAAGACAGGTGTGGAGGGGGCTAGAGAGATGGCTCAGCGGATAAGAGCACTGGCTGCTCTTCCAGAGGTCATGAGTTCAATTCCCAGCAACCACATGGTGGCTCACAAACATCTATAATGGGATCTGATGCCCTCTTCTGGTGTGTCTGAAGACAGCTATACTGTATTCATACACATAAAGTAAATAAATCTTTTTTTTAAAAAGCCACACATGCCAAGTGTGGTGGAAAAAAAAAAGGTGTGGAGGAAGCTAGGTTGGAAGAGGAGGTGACTGGTAAGCAGGTAGAATTCTGGTTTTATTGGAGGAAAATGGAAAATTACAAACATTTTTATTTTATTGGAAAACTGAAGGTCCTGTCAGTCTACCCAAAGTATAAAGAACAAGCTGGATCGCTTGTGGTTCACCTACCAAGGCAAATGTCCTGACTTGTGACCAGCCACCCTGTTTTCTTTGATGAACAGAGCTTTCTTTTAAGTAAACAGTTAAGGCCTAATTGGATCATTGGTGTGGTGTCACAGTAATTAACGGACAGCCTGGAGTAGTTACATATACCTCAGCTGGAGCAACACCAAATATTGCAGGAAATCGGAGGCTCTCTGGGATCCAGCCAGGACCACCATTGTTCTTGGTGATGAAGAGAGACATCCGAGTGTCTCCAGTATTCCCCATATGTTCTGCAGTGATCAGAACAAAATCAACAATGGCTAATTATCAGTGCTTTGTTATTATGCTTAGCTAAGAGAGGATGAAAATGGCCTCCAGGAGGGTACGCAATGTTCACATTGATCTTGTGTCTTGTTCATTCATCAGCTCAGACTGGGATGCGGACACCAACTTGAGTTAGTTTAAACCTAACAAAGGAACTCACTTAAGGACTCAGGGGGAAGGCAGGTGGACCTCTGTGGAGGAATCCACTCAGGGAAGCTGGCAGCTGGCAATCCTCTCCTATCTCTGCTTCTCTGAGGGCTAGCCCTGTTTGTTTAACCCTTCCTTGCTCACATTCTAGTTCATATGGGGGCTCCTCACAGTGTTTCCATGTTGCATAAGTTGGGGTGTGAATAATCTCCAAAGCGTAGGCCATAGCAAAATGTGGGTCATCATGAGGAGACAAGAACTTCCCAGAAGCTAGCTGCTTCTTGTTGTTTTTGTGAGGCAGTGTCTCATGTAGCCCAGGCTAGCCTCAAACTCACTATGAGGTAAGGGATGACCTTGAATTTCTGATTCTCTTGCCTCTACCTCCAAAGTGTTGGGATTATAGGTGAGCATAGCCATGTTAGTTTGTTTGGGCTGGGAACTAAACCCAGGATTTCATGCATACATGGCAGATACACTACCAGCCGTCTACAGTCCCAGCCTGCTATCTTCAATTAATTGAAGTTTGTACATATATGCATGTTGATCATTTTTAGTGCTGAGTATCAAATCCAGGCCTCTCACATGTAAGGTAAGCAGTCTGCCAGAGCCTTACCCCAGCAGGTTGATTTTCATGCTTGTGTTGCTGGTTTTGGATGGGAACTCCTGACAGTTTAATAATGGGCTCTTTGGACTGATCTGCAGGAGCCGATTGGAACACACTGCTGCTCCCGTCCCACTTTGGCAGCTCTGAGCACCTCCCTAAGAGCCCTATTTTACCCTTCACATTTGATGTCCTGTTCATCATTATCTCCATTCTGCAGATTGGGAAAATGAAGCCCAGAGACCTTTGACTACTTAAAGTCACACAGTTGGTCAACTGCTGAGCAGAAATTCAGATTGGGGTCCATCCTTAGCCTCAAAGCTCTCTTCCCACCTGCAAACATACTCTGCTGCTGGAAGAATTCAAAGTCAGGTGCTTGAATGAGAAACCCATGGAGGGATCGCAGCAAGTGGGACAGAGAGAAGACATAGGCTGAGTGAGATTGAGAGAATAAAGCCGTGGTGTTATTTCTTGCCTCTTAATCCCTATCTCAGGACAACCGCATCCCTTCTTCCTTCTGGTCTCTAGGGGCAGGATACCCGTATTGACTTTATTATAATTTGGGGTTTCCAGCAGCTCCGGTTGAGTTGAATAGGGTATGGATGCTCATTTCTATCCTGCCCATTGTTGGTCACCCCCAGCCACTTTGTGCTCTCCTGACCTCAGGTACTGGGCCCAGTTAATTCTTCCTGCAATTACTATTCATGGTCAGCTAAGCAGAGCTAATGCAACAAACCGGCTTCTTTTGAAGGTCACGTTACAGGTCTCCGAGCTCCTGCCGAAACGGTGCTTGTGAATGAGACATTCTCAACTATCCTAGGAATTTAATTTTCCTTTTTCTGAATTTTCAAGTCTACCTATTGAATTCTTTCATGTGATTCCCCAGGAAGCCTGATGGGCTACTCAACCAGACAAGAGCAGAGTCAAACTGTTGTTAGCATCTAAAGATGTTTCCTTCCTGACAGGACAGGGTGGGGGTACCCGTCCCTGCTTGCCTGAGAGTGACTGGAAAATTATACATATATTGTTTTGGGGGGAAGGCTGAATTTGGATTATTTCAAAACAATCTGCATCCATTTCAGGTAATTTCCTGGATAACAGAAGCAAGAAGAAATATTCTTTTAAAAAAAGATTAAAAAAACATATTTTTAGAACAGCAAAGGTGACCTCATAACAAATGCATAATGCAGTTTGTAATATTTCGAATGGTCCAAAATGGTTAGAATTCACTTAGCGGCTTTGGAGAAATCCTAATGAGGCTAAAATGACGACACGAGCCAGCCAGTTCTGCCCTGGGAAAGAAGGTCAACACAATACGTCTACTGTTCAGCCGATAAGATAGCACAACACTGTTTTATCTTATTTTCTTTCTTTTAATAGTTAAAATAGCATCAGTTTTAATGTATTTTACCTGAAGAAACAAATCTAGGAACAAGCTAACATCTGATTTTTTTAAAAAACACTGTTAATTCATAGCAGATTTTGTTTATACTTTTTCCTTTCTCAGATTTTATTCTCTCTCTCTCTCTCTCTCTCTCTCTCTCTCTCTCTCTCTCTCTCTCTCCACACACACTTTTAACACAGTGTCTCATTATGTCACCCAATCTTAATTTATGACTCTTCGGTCTTGCCCTCCTGAGTTCTGGGATCACAAGGCACGTGCAATCAGGCCTAGGGTCAACCGGTTTGTTTTTTGTTTTTGTTTTTCCTTATTTTGAAACTGACACATAGCATTTTGGAGCCAGCAAGTCTTATGTCTGTAAGATTTTTGATTCCTATCTTGCTTTCCCTAGGGAGCGCTGGATCTGGTGATCTGTAGGTCTCTCTGGTACCGAGTCATCTACATAGCTCCTTCCTCTGGATTTCAAGTTACCCCAGTCTTTCTTTCCTTCTTGTTAAAATGTTTATTGATTTCTAGAAGTTACCTTCAATTCTTCTCCACCTTAAAAAAATAAGGTGGCGTGCACAGACTCTGAAAAATGGTGGGACATGGCCCTGCATGTCTGCTGGGGTTGGGTCTCCAATGCTCAGCATCCCTGCTTCATTTCATCCCCGCCTCAGGATCCCACCCAGTGCCAGGCCTTTCAGCATCCAGTGGAGAAGACCACATAAAGACAAAAGCTGGAATGCCAAGCAGCCAAGGAGTTGCTTAGCAAGAGACCCAGGACATGCATGTTCCAAACTGTGGGAAAATAACCCTGCTCTCTGAGTAGTTTTCCTAGTGTCCAGCTCTGAGGGGAGCATGTGCAATAGGCCCCGCAGGCTGGCATGTGGGGGTTCTGCACCCAGCTCAGAGAATAGGTCTGCTAACGCAATGGTCCCAAGGTAGATAATGCTCAAACTTACAAAGACCCTTCTTCTCCTTCTTCCCTCTTCTTCTCTCCCCCCTCCACTCTTCCCTTTCCTCCCTCATCCCCTTTCCCTTCCACCTTTCTTCACCTCTCTCTTTCCTCCTCTCTGCTTCTTTCCTCTCCCCTCTTCCCTTCTCCTCTTCACTCCTCTCCTCTTCCCTTCCCCTCTTCCCTTCTATTCTCTTCTTCCTCCTTCCACTTTTCCCCTCCCTCCCCTTTTAACTCACCCTTCTAGATCTCCCTGGAGGCTCACCTCCGCACCTCCGGCATCCACAGGTAGATAACTGCTAAGCAGCATCTGCTTCCTTGCCTGCTCCACCTGCTGTCCTCACCTCTGGAGTGCAGGGAGTCAGGGAGTCCTAAAGGATTCTACTGTCAGAGCTGCAGAGACCCACAACTGCATCTTCAAGAAAAAGCAAAGCAGAGCTCTCTCTTCTAGATTGCTTAGCTAGATTCCTAAACCAACACAGGGAAAGCGGGAGACTGTGCTACCGATGGCAGCTTAAAGTCTAAGCCGTTGCACATCGAAGGCCCTCGCCTAGTTCTCCTGCAGACCTGCAGACCTGCAGACCGACACAGATGCTCGGTCCCTGCGGCTGCCTGATTGTTTCTAGAAAAGAGAAAACCGGCGGTTCCTGCTGTAAAGTTCTTCTCCAAAGGCATTAGGACAACAGACATTTCCGACACGTCAAGTACAGGTGATTAAAGCAGGCCTATGCAAATCAGTTAATATCTGTAATTTCCCTTGTTCTCCAATGCTATTAGTTATTTCAAGGGTAAAAAAGGATGTTTTAGTTAATTTTTTTGAATCTTACTAGGTACCCGTAGCTTAACTTAATGATTTGTATAAGTGATAGTAATTGCTAGGACTGCGGTCGAGTATTATTAGCTATAAAATGAACATGGTTATATGTTCAACAGAACTAGCAAGGGACAGAAATGCAGTTGTATCCAAGAGAAAATAATTACAGCAATAATCAGTGTAATTCATGATAATGGCTGAATTGAATTTCACACCATAGCTCCAAGCACTTACATTTAATGAATGTAGTTTGTGCTTGTTGACTAAAAAGGTTTTTAGCAGAAAATCGATAATGTAACTTCAGTGTTTCTAATTGCGTTTGCAATTATTTTTTTTTTAAGTAGCGGTTCAATAAGGATTTTGTAGAGAAAATTGAGGTATGCGAGGGCTGTGAATGCTGGTGTGTTAATTACTCTTCCTGTACATTAGTGCCGCAGTGCCTTAATATCTATTTATTACAACATATTGATTAAAATGGATTTGTATTCAATTTTAAGGCTAGCTAATGTAATGGACATTGAGACTTTTCTGGAAGCATTGGCTGGGATTACAACAAGTCACTGGTGTAATGAGGCTTTCTCCAAGAGATTTCAGAGTCTACTGGATGAAGCTAGTGGTGGGGAGGACCAGAGAATAGGGAGGACCAGAGTTGAACTAGATTCCACAGAAAGAGGCAGGGTCATGTAGCCCCAGATATAAGTGTGTTGGGGAGTGTCAGAGCCTTATTTGGGATAAATTGTGTGTGCTTTTTTTTTTCCCCCAGAGTCTGAGGGTCCCAGGATCCCCCTAGGGCAAAGCTTCTTGGCAGAGAGTGTTCTTAGTTTGAAGAGGCCGAGGAAGCTTGCATTGCTTCAGCCACTGGATTTTGGAGGAGACATGCTAGGCACCGCATTTGTGGCTCCCATCGGTGTAATGTGGACCAGCATTCTTGGCTTGAGTGTGATTCATTTACACATTATTGTTCTCATGGGTTTCACTAGAGCTGCCTTCAGGAGTAGAGGTGAGGGGTTCTTTAAGGAGTGTCCACACATCTGAGCATTACCTGTCCATAGAGCTTTAGGGAGGGGTGGAGCCACGAGAGCTCCTCCCTGCCTCGAAGAGAGAGTGATTTAATACTCCTAGACAGAACCAATTCTAGGCTTCTTGTACGGTGGCCAGATTTACTGTGCTAATCCTGCTGATCCGTAAGCATGGGAGATCTTTGTATCTTCTGAGATCTTCTTCAACTTACTTCTTCAAAACCACGAAGTTTTTAGTATACGAGTCTTACAGTTGCTTGCTTAGAGTTACCCCAAGATATTTTATATTATTTTAGGTTACTGTGGAAGGTGCTGTTTCCCTGATTTCTTTTTCAGCCTGCTTATTGTTTGTATATAGGAAGGCTATTGATTTTTGTGAGTTAATCTTGTATCTAACTACTTGCGGGAAAATGTTTATCAGCTGTAGGAGCTCCCCATAGAATTTTTGGAGCCACTTATATATACTATCACATCACCTGCAAATAATATACTTTGACTTCTTTCTTTCCAGTTTGTATCCCCATATGATCTCCTTCAGTTGTCTAATTGTTCCTGCTAGAACTTAAAGTACTCTATTGGATAGCTATGGAGAGTGGACAACCTTGTCTTGTTCCTGGTTTTAATGGAATTATTTTGAGTTTCTCTCCACATACTTTGACATTGAGGCTTTTGTAAGTTGCCTTTGTTTATTATGTTTAGGTATAACACCAATGCCAGCAAGACTTCTATGACGAAGGGGTGCTGGGTCTTACCAAAGGCCTTGTCTACATCTAACAAGATGATCATGTGGTTTTGTTTCTTTCTCTCAGTTGCTTCCAAGGTGGATTACAGTTATTGATTTTGTATATTGAACCATCCCTGCATTTCCGGGATGAAACCTACTTGATCATGATGGACAGCCTTTTTGATGTGTTCTTGGATTGAGTTTTCAAGTATTTTATTGAGTATTTTTGCATCTGTGTTCATAAAATGAATCAGTCTGTAATTGTCTTTCTTTGTTGCCTTTATGTGATTTAGGTATCAGGGTAGCATTGATCTAAGTATTTGCTAGGGATTAACCTTAAATTCATTTAAATAAAAATAATTGATGTATTTTCAAAAACAAAACTAATCCTAAACCTTCTTTCCTCTTTTCTTGTGTAGAAAGAAAGGAAGGACTGATGGCAGTGTGTCACAGTCCACAGGAGGCCAGAGGAGGCCTCATCATTCCCCATCATTGCCTTCCTCCCCTTAGAGGCCTTATTCTAGGGTCTATAGGTTTGGTCTTGCAAGACACTGTGGGGGCTCATACACCAGATCGTGTGATTAGCTGACAGTCCCTCCATGACCAGCCTTTGGGACACAGGCATTGGGCAAGGTTTGTAGCTGGATGGTCCCTGGCCTGACTATCTCAAAACCAAATTTAATTTTGAATTTGTCCAGTGTGAGGTGGAGGAGGAGGAGTGTGTGTGTGTGTGTGTGTGTGTGTGTGTGTGTGTGTGTAGCATACCTTTGCCTGTTTTGGACAGAGATCAATACTGGGTGGCTTTCCACCTTGTTTTTTTTTGAACTAGGGTCTTGTCTTCTTTTTTGTTTGCTTGTTTTTTTTTGTTTTGTTTTTGTTTTTGTTTTTGTTTTTTTAGATAAGGTTTCTCTGAGTAGCTCTGGCTATCCTGAAACTCACTCTGTAGACCAGGCTGGCCTCAAATTCAGAGATTCTCCTAACTCTCTCTCCCAAGTGCTGGGATTAAAGACATTCACCACCACTGCCCAGCTGAGTCAGGGTTTCTTAATGGACACATAGCTCAGCTACATCATGTGGCCAGGAAGTCCCACAGGCATCCTGTGTTTTAACCCTTTCCCCCTATACTAAGGTTGCAGATAAGAGCTACCATGCCTTTTTTTTTTTTTTTTGGTGGGTGCTGAGGCTCCAAACCCAGGCCCTCATACTTGGATGACAAACACTTTTCCTGCAGAGCCATCTCCCCAGCAACCCAGAGGTCTGAAGTCCCAGCTCACACAGTACTGCAAAAAGGACTGTGAGAAGGGCTTCCATCCTGCCTTTTGACGACATCTCTTAGCATAGACATATTCAAAACAGCCATGGGCAAGACATGTTGAGTGTCTGGGTGGCCAAGCCGGGGTTGCTGGCCTTTTAGAGAACTACTTCTCTTCCAGTGAATGGCTGGGCTCCCATCACCACTAAAGAGGCTTTCTCAAGATTCCAGGGCTCATTAGCCAGTTGCCTCTTCTGGCCTCTTGTGGCTATCAGACACACTGCCATTGGTCCTTCCTGCTTGTGGTTTGTGCCAGGTGTGCCATGTAGGTTGCTTGCTTTTATATCTCTGTGGGTCAGTCAAAGGGAGTCCCATTTTCCAGATGAGGACAGTAAGATTCAATGGGTTAAGCTACTGGTCTAGGTAGCGGCAGCAGTAAGGTCAGTGGAAGAGGTGGCGTTAGTCCCTCTGTCGTTCTGTACAATTCACTGACTTCTTGGCGTCTGACCAGTACACATCACTGCCTACAGTGGGGGTCTAGCCATCATCCCCCCTCCTACTTTTACCCATGATACCCTGATCCCAAATCACTGTTAGATGACTGACTTATGTTAAGGTACAGGTGGCTCTGACTAGATTGTTTCTCTTCATGGCAGGCATGGACTTTTGCAGGGTCCATGTGTTGAGCTGTGATCTGGAGCCTGCTCAGGGCATTTCAATATCCTGGGAGCATGTTGGTACTCACGTGCTAGATCATACCTGCTTCTTAGAGAGGAAACAGGACGGAGAAGGGGCATGGCAGGTGGGTTGTCAAAGTAGGGTGATGGGTGTGGGAGAAGCAGTTCATCCCACTGGATACCTACTGTGTTCTTTACTTCCTGAATGCAATTTGACCGTCTGCGCTGGGGACTTTAATGGTGGTTCTTGTGTTGACTTGCCCCTGGCCTTTATTCTGTCTGCATTTTGGAAACATTTTGTGATCACCGGCCAGTTGACACAGGGTCTCCTTATGTAGGCACCTGAGGTTGGCCTTGAACTTAGGATGGTCCTCCTGCCTCAGCCTCCTCAGTGCTAGGGTTACAGGTATGCACTATCATACCAGGCACTGCAATTTGGAAACTCTGAAGCATTTGCAAGGGGTAGAGAGCCCCTGTAATTAAAAAGAAGGATGAAAGCTGCTCGGGGAATGGAGCTTCTGACATTGGATTCCGTCTACTCTGCAGGGGAACAGCCCCCAGGGAACAGCCCCTTCCTTTGCTGCCCCAATGAGGAAACATCCAATCCTTTGATAAGCAGTCATTAATCTATGGATTAAAAACCCCATGCTTAGCTACCTCCCTTGATCGCTTTTGGCACATGGTGTAAACAGAAGAATATGGCTCCACGAGGCCAACCAAGAGCCCAGGGTTGGTGAAATGATCTCTCTGCTAGACTGGAAAAGACAGACACCCTGACTGTTTGACCAACAAATGTACAGAAAATAGCGGCTGATAAGTAGCAATTACGTAATAATCTTGTCCAAAGAAAATGTGGGCTGAAATTAAGATGGTTTTCACAGGAAAACATTAAGGTAGGTATACAAAGAGTTCCTAATAAATAGAAATAAATAGTGCAGGGTTTGCGCCGTGGTTATTTTCAGTGGTTATCTGACCTGTCGCAGTGTCTGTTCAGGTGCATTTTCTGCGGGGCTCAGCGCGGCATTTTGCTCTACAAAAACAACTAGATCCTTTCCAGCCAATGATTACTTGTAATTATGCTTTCCCCTGCTATTATTCTAATAGACCTGTCATGCTGCTGAGAGGACTCGCGTTTGGAATATACAACGGCTTTTATGGATGGACCGCGGGAACACTTAATATCGCCCTATTTTTGAATTATCAAGTTCTCTCCTTTTGAAGTCTGTGTTAGTGGAACTCCTATTTATGAGATGTGCTGTGCTTAAAGGTTTGTTATTGATGAGGAGGTCCAACAGAGCCTTTATCGAAAGTACGGCAGCATTCTCCCTGAGAGATAAATAGCCGTGCTAAAAGGTAGGGTGTGTACCTAGGCTGCAAATTACTAGCCAAGTACCTCATCCCAGTATACTTCAAAAATACCTTTATGCTTCTTGTTTGTTCTCCTTTCCATTGAGATGAATGACATTTCTGAGACACAGAGGGGTGAGGCGTGCTGGTCCTCACTGATCATCGGCGTTAATTGTGTTGCAGGGCGCGTTTGTTCTGGCACGGATGTCTGTCTGCAGACGCACCTATGAGCACGGCTCGCAGGCGCCGTGCTTGCCATTTCGGGAATTTGCTTGGCTTTGTGTTCCTTTAACCAAAAGGTGGACCTGGCTGGATTTCAACACTTTTTGGAGGACAGAAGGGAGCATGCAAATGAACCAGCCACTTTGGCACCTGTTTTGGAGACTCTGAGTGAAGCTGGGGGCCAAGCAAGAGCCTGTAGCTTTCAGGCTGTACAGAGCGTCTCATTTCTGGTTTGGGAAGATGGAAGAGGCAGCACAAGAGATTTAGAGTTCCGGGGGGTAGCCTGATGCAGGAGGTGCTATCAAAAGTGGTCTAGGGTCTGGTTATCCGGGCCGGTTGGATGACCACTGCCTTTTGTCCAAGTTCCTTTTAGCAGCTCCACCGAATAGCTCATCTGTGGGCTCAGAGGTGGAGGCACGTTGAGCCTAATGTAATTGGACGACGAAGGCCCTGTTTTGGCCCTAGGCATCTGTGGTGTATTGTGTGAAAAGATACATGGGGTGGTTGACACACAGAGAAGTTTGGAGGGAATTCATGCTGTGGTTCTCTTACATCGTGTAGAAATGCATTTTGAGGCGTTCAAGCTTCCAGCTGGTATCCTGGAAGCAGACATCACTCCCTTGGCAGCCAACATGGAAAACACAGAGGCAGGCCCAGGGAACAGCTTTGGACCATGTGGCAAGAATTTCCCATCGATTCCCCAAAGCAGGCAGGCTATTGCTCCCGCGCTCGCTGGCTGTTTTTCATTTAGAACCTTCATGCATCAGAACCTTGCCTACACACTCCCTGTCTAATTCATCTTCACCCATATATTTTACCATTACAGATAGCCTTCCCCTTAAGCTTGTCTATTTACTAGCTGGTGTGACAGATGACAGCGACGCCGAGCCATGCTAGATGGCATTTGTGTGGCTGTGGTGCCAGAAGCATTCTAAGCCCGGGTGTTGCATATTTATTGATCTCCATATTCCCAATAATCTGATGCCCGTCACATTTGACAACACTATGTGGCGGGGTCAGCTAGATGGGGCTAATGAAACTCTTTCCAAGATAGATGTTGTTTTCCACAACATTACCCTTGCAAATAGCTGTCAGTGGGGGTATTTCACCATCGGGCTAGGCATTTGAGAACCTTCATTGTTGTTGTTGTTGTTGTTGTTGCTAATAGTGGGCGTTAACATTAAACAAAACCTGAAGCTATTAGGTTTCAGGATTTGTAGATGAGAGAAAACTTGGACTGCTTGGCATCTTTCCAAATGAAAATCTTATTAACAGATGTGGTGCTTGTGGCAAAGTCCTCAGTAATTGGAGATTGGCTTGGCTGTCTGAAATGTTTGACAGATTAGCCTGAGATGATATGAAAAACCAAATGGGAAACGGTAAAGTCTAGAGGATTAAACGGGTGAGCAGAAGGGCTTGCTGCAGACCACAGGCATGAAGTACTTCCCATTTCTTAGCTTCTGGCTGCTCATGGGCAACCAGCACCAAACACATTGAGCTTTAAATAAAGCCTTGCAAAGAAATCCTCCCAAATAAATAATGCAGAGGAATTGGGAAGAGCCCCCAGCATGAAGAAGAGCTGGGCGTGTGAGTTAATGGCATGAGTACTTCTGGGCACTGATGAGGATGCTAGGGGTGGGTGTCTTCACCTGCCCATTTGAAAGTCCCACAGAGGGTCAGTTTAAGACTCTGCACTGTATGTTTATGGTTTTTATGGTCTGTGTGTATGTTTCAGTACAAGTGTGTGCAAGTGTGTATGTGTACAAAGGCCAGAGGTCGGTGTCAGGTGTCCTTTATCACTCTGTATCTCCCCCCTTGAGATGGGGTCTCTCACCAAAGTCAAGGCTCACTGATTGGTTACACTGGCTGGCTAAGTGAGCTCAGTGAACCTGTATGCTTCCACCCCTCCCATTCCAGTGCCGGGATCACAGATGTGCTCAGCCGCACCCTGCTTTTTTACAGGAATGCTGGGGATTTGAACTTAGGTCCTCATGCTTGCATGGCAGGCACTTCACCATGTGTGCCTGGCCCTGAGCGCGCTTTTGAATGAGGGTTTTCTGAGTAGGATGCAAGTTGGTTCTCTAATCAGCCAAGACTCATAGGTGGCTCTCAGTTCCTGTTCTGAGCACCTCGCTGCCTACCCTGAAGCTTTTTGAATTCTTTAAGGAAAGCCTCTTTAATTTTAGTTTACAAAAGTAGGTTATGTCGAGTGGGCTCCAGGAGAAGATACAAACAGGAGTCTACAGTGGAATGAATGATCCTCAATTCCCCCACTTCATTCCATGCTTCCTCAATGATCACTTCATTTCTCCAGGTCTAGCATTTGGGGGCATTGGCTCACCTCATGGTTCACACACTCAGTCTCAGAGACCTGGTTTGCTTGTTTTTGTCAGGCTGAGGGAAGGATACCAGAAAGGAGCTACCTCTTGGGCCTTCTTCTTTCGAGGGTGGCAGCCCTTCTGTTTATCATGTCCCTTTCCACTGTGTGAAGCGAATGGCATTGTTGAGCTCCTGAGCACTGAAGGTCAGTTCTGGACAGAGGCTCCTGTTCTTTCCAGATAGGAAACTGTCTTCTCCTTCATGCCCCCCAGACTCCCAGGGAACATGCATACTTTTGAGAGAGTACGTTCCCTGTCTTACAAATACCTACAAGGGATAAGGAAAATGAAATCAGACAAAGACAAAAAGCCAACTTCACATGAGGCTGCCTACAATTTAAGAGTCAAAATTTTCATTAAAGAAAAACACCGTCAAAGAGGATCGTGTAAGAGATGCGAGTTAAAGCCACCCCAGTAGTTTTAATTTAGGCGTAAGCAAATTACATGGGTAGTAGTTGCTATAGTAACTGCCAGACAATATGGCATTTATGTTTCTATTGAGGTGTCTTTTACTTCACCAAAATAAGAGTGGAAAAGGGTCTTTAGGAGCATGCAGATCCCACCCAAAACAGACGACTCTCATAAACATTTTACTTCTTCCGTTTTAGTGTTTATTTAGAAGAGAATGAGTATCTACAATTATACACAGCCTGTGAGCTTTTGCTGTTGTTAGAAATATCTCCAGAACAAGACGTCCACTTCAATGCCCAATCTCCTTGGCATATCTGGAGGCACTCTGCCTGCCAATTTGGCTGCCTTGGGAGAAGAGAATTCTGTGGTTCCCTTGTGGTATGATGGAACTATTGAATCAGACCCAAAGATCAAGAAAGCTAAAGAATTCAGGTTAGGAAAAAACGCTGTGATTTTTATGTTCTTTTCAGAGTTTTTGATAATTAGCATAATTTTGAAAAGCACTCAAGATCCTTTCTGGAGACAAGATGTTGTCTTGAGTCAGTGCTGCAATGGCAGTGGAGCTGGAGCCGGTAGCCATGGGGATGACTGGAGCTGGTAGCCATGGGGATGATGAGAAGGGAGCTGCCATTTTGCCTTGAGACTTCTGTGAACAGACTGGTTTCTCAGGCCCTACTGTGGGTGTGAGGTTTGGCAGCAAATTCCTCAGGGAAAATACCTAAGAACAGTACTTGTCTTTCTTACAGCTCCAGGTAGATCCCAATGTGGTTTGGGCAAATTCAGTTTGCATCTAGTTCTTCTCTATTATTAAGATAAAACAAACTGATATTAATTTATTTAAATTATACTCATCAATCAGGCCTTCTGCCATTTGGGACAGAAAGGAGAATTAATAAGAAGGTGAAGTGCAGAGGTACTGATGTCATCCTAATGATGTCATCCTAAGTGATGGCCCCTGAAAATGAAGCTGGCATGCGCCTTGCTTCTGTGCATGTTCTTGACTTTGCTCTCTTAGCAGAATCACGTGCAGTTTGTTCTCTGCAAGATTACATTGAACAGTCGGGTGGGTATTGTTTCCAGTACCAAGAAATCCAA
>NW_028227263.1:13836510-14021510 GCF_978045245.1 Mus caroli | reverse complement strand
TGTAAACTTTATATGCCCCAGTACAGGGTAATGCCAGGGCCAAGAAGTGGGAGTGGTTTTGAAACCTGGCAATGACAATTATCATTTCCGAAAAAAAAAAGAAAGAAAGAAAGAAAGAAAGAAAGAAAGAAAGAAAGAAAGAAAGAAAGAAAGAAAAAGAAAGGAAGAAAGCAAATCCATACTATTAGGTTGAGCACATCATGTAATACACACATGGAAACATTACATGGCTCACCATAGGGGGAAAAAAAGAAAAAGAAATACTCCAAAGTATGTGACAGAGCTCATGGTGTCATGCCCTTGAATTCAAGGTCAGCATAATGTAACCAACTCTACCCAGGACACCAAGGGTTGTTCCTGTGTTAATGCAAAACCCCTCATGTCCTGGGAGCCTAGCTTCTTGCAGGCTAATGCGATAGTTGCCGGAGACAAGTTCCATACCCCAGATAGTTCTGGTCCTGATGCTGGAAATTACTCTCTCTTGCAGTGTAAGAATTTTGCCTACAACTTTCGAAGCAGATGGTTGTCCAGAATCAGTATGGGCTTTGTTCTTAATTTTGCCTCTGTTTTCTGAGAGTGAGTTGAAGCATCTATTTCGACTTCCAACATAAGCCTGGGTGTCAGAGCTTTCCCCACCTCAGTGACCAAGAGAGACTTGTAAAATTTACAGTCACAATTTTAATATCATAAATCCAAGCTGCACTCTGTATTCCAGGCACCATTTCTGCACAGTGGAGGATGTCCCATGTCTGTTGAGTTCTATAATCTTGTCATTTTGCTCTTTTGCACAGTTAAGCACTGGCCTTCATGACTGGGTTTCTGTAGAGAAAGGGACTCCCCTACATCCTTTGGTACCCTGATATTTTCAGTGTTTGGTGAGACAAATCTTAGCTCTACCACTTCTGTGCCACCCAAGTCTAAAGATGTTCTGTCTTGCCTCAGTCGCCCATCAGCCTCCGTGGTTACCATAGTTACAGTTCACAAGGGGTAAGTTTCTCTGTGCTTGAGACCATGCTAGGCAGACATGACTTGGCCATGTCTGACAAAGATACTGTGGGATGTGCCAGCTGGTAGAGGTACCTTTGCTCCTGACCTTGGCACATTGGTTCTGTCATAGGAATAAATTCTTGATCCCTAATTTTCAGGGTACCTGTGGTCTTGCCCCAGTACAGGGGAATGCCAGGGCCAGGAAGTGGGAGTGGGTGGATTGGAGAGCAGGGTGGGGGGAGGGTATAGGGGACTTTTGGGATAGCATTTAAAATGTAAATGAAGAAAATATCTAATAAAAAATTAAAAAAAAAGACAGTAAGTTCTTTATGAATTATCAATGGACTTGTGAGATGTCTCAAGTTAAACTCACCCTGTTTACTATGTAACATTTGCATATGAGATGTTGAAACTCTGGTCTACCTAGATTTACTCTTGATACTTTCACTGTCTTAAGTTGGATTAATCAAGATTTGTGTGTTATTTCTGTTCTCTTAGTGGCTACCCTCCCGTTTTAACATGCACACTTACATTAACAAATAACTTTTCTTGGTTTCCTTATCCGTCTTCTAAATCTTAGGAGGCTCTTAAAACATTACAAATCAGCCTCAGCAATATGAAACATTTTGGTAATAGTATTCTATCTACCCCTGTCATCATTACCAGTATTACTGTTGCTGTTATAACCGTGATAGAGTATTTTGCTGTAAATCCCAGACATCATGTCTTCCTGTGTTCCTCCCTTCTATATAACCCTATGTCATTATCATAGAAAACAAAATTAAATAACAATAACAATGTTCTATCTCTCCAGACTTAAATTTCTCTGGTTGTCATAAAAATCTCTTTTACATGGTATGTTTGAATAACTAGTCAAAATAAGGTTCACATTCCACATTTAATATTTTCTTAAGTATATCCCATATCACCCTTTCATTTTAAAGTCTCTCTCTCGCCCACTCCCCCCCCCATCTCATACACACACACACATACATATTTTGAGACAATGTCCCATGAAACTTGCCTCAAGCTCACTATATAGCGGATCCATTTGAACCTTGGATCTGCCTGCCTTTATTTCCTAAGTGCACCGCTATGTCCAGCTCAAAACATCATTTATATCTTGAAGGACATGTAAGCTGTCTAATGGTCTGAATTTTGCTAGTTGCTTCTAATCAGTGCGCACTAGATTAACCTTCTGTCATCTCCCAATAAATCAGTGTGTGGCTCCAGTAACCATTTTAATTTTATTTTAATTGGCTTCGTGACTATTTTTAGAGTGGGAAGATGTAAATGTGTAGTTGCTGGGACATTAAGCATTACCTAATACTTCTGTGTACCCATCACCCCATTCTTGTCTAGAACTTCGTCCTGCTGACATTTGAATGGAGTCGCAGGTGGTGCTGACACCATAGTATTGAGAGTCGATGGGGCTTTAAAGGGGTTATTAGGTTCTGAACTCTCTTCCCTCATTAGTGGGGTTAAGATTTTCCTATGAAAGGCTTTACAAAGTGTGAGGCTCGCTTGCCCTTCCACTTGCTGTGGAAGACAGAGAACCTCTTCTGGAGGTAGTATCTTGAGAGCAGGATGTAGTCTCCCCCAGTGACTGGACCTGCTGGTGCCTTGATCTTGGCTCCACAGCCTCTGGAACTGTAAAGACAGGAATTCCTGTTCTTGATAAATTTCCTACCCTCATTGTGGAACACACAATCCTAAATGATATGTCTTTATCAAACCCCTCCCCTCCGAGCTCAGCGAGCTATCTGAAGAGGAGGTGGAAAAGCCAGAGGGGGTGGATGACACGCCTAGGAAACCGTTTTCCAGCACAACAGGAGGGATGCACACATGAACTCACAGAGACCATGGCAGCATGCCTGGGACCTGCTCAACTTCAATCCAGACAGGTCCCAGCACAGAGACGGGGAGGTAGGCAGAATCTTCAATCTCTAAGTGAGAAGCCATCTCCAATAACATGTTTGCAAAGGAAAAATTAGTTTTCTCCATAGAAGCCTAACTACAGACACTAACCACACTTCAAGGTAGTCCCCATGCCCAGTAATAGACGGCCAACACAGAACAAACTCAATGGTATTTTTGTAGATTTATTTTGGAATCATATTGCTTTGTTTGGGCTTTTTACCCCTTATTGGCCTTTGTCTAGTATATTATGGTTTCTGATTTTGTGGGTTTTTTGTTTGTTTGTTTGTTTGTGTGTGTGTGTGCTTGAGACAGAGTCTCTCTCTATAGTTATAGCTGTCCTGAAACTCACTATGTAGACCAGGCAGACCTTGAACTCATAGAGACCCGCCTCTTTTTGCCTTCTGAGCTGTGGTTAAAGGGAAGATCTACCCTGACTGGATGTTTTGTTTCAAATTCTAGCTTGTTTGGAATTTTTTTTGTTTGATTGTCTTTTGTTTTCTAGAGGGAGAGAAAAAGAAAGAGTGTGGTCTTGGGAGGGTGGAGAAGTTGGGAGATGTTGGGAGGAGCTGGGAGGAACTGGGGGAGGGGAAACCCTGAGCAGAATATATTATATAAAATTTTTTTCAATTAAAATATTTAAAAATAAATTACTTACTCTGAGATAATCTCACATCAGCCAGCAATAACATTTGGGTAGAGAGATACAAAGACGGGTCCTGTTGAAAGTCTGTGTCCTGTGTCTATGAACTTTCCCACACACCTCACAGTTGTATAAGCATAGTTTATGGTTTCGCCTTTGGGCGTCTAACCCACTGAACCTAGTGTGATGCCTTCAAGGTCTTCAAGGTTGATCTATTTTGCTGCTTGGGAAAGGATTTAATATGTAGTCCTGGCCAGCCTGGAACTCACTATAGATCAGTCTGCTCTTGAATTCACAGAGATCTGGCTGTCTCTGCATCCTGCGTTCTGGGATTAAAGATGTGTGCTACCATCCCACACCCAACTCCTTATAATTTTAAGACCGAATGCTACTCGGTTGTATAAGATGTCTGTGGCATCTTTTATCTATTTGTTGGTAGATGCTCAGGTTGCTTCTACTGTCTGAGATTGTCAACGGGAATGTCATTGCTAATTAACTTGTTAATTATTTCATCATTCATTAGTGATAGTTGTCTACAACCGTTATTTTCTTTTGAGTTACTGAATGGTGATTTTTCTAGTATCTTCTACTTACAAATTTTCAGGACAATAAGTGTGCACTGTGACAGCGCTTTAGCTACCAAAAAGCCATGCTACTGACTCTGTTGTGTTTAGAGTCTCTGGTTATACACTTAGTACAGATCTGGAGCCCTCACATCTGGGTGCTCCGGGTTTTCATTGCTCAGAGGACTGGGGGACTTTCCTCAGCTCTCATCAGTAGACATTACCTGCCTGTTGCTTTCTGGTATGAGAATTTTCTAGTCTTATTTTTCTGGAGGGGTATACAGGCTTTGAAGGGGCCCACTCTATTAGGCTGTGTCTCAGTTGGAGATTCTTTTTCTGTGTGTGTCAAGGGCCCCAACTCATGTTCTGATATCGGTATTCTGCCCTCCAGCCCTGACCTTGGAGGCCATGTGTGGATCCCATATCACGTTTGGCCCTAGTGATACTCTTCCATGTTTCCCAGCCAGGCTCTGAATCTCTCTTCACCCCTGGTACCGGAGGCCTCCCTTTCCTACTTCTAAGGCTATCTCTGTAATTCATCTTGAGCCATACAGTTTACTCAGTATCTGCATGTATAACGAGGTAAGGGGAAAGGATTCTCTAGGAGCTGAGGTCTTTTCATTCCTTGAAAGAAGTGAGATCCATGTTTGCAATAATTAGACCAAAAGAACTAGGTGAGGTGTGTGGGGGACTGAGAGTGAGCATTTTCTTAGTCTCTTATAGATAGGAAGGGTTCAAACTAAAACTTTACCTTTCCCCCAAATTGAGTGAGTCCAGATTACAAAGGGCTGCCTGTCCTGCCTGTGAGTGTTCTGGGCTGTGCTCTTCTGTGTACCTGTTCTGTAGGCAGAAGAAGAGAAAAGCCAATCACTAAATGATGCTACTGGCCTCCTCCCAAAGTTCAGCCACCAGACACACCACACACAAGCTGTTGTGACTGGCCTCTGGGAGAAAAAGGTCACAAAAAGGAAAGAAGCGCAGATAGTCATGATGGGATAATTAGGAAAAAAACCACTTAATTTTCTTTCCTATGCCTAGCAGTGCTATCCAAAAGGCATGCAGTGCCTTCTGCTCCTTTCTAATAGAACACAGAGTTGACCTTTCCTCTTCCAAAGGGTGGGTCTGTGGTTCACTCTTCTAAAGACCTGGTATTTCTAAATTAGAGGCTACGGTTTTGTGTTGGAAATAGCTTTAGACTGAATTAGTCTGAACGGTGGAGAGCAGAATCTAATGTTGGGGTTCTCTGTGTCTCAAGACAACTGAGCCACACCTTACTCAGAGACACAGCAGCTTTCCTATGACCCACTGCATCAGTCAGAGAACAGGCATTGGTATGTCTCTTACTGCTGCCTGCCAGCATGGGCTCTGCCAGTGTGGAGTGGAAATCCTAAATGTAAAGTCAGAGTAGTGGAAGTCACTTGATTTGCAGGAACCTCCCGTTGCAATTGCCCTTTCTTTTGATTTATGTCATCCTTAAAACATCCCAAACTTATGGGACCAAATGGAAACTACATTTTCTAAGCATCTATCACACCATTCTCTTGTATCAAGTCCTTTGGCAAGTTCCCCCCATCCCCAAAGAGCCAAATTTAATCCCTTCATCCAGCACTCAGGGTCTCTGCATGAAGCCTAGTGACTAGCTACTCTCAGGTGCCCTCTGCTCCTTTAGTGGTTGCACCCTTGATCTGTAGCTCCTTCCTGGGTCTACAGTCCCATCTTCCTCAGAGACCACAATTAATGAATCCTTGACACATGGGACCAAAGACAACAGTATCGAGTCTCTAGGCTCCATTTTGTGGCTTTGTTGAGCTTTCTCAGCTGAATTTGACCTCAGGCTGTGTTTGAACCTCATTGCTTCCTTGGTGTGATGGTTGACTTGACTGGGGACCCAGATAATTGGCTCCACGTTATTTCTCAGTGTATCCCAGGATGTTTCTGGATAAAATTAGCATTTGCTTTGTGCCCAGTGAAGCAGATGGCCCTCCTTACTGTGAATTAACCTCATGCAATCCAATGAGATCCTGTTGAGAACACAAAATGTCCCTCTTGCCTGATACTGTTTTCTCCTAGTTTCACACTGGATTTCGATTTACTCTGTCAATGCCCTGGTTCTTAGGCTTGTGGGCTTGAATTGAGTCATATTGCTGCCTGTCCTGCATCTCTAACTTGCAAATGGCTGGTGGTGGCGCTTCCCAGGCTTCCTTACGAGCTGATCTTCATGATAGGTCCCTTCTATATATCTGACTGTCTCAGTTTCTCTGTAAAAACTTAAGAATACACATGATTGCAAAATGCATCCCTCCTCCTCATGACTACCCGCCCTGGACCCATGAGTGTGCTCTCCCCGTCTCTCTCTGAGAATTTGCCACACTGCACTGCTACTGTCATCCAGTTCCTGCCGCACATCTGAGGAAGCATCTTGCTTGGTATGAGGAAATCAATGGCAACACGATGAATAAAAGGTGGGTCTCTTCTATTTGGGGGGAGCAGAATCGGAGGAACCTGTGGCAGGTCCCACCCTGATGTCAGACTGTCCACTGACACACTTTGGTTTCCATCATTCATGAAGGCTGGCTGGGCTAATTTCCCAGACTAAAAGGATCAGAGGGCAGAGCCATTCAGTGTTGCTGCAGGATCACTGTTGCCATGGGAAGACTCTGAGTGAGTAGGTGAGCGGATACGCCCGTGGGAGAATGAAGCGGCCAAGAAAAACCACTGTCGTGATGAGCAAGGCCATCAGTGGGAATATCTGGTGAGGAATAGCCTGGGACCTGAAAGAACACAGAGAGCAAAGCAGGGTTACTCCAATCAGAGGAAAGAGCTGAGCTGAGTTATGTGCTGAGGGCTTTAGTGAAGAAAGGAGTGAAGAGGGTTTGCTATACTGTGACCTTAGGAGTGGCTGCCCATCTGACTTCCTAGTCTTCTCTGTTCAGCCATTGGTGTCTCTAGCCAGTCATCCATATAGCCATCACCCACCGGCTCATCTGTGTTTATATCATCCAAATATCCATCCATCCACCTACCCATTATCCATCCATCCCTCTCTCCTCCCCCTCCCCTTCCTTTCTCAGTACAGCAGGGATAAGAAACTCAAGTATGGGAGATACTGTTTTTGCCTCCATGGAACCTGGTGTACATATCAATTGCTTGTCCTATTGCTGTGACAAAATACCTGGACAAAACAACTTAAGGAACAAAAAGTCTAGTTTGGCTCACAGTGTTTGAGAATACAGTCCCTTACAGTGGAGAAGGCCTGGTAGCTGGAGCAGAAGGCACCTGGTTACATTGTATCGGCAGTCAGGAAACAGAGAGGTGAATGCTCGAATACTGGGTTCCTGGGAGCCTGGGTCCTGGAATGGCAGCACTCACATCTCGGATGCCTCTTCCAACTCTCACTGTAATCTAGATGATCTCTCACAGATGTGCTCAAGGATTTGTATCTTTGGTGATTCTAAATTCTGACAAGTCATCGGTCCAAATGAACCGTCACAGTGTATAATGGGAAAGAAACACCACGCAAGCTTTGGTATAGTAGGATAATGACTTAGAGGTACACAGTCCTCCATGCTGAGTGACATTTAAATTTGCCTGGAGCCTGGAAAGGCTCCTTAGAGGAGGAGGGGCTAAGAAGAAGCATCCAGTGGCTTGAGTTTCATGTTCTTCCTTGCCTATGGGAGAACAGTGTGGGGCCAAATGTCACCTACTAAAAAGCATTCTGTCACTTCATAAATGGTGGGCCCAGATTTTATACTGGGCTCTTATAAACTGTGGAGGGCTAGTGGGAGAAAGAGATAGTTCAACACTGGGCAGGGCGTGGGCACCCCACCTGAGAAGGCTCCCACATCTTGTCCCAGAACTGACTGGTGTTCCTGAATAGCTGGCAGAGAAGCTCGGCCACCTTACTCCTTCCCAGGACAAGGGTAGAAGAGACTTTCCAGCCTTGTCCGGGCCCCAGGACCTCATTGTCTATATTGCGACAGGAGGAGCCTTGTGAATTTAATAGCCTCCATCCAGAGTGATTCAAACCTTGAAATTTAATTATCTTAATGTTAAGTGTTTGTGTGGAGTTATGGAGCGCTGACCATTCATTGGAAGCTCTGGGCAGCTAAACCCACCTCCACCTTCCTGGGAAGGAAAACTGAATATATTTAAAGGAAATTTCCCCCAAAGTAATTGCCTTCCGTGAAACACGGAATAGGCTTCAGGACTGAATTTATAAAGCCGGCGGCTGCGGATGAGAGCTACCTTATTTGGCGTGGTCTCATTAATCCTGGGTCTCCGGGAGGAGCGATGTGAAAGGTTCAGACTCTAAGTGACAGGTGTTTACGGCTCACAATTGCATTAAACAGGCTCTTAAATATGGGTTAAAGGCCTCCGTGAAATATAGAATATACCTTAAAAAATGGCCGAAATTTTTGCCATTTCAGACCTTGCATCACTTACAGAATTAGCATCGCTTTTGGTTAATCAACTGTCAGCGTAAATTGCTGTGGTCTGAATCGCTTTTAAGCACCAGTAAGCACAGTTTGCTTTGGCCTGTTGCTTCCCCCTCCCTTTCTTTCTTTCTTTCCTTTTTTTTTTTTCTTCCCCTGGGCCTTCCAAAGGCCTTCAGCTGATGGAGAGCTTTTAATTTCACATTTTGGCCCCCACCACAGGTGATCAACAAAGGTTTCCCCACTGCTCTGGCTGGGGTCATCCAGTCTCCCGTCAATCCCACTCCCGTAATTACACCCAAAAGGTGCCTGAGATCCGCAGCTAATTTGCGGCCTCTGTTTAGCAGAATTTAATAGCAGGTATTACTGCTGCCGCGGTAATTAAGGACCTTTGTCAATAAGACGGAATGGATGGCCACACTTGGTTGTAATCAGTGGGCTCTCGAGAGCCGGAGGAGTGAAAAAAGGAGAGAAGCAATCCATTTTGTGAATAACACCGCCTTCCGTGGCCTCCTCCCCCTCCAGCTCGGGGGATGGAATAATAATTCCCCAGGCAACGAAAGTACAGGAATAAAAGTACTTACCCTCCAGCCGGTGATTTTTTTTTTGACTTTTTATTTACTCTACTGAGCTTTCTTATTTGCTCCAGGCTGCATTTGATGAAGTATTGTTTAAACAGCATGGAGCAAAATGAATGAAGGGCAGTAGGGAGAGGAGGCGGGATTTTAACCAGGTGGCCAGGAAGGCACCCTTCTTAAAGGTGGATGGCCGCTCCCTGGCGTGATGCTTATCAATTATATTTCCCAGGGATTAAAAAAAAAAAAAGAAAAAGAAAAAAAAGAAAAGGAAAGGAAAAAAAAAACCCGACAAAACCAAGTGGCTTCGTGAAGAGGTGGAGGGTGTCATTTTGCGCCGTCTTTGAACACAGCCATTCAGCTCTAAATGGGTCGCCTGTAACAAGCGAGAAGTGAACTTGGGGAGCGCTGTCACCCTCCCGCCTCCTCCCTAATGTACCATGAATGGCCTGGGGAGGGGGCAGGCACGGAGGGGAGGGGGCAGGGGCTGGCTGCCACAATTCAAAGACACCGCCAAGGTGTGTGCCCCTCGCGGTAATTGGAGAGGAAGCTGCCTTCTCTCGCCGATTTCTGGCCTTTTTACTGGTTTTAACAAGCATGATGCTTTTAATAGTGCTTCGAGGACCACCTTTTTATACCTTCTCCCTTTTTAAAGCAGCTTCAACTATACTCTTTCCGTCGCTAATGTCTGAAAAACTTCTACCTTTAATCATTCCTGGAAGAGGCAGCAAACAGGAGCCCTTGCCTTTTGCAATTATTGTTGGATAGCTGCTGCCTGGCAGGGAAGGAGGGGGCATGGGGGGGTGATGGGGGGGCGGTGCGGGAGTTGTGGGTGTGCAGTTCTCAAGCATCTGCTGAGGACAGAACTGGGGCCTCAGGTTAGGGCAGGGCAGGGGGTCAAATTTAATACCCAAACCTACACAGTGGAAACAAAATTCTACTTTACTGGTACTGACGATGCGCCTGGATCTGTTTGGTCACCAGGAGGAAAGCTTAAATTAAGTTTTTATCTATTCCAGGACCAGCCCCCAATTTCCTTGCGCAACATCCATCTCATCGTCCCAGGTTAGGAGATAGCCTCAAAATGGGCTACTAGGTGAGTCTTCCTATGAGTTAGGTGTCGAGGTTTAGATTTTCATTCCGGGTTGGCCCAGGAGTCAGGCCCCACTGGCTTCAAATGCAGGTTCAGGAATAATACTGTACCCTCAACACCCAGGCCTGGCATACACATAGCTTTGCATTTCTCAATGGGGTGGGAGAGGCAAGGCTCACAGGTCCATGGGATTTCTTCCGGTTTGTAGAGGTATGGGATTAGGGTAGGGAGTCATTGTCCTGTTCTCACTTCCTCATCCTATTCTTGGCTTAGTGACAATTGACTTGTGTTTCTGAAAGTATTCTTCAAACCAAAGATGGGCAGATGTCCCAGAGGGAGGCCCTTCCCAGGGGCAGCGGGGTGTGGGGCAGGAATTGACGTCTCTAGCACTTTTAAGAGTATTGTTGGTATCAGAGAAGTATCCTTTCTCTCCTATTCTGCCCAGATTCCTTGGGGTGCATGTCCCCACCCTGGGATGATGTAGTCCAGCTAGAACTATCTAGACAGAAATTCTGAAGAAGGCCTTTCTCAGTCAGGCTTGCTATGTGCCAGGGCATGCTGGTACCCTCAACACCCATCTGAGACTGCTTGGCACTTGACCTTGGTTTATATTTGGGATCTAGAGATCTACTGGATTCCTGTGCATTGTGGTGGGATTGGGGTTATAGCCTGGTTCTGGGATTCACAGCAGCAGGCCATGTTGTCAGTTTCCATTGACTATTGGTTCCAGAGACCACCGAGTTTAGGACACCAAGCCAGTCACTGGACAGCTCTCCTTTGGGTTGATTGCCATCTCCTCATCCCTCCATGTCACATGCCACTGTCTCATCTGCAAGAGAGTGTGACTGAATGAGAGACTTTGAGGTCTCAAGAGTGAGTTGCCTCTTGTCACCCAGGTAGGCCTGAAATGCAGCTGGTGCCTGCTCTCAGAAGAGGGAAAGAACACAGGGAGTGAAGGCCACAGGAAGATGACGCAGAGGGATTGGATAGTGTGGTGGTGTGGGTGGAGAGAAATGGAGTCCCCTCCCCTCCAGCCCCGAGAATATGAACACCCATTTCAGATATAGCTGTAGGCACTGCTATGACTTTTATCTGGATTCATGTCCTCAAAGACCCTGGGCCTTAGATAGATCGCTAGTTCTCACATTTTCTCATGGAGAAACGGCAGTATGTAGCAGTTGAAACACCTGCCCTGGGTCCCACTGTTAAGGACTGACTTTCCCAACTCTCTGACTGGTGCTATCCCTGCTATAACCACCGCCACATGGCTTTGCTGCCTCCATGCTTCCTCCACCACACAGACACCCATCCAGCCTTTGCAGCTATACAAGACTGTCCTCTGAGCCAAAGGACCACCGCCTTCCTGAGCTCAGCTGTACCTGCTTGAAAATGGTCACCTCAGCTGGATTTGTTGACTGTTGACATTATTACCTCATAGAAGGGGAAGTAGGGAGGATCTTGGGACTTGCCCTTGGTATTCAGATGTTCCATATCATTTATATAAGCCTTCCCTAATAGCATTTGGCTTCAGGTAACTATGATTATGAAGGGTGAAACTAATGATTCTCAACCTGTGGGTCAAGACCCCTTTAGGAGTTGCCTATCAAGTATCCTGCATATCAGATACTTACATTGCAATTCATAGTGGTAGCAAAATTACAGTTATAAAGTAGCAACAAAAATAATTTTATGGCGTGTGTGTGTGGGTCACCACAACATGAGGAACTGTTTTAAAGGGTCACCACATTAAGAAGATTGGGAGCCATTGGTAGACTCCAGTCCCTAGACCTTAAATACGTCTATGCCCTACATATATCTTTTATACTCTTGTCTCTAGAGTATATAATTCAGGAAGACTAGGAGTGGGACATTCTATCTGTGTGACTATGGGAGAGCCATTCCTGCTGGGCAAAGACTTTCTAGGTATGGCCTTTGGGGGAGCACCCACACCCCTGTAAGTAACTCCTCATCTATGTACTGTAAGAAAGTCCAATAAACTCACTGGTGTCACAGGGTGAACTCTGGTGGCACTGACTGGGGTAGAGTGTTGGGACCTGGGTGGAGGGGGCTAGAAATTGTTTTTGTCTTCCCAGGGAAGGAATTTTGACAGCATCAGTTCAAACACAGTCATGCCTCAGATGTAAAACAGAAATATACTCCACTTCACTGCTGTGACACAGTTCCTGAGGGAAGCCACAAAAACAAGGATTTATTTTGGCTCAGTGTGTAAGGAAGAGTACAGTTCCCTGTGGAAAGGGGTGGTGGTAAGAGCAGGAGGCGGAGAGTCACGTGACACCTGCAGTCAGGAAACATGGAGAGAGATGACAGCTCACATCCAGCTGGCTCTCTTTCTCCCTTCCCCCTTTTTATTTAGGTGGAGTCTGCATCCCAACGCTGCATGAGTTATACGCAAACTTATTCAATGTCTTTTTGAATAGAAATTGAACTGGCTGGATTGAATGTGTTTGTTAAATCTGGAAACCCAATGACTTTTTTTTTCCCCCTCCACAAAAATGCCAACTTGGGTACACAGACTGTTGGCTTGGAGGAGTCTCCTGGGGGGTCATTGGAACCTGGGATCTGGCTATGTTTTGTTACTCTATTGTTGGAACCTTAAAACATCTTCCACTGCCCCTGTCTATCCCTAGTTTCTCCTCTGTCCTGGCTTGCTTCCTGTCTCAGTCCTCCCTGGTTCCTTTTTGACCTCAGAGGTTAGTAAGCAGACATCTGGCCAGCCTGGCTTTTTGATGTTGCAAAGACAAAATCACCCATTGGCTCTGTTGTGTCGTTCGCTGTTCAGATTCTTGTTTGGGCTTCATGGAGTCTCAATCCAAATGCCTCTGACCCACCCTTTCCATCCCAATTCTCAGCCCTTGTAAGGAACAGACTTCTTGTAACACAGTCCGGTTCCCCCAGCTGGGTCCCCAAAGGGCGTTTTTGAAGCCCTTTTAATTTCCAACCCATTAAAAAAAATAAATCTTCCGAGGGCTCACTTCCTACACAGCAGCATGCTTTTCGGCTCGACAGCTGTCAAACTGAAAAACATTCCACGAATTCTCCAAGTAATTTAAAAGTTGCTGGGACTGAAATGCGGGCAAGCCTGCTTGGTGGAGAGGGTGTCATTTGTACCTGGGCCATTCGATTCACTGAATTTTTTTTCTCAGGGAATTACTTTCATAAGGGGAATGAGAGAGAGAGAGAGTGCATTTTACTCAAGTCTGAAATTCGAGTTCCGATCTAGTTCGTGACTCTCCTAAGCGGTTCTTTGGTTCACTGGGCCTGGGGGACAGGCCATCTCTTAAGTGATCACTTGTTCTTTGCCTGTCATTACTTTTTCTTGTGAGTAAAAGGTCCACTTGGGTGGCTATGTTCTGTGACATTGGCATATGTATATGTATATATGTATGTATATATGTGTATATATATATGCACACCCACACATGCGTACACACACACATGTACACACATGCACATATACACATACACGCACTGATCCTTTTAGGATTTCAACCTTCTGCTCACATATGAGTTTCTTTTGCCTCAGAGATTCAAACACTCTAGACACCGTTTGTTTTGAGAAAACACAGTATTGTGAAGTCCTGTCATAATTCATTGGAGATTTGGAACCACAGCCTGCTAACACCTTGGCAAGTACAAGGCTGTTCACTCTTAAATTCCTTGTCCATTTGTCCTTCTGTCCTTGCTGTCTTGCCAGCCTGTTCCCTTCCCGCCCCCTCTTTTGATCTCTCTCCTCTCCTTCTTTCCATCTCTTCCCACTGGAAGTGTTGTTCTCTTTCGTCTCAATAAGAGGCTGATGTCTGCCTTCGGAAAACGTTGCTTCCATTTTCCCCTAGAAAAATGGAGCAGGTTTCTCTTAACTAGTGCAAGGTTCCCCTCTCTAAAAGGTTTTTGTTATTGAGTGCCCGGGGTCCTTGCTTCCTGACATTTATCTTCCTGCTAAGCAGGAACAAAAGAGGGAGGCAGCCTTCTGCACCCCGAGTTTCTGAGTAATAACCCAGCAGTTAAATTGGAGCGGCCACAACATCTTCTTCATTGTGTCACTTTGGACTTGCTCGTTAATTTATGAGCCTCAACTGTCAAAATAGTTTGTGCAACGGACCCTAAAAATGGTGATGGGCCATATCAATCAGGCGGGCTTTATAGGCTGTTTTCCCTCACAGTAGGTTGGCCTGCTGTATACAGCACGTTGAGAGGGAAACACACACAAAGAGGTGCCTCGTGAATACAGAGCTCCACCCATGTGTGCTTCCACACAGGCTCCAGGGAGCTTGATCTGACAGTAACACCCTACCTCCAGAGTCCCGGTGGCTGGTGCGAGGTGTGGGCTTGGGCTAAGGGCTGGCTGGAGGTTGAGCGCTTTGCTCTTCACCGTAACTTGCTCCTGTAGTTAGATGCTACAGGATCACCTTTGCACAGTGTGAAAGGCAGAGAAGGCAGGGAAGGCAGCAAAATTAGCTACTCGATAGAAGTTTCTAGACCCTTTGTGATTATAGATTCTAAGTATGTCCTTAGAGGCTCATTGTTTTACTTCACTCTCTATTGCTGTGATAAAGGGCTTGACCAACACTAACTTGGTGGGAGGAAAAGGGTTTACTTTATTTTACAGTTTTGAGGGAAGTCAGGGCAGGTACCTGGAGGCAGGAACTGAAGCAGAGACCATGAGGGATGCTGCTGACTGGCTTGCTCAGTTTGCTTTCTTATACCACCCAGGCCCACCTGCCCAGGGATAGAATCTCCCACAGTGGACCAGGCCCTCCCTCATCAATTATTAATTAAGAAAATGTCCTCATAGATTTGTCTACAGGCCAGTCTGATAGATTTACAGGCCAATCTGATGGAGGCATTTTCTCATTTGAAGTTCTCTTCTCAGATGACTTCAGTTTGTGTCCAGATGACAAAATAATAATAATAATAATAATAATAATAATAATAATCAGCGTACTCACAGAACCTGCCTTTCCAGATGCCGCTGTCTCTCCTGCTTATATTTGCTGCTGTGAATACTTTGTTCTCTGTGTTCCAGACACTGCCTTGGGTTTGCATATGATGCAGACTTTCTTCACTTTTTTTTTTTTTTGGTTAGAAATACAAGTTCATGGACCTGCAAGATGGCTCAGTAGGCAAAGGTGCTTGCCAGCACGTTGACAATCTAAATCCCACCCCTGACTTCTACAAGTATAAGTGGGCCACCTGCACAACTCATCCCACAAATAAAGAAGAGAAATACAACAAACAAACAAACAAACAAATAAACAAATACAAGTTCACTACTGAAGACAGATATTACAAAGAAGGAAAAGAAATCTGGCTCTGTTGGCATTTTCTGTGCCTTCCCTGCAAATGACTTTATCTTGTTGAGAGAATCTGTATAATTTTGTTTCCTGCTAATTATTTTAGTAATTTTCCAAGTGCCAAGTGTTTTAATTTCCTATAGTAAGTCTTCAACATCACCATGTGCCATATTTTATTTAGTCAGGCTTTCTATAACAGCCCCAAATGTCATGACCTCCTGAAATGGATGGTCCAGCAGGAGGCCTCACGGCAAGGCATCCACTCTTCTTCTTCTTTTTTTTAAATTTATTTTTTTATTAGGTATTTTCCTCATTTACATTTTCAATGCTATCCCAAAAGTCCCCCATACCCACCCCCCAATCCCCTACCCACCCACTCCCCCTTTTTGGCCCTGGGGTTCCCCTGTACTGGGGCATATAAAGTTTGCAAGTCCAATGGGCCTCTCTTTCCAGTGATGGCCGACTAGGCCATCTTTTGATACATATGCAGCTAGAGACAAGAGCTCCGGGGTACTGGTTAGTTCATAATGTTGTTCCACCTATAGGGTTGCAGTTCCCTTTAGCTACTTGGGTAATTTCTCTAGCTCCTCCATTGGGGGCCGTGTGATCCATCCAATAGCTGACTGTGATCATCCACTTCTGTATTTGATAAGCCCCGGCATAGTCTCACAAGAGACAACTATATCTGGGTCCTTTCAGTAAAATCTTGCTAGTGTGTGCAATGGTGTCAGCGTTTGGAAGCTGTTTATGGGATGGATCCCTGCATATGGCAATCACTAGATGGTCCATCCTTTCGTCACAGCTCCAAATTTTGTCTCTGTAACTCCTTCCATGGGTGTTTTGTTCCCATTTCTAAGAAGGGGCAAAGTGTCCACACTTTGGTCTTCGTTCTTCTTGAATTTCATGCATTTAGCAAATTGTATCTTATATCTTGGGTATCCTAAGTTTCTGGGCTAATATCCACTTATCAGTGAGTACATATTGTGCGAGTTCCTTTGTGATTGGGTTACCTCACTCAGGATGATGCCCTCCAGGTCCATCCATTTGCCTAGGAATTTCATAAATTCATTTTTTTAATAGCTGAGTAAGTACTCCATTGTGTAAATGTACCACATTTTCTGTATCCATTCCTCTGTTGAGGGGCATCTGGGTTCTTTCTAGCTTCTGGCTATTATAAATAAGGCTGCTATGAACATAGTGGAGCATGTGTCCTTCTTACCGGTTGGGACATCTTCTGGATATATGCCCAGGAGAGGTATTGCGGGATTCTCCGGTAGTACTATGTCCAATTTTCTGAGGAACCGCCAGACTGATTTCCAGAGTGGTTGTACAAGCTTGCAATCCCACCAACAATGGAGGAGTGTTCCTCTTTCTCCACATCCTCGCCAGCATCTGCTGTCACCTGAATTTTTGATCTTAGCCATTCTGACTACATCCAGTCTTCTGATGTTCTCTTCTTAGCCAGTGAGCTCCTATTTACCCTTCCACCCATCCGGAAAAGCCCATGCTCTCTGAATTCTGGATTCTCTGTCTCCATGAAGTTGCCCCCGCTTCTTTGCATTGATCTCTCAATGAGCTCATCAGTGGGAGCACTGAGTGGCGTGTAAGCATCTCTCAGGTCTACCTTGGCTGGCTTTGGATAGACCAGCTTTATACTATTTGTGAGCTGCAGCCCATCTGCCACAGTGACCAGCCACCCTGGCCTGCCCAGAGCCACTTGGTATGCATGGAGTCTCCAGTTTTCTGGACTGTGCCCGACACACGGATAAATCAGTCAGTTAGAAGTATAGCCCAGGTGTTGGGAGACTGAAATCAAACACCAAGAAACCCTTTCCTAAGCTCCCGGGACTCTTCCTTGATTTCTGCTTGGGGTGTGAGGATGTTTCCCTCAAATGTCCCTGTTGTTGATAGCTGCTGTCAGAGTTCATGATGGCATTTGTACTGAAAACTCCTAATTTGATATTTCTCCAGCGAATTTAACGAGGACGAAAAAAGTGTCATTTAGTGCCAGTTTTCTCTTTGTGCTTTGAAAAATGGAAGGTACATAGTTATCTGTAAACGAGATAATTACCTCGAGACTTTGCTAAAGGCGAGTACCAGTGAGATTTTTTTTTAAAGCTTGTTTCACTTAATGAAAGCTTTATAGAATGGGGAGGCCAGAGCTCTTAATAGACTTGTCGTAATAATCTCTGAGAAAGGGAAATAAAACCAGTTGCTGCAAAAACAGGCAGAGAAATAGCCCGGTGAAGTGGCTGGCAGCTCCAGCAGACGTTTCTATCTTGGTTGCACCGAGAGCAAATGTAATAATAGCTGCAACTAATATTTTTAATATTACTGATCTTTCAACAATAATTACCTAGAACTTTTAATGTGTGCAATTAGAGCACTAGCAATTCAATGGCCCAGCCCAGTGGTGAATTGCATGAAATTGGATACTTGGTGTAATTGGTAATTAATCACTTGTCATTACCAGGACGGGATGTTGTCGTTATTCTGAATAGATACATCACGCTAATTGCAGGCAAACAGAAACGTACACATTTGAATTTAAGGCTTTTAGGAAAATAAGCAAGCCCTGCCAATATTCTATGGCAGAGAGGGGATTAGCCCACACAATTAAATGATGAAGAAGAGGCCATGTATATTTTGACAAGAACACATCAGGGCAAGAGTTTTCTTTACCTAAGGGACTCCATCATATTTCCATTCACGTCTGCGAGTAATTTAAATTCTCGTCCTTTATACACATTCAAAATTGGTTCCAAATAAATATTTGCATGTGTGTACATCTCCCTTGGTAAGTGCCGGTGATCTCAGGGAGCCATCAGCTGCTTCTGGGTGGGTAATTGGCATAGCCACCTCTTCTGACAGGACTTAGCTCACTGGCCCAGGTTGCTCCTGGGAAATCTTCTGGCCTTGCCTTCCACTCCTCCATAAATGGACCACATGACCTCAGCTTTGTCACCCCTGCCATCATCGTCCCTCTGATCTGCCCACTACCTTGCCCAACACATGTTTTGTTGTCATCCAGCCCTGTCACTTTCCCATCCCTGGCTGAGGATTGGCGGTCGCCTCTCCCTCTTGCTGCTTGGTACTCAGATCCAGGGTTCCAGGAGTTGCACCCCACAGAAAATGCAGCTTATTGAGGATGGGCTTATCTGGGAAAAGGACGGCCACATAATCACTGTGGAAGCTCTCAATCCATGCTGAGACATGGTCTCTCCTGTCTGTGTGTGTCATACAGAAACAAAGAAGAAAGGTTCCCGGGCTGGCTATGAGCATGCTTTCCCCACTAAAGATCTATTACTGTCTGTCCTCGAGGGTGCATGCCAGGTAGGGGCGAGACTGTCCCCGGCTACCTAGTCCTTTATATGTGCATCTAGAAGCTCAGGTGCACAGGGAAGCCAAGGAGGATCTTGCTGAGGGCATTGGAGCTCTATTCATATGTTCTCCTTTAGACAGCAGGAGAAGGAGGTGCTTAGAACTTCTGTGACTATCAGCACCCCCATTTAACTACTCGCTCCTGGTTCTACCAATAATGCTATTTTGGAATTGGGTCATGGTATAGACTTGTTCTCACATAATTGAGCCACCTGCAGGAGGTATGGTGATGAGACTCTACAATACCTGTCAGCTTTTCAGCTCTCACGAGGACCTTGGGAGCTTCTTTCTGACCTGCTCTTTTATCCAGCATGGGGCTTGCCAAGGACCTTTGAACTCCAGACACATTCTAGCTCTTCACTCCCACACATCTGGCCTGGAGGGGCTGGCTGTGGCTTTAAATCAAAGATTAGCTTTCTTGCATCTTGTATCACAGCAGTAGCCATGATATTGCTCATGGGGCTAGATAGGGCGAGTGCATGCCTGATCAGAGTTGAAGGCAGTGGGTCATCCTGCTCTTTGGATGTCTTCCCGTTTCTGCTGATTTTTTGAGGACAGGCTGATCAAGGGCACAGGACAACCAAATACGCAGATAGAATTTAAGGAACTAAATGTGGCACACAAAGCCAATCTGTGACTCCTGGTTTCATTCCCTCCCCACCATGACTCATCCATCACCTTGGCTTCTTTAGCCAAATTTCATCTTGTTCCCTGTCCTGCCGTTACCAGGGACTGTGAATTGGTTCCTTGTCTGAGAGTGCCATTTGAGCAGAGGTCTCTTTCCTCCCTTTGTGTCAGTGCTGAGTAATGATGGGACAACATGTGATCGGGCGATTGATGTCAAATGTTAGCAGCAACATTCATTTTCCCCTGAAATGGACAGAGAAGAGGATGAGTCACTTAGAAACCCTGGCTAGCAGCTTTGCCTCACGACTGATATTCCCAAATTGAATTGGTCTGAAATTTAAAGTGATGCTTCTCCCCCCCCACCCCCCGCCTCCTTTTTCTTTTAAAGTTCTTCTCTTCTGATTGTTCCTTGGGTCAGGCAAAGCTGCAAAAGGCCAAGAGAGTAAGTTAGTGATGGGTGCTGTCACTGTCATTTGTCAGCTACCTGGTTCCCCTGCAGAATCCATTGCTCTGGTGATGAGAGGTCCGTGAGACCTCATCTCACAGAGAAAGATGCAGGGACTTTGGAGCAGCATAGCCTGGGCTATGTCACTTGCTCCATGAGCTTTAAGGGCGAGACAGTGCCAACAATGCACAAGCCATAGGCAGCCTCGCTCACAGAGCGCTGGCCTAGAGCTTGACTCCAGAGTATGCTTGTTGCCTGTGTGTTTTTCTTTTAATTAATTAATTTAGTGTGTGTGCATCAGTCTGTGCATTTGTGTGGAGTTGAGAGGTCAATGATAGGTGTCCTCCATTGCTTCCCATCTTTGTTTTTTGAGACAGGATCTCTCACCACACTGGAAGCTCACCGACTGGGCAAGCCTGGCTGGCTAGGGAGCTCCAGGGGATCCTCTTGTTTGCACCTTCCTGACACTGGGGTCACAGATGTACACTCTTCCATTCGGCTCTATTCTCCGGGTGCTGGTGATGGAACTCAAGTCCCCATGCTTGTGTTGCAAGCCTTTTACTGACAGAACTCTCTCCTCAGGCATCCTTTCAGTATAACCTCCTAATGATGATCTTATCAAATCCAAGGATGTCTGAGTGAGGGTCATCTTTGGGAAGGCAGAGGTTCAGAGAGGCAAATAAAGAGCTGGCGTTACACGCTGTGGTGCTTTGAATGAGAATGGCTTCTATAGGCGCAGTTATGTGAATGTTTGGCCCTCAGTTGGTGGAACTGTTTTGGAAGGATGAGGAGGTGTGGTCTTGTTTGAGTCACTGGATATGAACTTTGAGGTTTCAAAAGCCCTTCTCTCCCGGTCGCTTGCTCTTGCTCTCTCTGACTACTGTTTGTAATTCAATGTAAGCTCTCAGCTACTGCTCCACAGCCATGTCTACCTGCCTGCTGATACTTCCCATACCATGATTGTTATGGACTCAGCCTCTAAAATTTTAAGCAAGCCCTCAATTAAGTGTATTTTTTTCCCCTATACATTGTCTTGGTCATGGTGTCTTGTCACAGCAATAGAACAGTTACTTTCCTAGTTACTATGATAAAAGGTTATTTGGGCTTTTACTTGGTACATTAGGAATGCAAACTCATTTGCAAATGAATGTTAATAAAGAGGCTAGGCTGGAATCAGTGGTGTGATTGATTCTTCTTCAGTTAAGGAACAGAATTTGTTCCATTTGTTTTATGGTGGGGAAGGCATGGTCAAGTTCATGGTGGTCGGAGTGTGCAGCTAGGATGTCTCATACATCCTTGGACCAGGGAGCAGAAAGCTCTGGTCTACACAGGGCATCCTTGTCAAAGCCTACCCCAGTGATCTGCACTGACAGCTAAGTCTGACTTCCTGATGTTTCTACAGTCTTCACAACCAACCAGGGAGCAAGTGTTTAAACACAGAATCGATGGAACATTTTGCATTCTGATCTAGACTTCAACGATGGGGAATTTTAAGCTCTCATTATCTGGGGCCAGTTTGGCTTCTGTTGGGGCGCTTTATGGACAACTTGAGGATGTCCTGTGTCTGACTCCAAATCCTCCAGACATATGTAAGCTGGTCATGTCTAAGGCAGCCATGAAAGGAGCTCCGTGGGAACATTGGTTACCTAGATCTGTGACATGAAAACCCCAGTGACCTTGTGGGAGACACTGAAGAACTGGCCCAGGCCTCCCTGGTTTGAAGCAAAAGCTGAGAGGAATGAAGAACTCGAGGTATGCGTCCTCCCAACCCTCTACTCACTCCGTTACAAGCTCCCCTGAGAGTTCAGAAGTTACTGATGTCATCGTTAGAAATGGTTTCCACCTACAGCTCTGATTCATGGTCTGGCTTTGATTGTGATTCATGGCCTGGGAGGTTGTGTTAATGTTTCCTCAAAGCACACTGCCCCACAGGTTCTCAGAGAGAGCGCCTAGGAACAGGGCCCAGGGATGGGTTGCAGTTAGATATGCTAATGAGATCAATACAGTGGTACATTAGAAATGCAAACTCATTTGCAAATGAATGTTAATAAAGAGGAAGCTCAGCAGAGGCTGGGCCAGAATCCGTGGCGTGACTGGTTCTTCCTCAGTTAAGTAACGTAATTTGTTCAATTTGTTTTATGTCAGCAAGTGAGGAACCTTTTACTCACAGTGATTCATGGAAGGAGGTTAGAAAATGGTACAGTAGAAAGGAAATTAACATTTAACCTGCCTGCCTGGATTTCCTAACGGATGTCTCAATATGACTGGGGCCATGTGCGTAAATTCTCCTGATAAACCGGAATGAAACAGCGCTATTTAAATCCCAGGGAGACGCTGGATGGCAGATATGCTCCAAAGCCAGGCCGGTGAACGCTGAGCCAGAACTCAGAAGGTGAAAACCCCAGACTTCCCTGCAGCTTGCCACAGAAGCTCCTGCCTCAGTTCTTGGACCTGGAAAGGGATTTTTAGAGATTATAATAAACCACAGTGTGTCAACCGTTAACAATCAGACTGACACCCCATACTGTTCACTCGGCCAATTAATTGACCCAGCAATGGTTTTTGGAGCATACACTAATGCTGGGCACTGTGCTGTTGCTGGAAAGCAGAGGTGGATGGAATTGCCAGTGATGACCTAAGAGAAATAAAGTCATGACACATCTTTAAATAACTTTTTTATTATGAAAAGTTTGAAAGTTTCAGAATGAACAGAATATCACAATGCACTCTCATATGCCTGCCTGTCACTCAGATTTAAGCAGCTAAGATATGTCACATTTGCCTGGTCTGTCTCCTGGGCCATTCTTAACTTACTGTAAAGAAAAATCACCAATGTTGTGCCTACCCAGCACAACTAATTGCCATGATTGAGGTATGTGAGCAGGTCACATTTGTTATGTCACAGGGTTCACAGTGCAGGAGCATGGCTGTGACTTAACTGGATGCTCTGTGAAGGGCCACAAAGATGCTATCAAGGTGTCGGCTAAGCAAGGCTGTCACTGCTCTGACTGTTCTGAGTTCATGAGTTGTTACCAGGATGTGGTCCCAGGGACACTGAGGGGCTGAAACCATAGCGTCTATGGCTACCCCTCTGAGTAGGCAGTCTTCACACCATGGCTGTTTGCTTGTCCTCAGAGGTCTACAGCAGAGCCTCTGGCCTTTCACCTTCTTCTAGCATTCACCTGATTAGGTGAGGCGCATTTAGGATACTGTCTTTCGATTGACTTATAGTTATTGATAAGTGACTGCTGTTTCATTTCCGTGGCTGTGATAGACTCTCCTGCAACTTAGGGAAGAAGAGGCTTTGTTGCAGCCTCCACTTCCTAGACATAGTTTATTGTGGAGAAGCTAAAGCAGGATCATGACAAAGCTGGTCACATCACATCCACTGTCAAGAGCAGAGAGCAATGAACACATGTGTGCTTGCTTACGTGCCTTCTTGTGTTCAGCTTGGTTTATCTACTATTACATGGTTTAGGTCTCTCTGCCAAGGGAATGGCTGTTGCCTGTGTTGGACTGGATCTTCTCATATCCATTGAGACAACCCTCCATTGACAAACCCACAGGCCAACCCAATGTAGACAGTCCCTCACTGAGATTCCCTTCTCAGGTGACTCCAGTTTGTGTCAAAGTGACAAAGCTAACCATCACATCTATCATGGAGTCACTAGGTCATCCAATTCTTGGGTCTTGCCTCTATTCAAGGACAGATGATTATAAAGGGTATCCATCAGTGATGGGAATCTTGGGGCCAGTTTGAAAATTTGTTTATCATAGACATTTCACCTCTATAGTCTTAGATATGAACTTCTACAGATTCTGGTTCTTTTCACTGTAGCTTCCAGTTTTGATAATAACTAGTCAGCTTGAGCTGCACTGTGTTGTCATCAGAGACCACCCCAGCTCTCAGTGGTTTCCAAGCAGCAGGCTTTTCCCCACTAGCTCACACTCCAGAGCCATTAGGAACTGGCTTCAGTTGTGGGGATCAAGAAGGGAAAAACAGTTCACTCTGGGACAAGGGATGGAGCTTCAGCTTCAAGCTGCAGCGGGGAAGTGACCACGCCTGTTCTTCTTGGCTCTCATTTACTCATCTTGTGCCCAGTGGGCTCGCAAGTGCTGTCCTCCAATAGGAAGAGGTCTCTTAAGAGATTGGTCACAGTGGACAGGAACTTGGATATCGTCTTAGTTAGGGTTTTACTGCTGTGAACAGACACCATGACCAAGACAAATCTTATAAAAACAACATTTAATTGGGGCTGGCTTACAGGTTTAGAGGTTCAGTCCATTATCATCAAGGTGGGAGCATGGCAGTATCCAGGCAGGCATGGCATATATATGTGTGTGTGTGTGTATGTGTGTGTGTGTGTATGTGTGTGTGTATGTATGTGTGTTATAATGTGTTTATATGTGTATATGTATGCTATATGCCTGTGTGTGGATGTGCAGAGGCCAGAGGTCAATGTCAGACATTTTTCAATCACTCTCTACTCAATTTTTCAAACAGGGTCTCTCATTGAACCTGGAGCTCACCAATTAAAAAACCTGGCTTTTTAAATATGTGTAGTAGGAATCCCAACTCACTCCACATGCTTGCACATTGGTACTTTACTGCCTGAGCCATCTCCCCAGCCCCTAGATGCTTTTTTAAATGATTCTGTAAATATTTTCTTTTTCATTTATACTTCTCTTAAAATAGGAAAGGAAAAGTCAATCTAAGAACCATATATGTATAATATAGAATATCACCAGAATTATAATCCTCTTTAGATACTGTAGTGGCTAGACTGAGCTAATCTCTCTAGCCCTTGAATTGATATTAATTTTTAAAGATTTATTTATTTTAGTTTATATGTATGAGTGTTTTGTCTGCATGTGTATATGTATACCACATGTACGCCTGGTATATGCAGAGGTTAGGAGGGTGTGGACCCCCTGGAATTGGAGTTACAGATGTTTGTGAGCAGCCATGTTGGGCGCTGGGAGCTAGGAACTGAAACTGGGTCCACTGTGCAAGCAAGTACTCTATATTGTGAAGCCTTCCATTTTTCCAGGCCCTAGCTAGGAATCGTTAAAGCCAATAATACAGTTACTCATGATTCTTCATTAAATATTTTTCCCTGTGGAAGAGTCTCCCATAGATTTTTGTTCTCCCATATTGCTCTGACTTAGAGAAGTGGAGCAGCTGCCCGGTAGGAAGGGGCTGCACTTTAAGTCTCCAGTCTGCTTCCCTTGCTCCCTCACATCTTTTGTGCCTTTAGGACATGTGTTTCCTATTAGCTAGGATTAATGCTACTAAACTTATTTGGGGCAACAATACTTCATAGTCATCTTTAGTATTTCCTGTTTCCTCACATTTAAAAGAAACGTATGAAATATTCCAGGTTTAGAGAGACAACTATTATGTGTTCTCAATATCATGTTTTCTCACTCATTTATAGAAGCTAAAAAAAAATTCAGACACACAGAAGAGAGGAATTGGAGAGCTCAGATATTGGGTATGAGTTTGGTAGAGAAACATAAGTTCTAATTCGTTGTCGTACAGTATGGTCATTGTAGTCTAGAAAGATTTAGAATATATTTCAAAGTTAGTGGGAGACAGGAGTGCCAAGGCTGCCAACAGATTAAAGGGCACAGTGTTCACTTCTGTTATCCCAGAACTTGGAAGCCGAGGCAGGAGGGTAATGAGTTCAGGGCTAGTGTGAGCTACAAACTGAGACTATCTCAATAAAAAGCAGGACAGAATCGATAGATATTTGAGATGGAAATACTAATTACCTAAATTTTACCATGATATATTTATCCATGAACCAAATAATAAAATTGAAATCCTTAAGTATGTATCGATCAACATGATATGTTAACTGAATTTTTAAACGATGTTTGGTGAGTTAATTCTAATTTTTTTCTTTAGAAGTTCTTATTTTTTCAAGTTCTTGCATTCACTAAATGTCCACGAGGCGTTTATAGATCAGGTAACTAGACCGAGGAGATGCTCCTTGTACCCAGGGTTCAGTCAGGGGTGGAGTGGGGACACACTTTAAGTTAATGTAGTGAGAACAATTAGGTAAGAAAGAGAGGCAAAAAGGACCCAAATTCCAAAGGAGCAGGAGAGTCTATTTGTAGAAACCCCAGTCTTGTATGGAGAAAGTTAGGGTCTCCACCCCTCAGCCCTGGAGCTAACAATGATGAGTGAAAGCTTCAGAGTTTGAGAGCAATGTATGAATCACACAGAGCTGTGGGACAAAAATGATCTCGCTCACAATGGTCTTAAAGAGGGGTATGGCATTCATGTTGGGGTCTAGCTTGGTTCCAACTTCTCTGTTTGCTCCCTCTCAGGGTGTTCAGACACTGCACACACTGGGTTGGAAGGATGAAGTGGAGTCTGGAAAGGAGTGGGTGTGCAGAGGGGAGAAGCCCTTCTGAGGATCTTAGTGTTATCTCTCTTTTAGAGGAAGGCCTTCTCCAATGATCTTCACTGAAAAAGCTCCCTGACAATCTTAGCTTGTGCACATTCCTTTCTTCAGGTTGAGCTTCTATGCATACACCTTATTTGGGGTGGGAAAGGGCTGTATATGAGCTTTGGAGAGTGGGAAAGGACTGTGAATGAAATCCTTGGCTAGAATTTAAAATACTGTGAACGCCTCGTTTGTATGGAGAGGCATTCCAGAACCCCGACTATTTGCTGAGTGAATTCTTATGGGAAAGAGAAAGTTGACCTTGTAGGTCTGTCAAGGACTACTGGACCTTCCCCAGGTAGAAGGTGTGTGTGTGTGTGTGTGTGTGTGTGTGTGTGTGTGTGTGTGTGTGTGTGTGTGTTGTCAGACAAGGTCAGAGAAGGTGAGACCCTGCTGGTAAAGGAAGTCCCCCATTTTACTTCATTCTCAGAAGAGCTATCTGGTCATGGTAGACTTAATTAGCAAGGTTTCCTTACGTAGGGGAGCTATTTAAGGAGAAAATTTAACAAAAGAATTGTAAGACTACTACACTGAAAACTAGAAAATATTGAAAATATTGAGCAGAAATAGAAAAGGATCTAAAAGCAAGCAAGCAAGCAAACAAACAAAACAACAACAACAACAATAACAAAACAACCAGAAGCCACCCGGTGTTTAGGGGTTAGAAGATTTGGTACTGGTAAGGTTACAATCAACTTCAAGTTCATCTCTGAAGCCACAACAATTGTCATCAGAAATCCAAAGTCACAACAATTGTCATCAGAAATCCAAAGTCATATCAATTGTCATCAGAAATCCAGCTGGTGATTTTTCAAGAGAGCCACAACAACTTTGTAAAATGATATCAAAGTTGGAGGACTCACATCTCCTAACTTCAAAACATGCTACCCCGTGGCAGTCAGGCTGCTGCGTGTTAATGCAGGTCAGAGACAGACTTACAGAATAGACTTGGAAGTGCAGATAGCTTTTCTTGCAAATGTCCATGGCAATGAGTCATTGGTCTGGTTTGACATGGTCAGAAGTGGCTTACTTTGTGACACACCACAGCTTCCACACTGAGAGGATTTTTGATTTAGTTTGTTTTGTTATTTTTAAAATTAATTAAAAAATAGAGTTATTTTTGTTTTCTCTTGAAGGGGAGTTTGCAAGGGCAGAGGGAGGGTGTGAACGCACGAGGAGATGAGTAGGGTTGGGTGCATGATGTGAGATTCACAAAGAGTCAATACAAAGTAAAAAAAATTAGAAATACAGAAGTAGGACTCATGTGTTTGTGGTCAAATGACTTTTGACAACAACTCCCCAGCTCTCCAGCTGAGATGTGGCCAATCTTTTCAACAAATGCTGCTGGGAAAACTGGTTATTTAACCAGAGAGCAAAGGTGCTCCTTCCTTACACCATAGACAGAATTAACCTAAAAAGGATCTAACTCAAAGGGCAGGGACTATACAGCTCTTGGGAGAAAATTGTAAATTCTTGTGAACATGGATTAAACAATGATGCATTAGGTGAAAAACTGAAACTAACAACCAAAAACAAACTAGCCCAGACTCCATCTGGATTACAACCCCTTTGTGATATTCCTAAAAAGAGGAAATGCTGGAAGCTGGAGATGCACAAAGCCCAGGGTTTCATCCCCAGCTCTGTACAAACTCAGGTCAGGGTGCTGGCCGTGCACACCTGTAATCCCAGCACTTGGGAGGCAGAGGCAAAAAAGAACAGAAGTTTAAATGCATTCTTGCCTGCATAGAAGTTAGAGGGAGCCTGAGCTACAGGAGTCCCTGTCTCAGGAGCCACACACAAACAAAACACTCAACCCGCAGAATGGGAGGAGGAACTATTTGCACGTTTGATAAAGATTTGGAACCCAGAATAAAGGAAGAACTTCTATACCTCAGGCACTCCCCAGCCCATCCACTTGACGACTACAAACTTGGGTTTGCACATAGATTGCTAAGCATTCAGACACAGTACTCAGTCTTGCTGTCATGGTTTGTATATGCTTGGCCCAGGGAGTGGCACTATTTGGAGGTGTGGCCCTGTTGGAGTAGGTGTGTCACTGTGAGCGTGGGCTTTAAGACCCTATTCCTAGCTGCCTGGAAGCCAATCTTCCACCAGCAGCCTCCAGATGAAGATGTAGAACGCTCAGCTCTGCCTGCACCATGCGTGCTTGGATGCTGCCATGCTCCCACCTTGATGATTATGGACTGAACCTCTAAACTTGTAAACGCCAGCCCCAATTAAATATTGTCCTTATAAGAGTAGCCTTGTTCATGGTGTCTGTTCACACCAATAAAACCCTAGGACACTTGTTGAGTTTAGTAGCTCAGCTCTCTTGGCTGTGCTAAATACAGTCAAATCTCCTCTGTAGCCCACTTCCATTGTTCCAGTCTGCAAATATGCCGGCTGTGAATGCTGTCCCTCAACCTTCAGTAATGCACATAGAACCGTGAGGCAAGACACCGTTGTAGCCAACACAGTGAATCAGCTCTGGCTTCTGTAAGTTAGGAATCACGAGTCTTAATCACATCCTTGGTCTTTTGGCTTAAAATTTGGGGTTTGGGGCTGGATTTCCTTCATGCTTGCCACCAAAGAGGAGTCAGTGGAGCACGGAGATCTGCCTGGTGCTCTGGCCACTCCTCCATGGCCATCCTTCTTAGTATACATGAGATGCTCAAATGATGATGTTTAATTCTAATGACAAAGAATATAACAAGGACAGGAAATGGCCTGGCATTAATCTCCACTCCATCTTGTGGCGGTGACGGCGATGAAAATGAGAAATAGTTTAAGCTTAACCCACTCTCATTACGATCATAATTACATTTTGTGGTCATTCTTAGTTTCAGCAGAACCCAACTGCTCACCATGTCAATTTGAAAGATACAGAGAGCCTTTAATTTTTTTTTCTAGCATTCATTTGCCCAGCCATCTGCTGAGGACTGATTCTTAGGAAGCTGAAAATTAGATGTAAAGAACTTATCTGGTTTGTGTTTAAATGGTTTGGCATGAACCTGCTAAACATCTGGATAAATATAATTTATGTCCATGTGCAGCAAAACTCATTGAATTGCCCAGCTGATTAATTTTTCTAATACATTTAATAGAAGGCTCAAAATCAGGTCCCGATGACATGACTAAGAAGCACTGGCATAGTGAGGGGGATTAATCAGGAGGCCAAACCTAGCGAAGGGTGGCTCCCCCAACACATCAGCCCTTATAGGATCACCAAGAGGCTGTTCACTGTGCAGATGGGACCTTTTAGAACTACTGTACAATGTGTGTTTCTGCAGAATCATGGGGTTCTTTTATGGCTGTTACATTTACCAATAATTACGTCTACTGATTATTTATTTATTCTTTTTGCATCTATTAACTGAGCACCTCTGATTGGCTGGCTGTTGTCTAGGAGCTGGGAATGCAAAGACAAGGGAAGGGAAGCCCTTGCTTTGAGAGGCTCCCCTTTGGAAAGTCAACCAGAGTATAACACATTGCACAAGGCTAAATGAGAGTTTGGAGAAGATGTCTTCCCCATCTCAGGAGAGTTGCAGGGCTCACTTTGTGCCATGCTGGCATTCTAGTATCCAGATATACTGGCTTGGTCTTGGGTTATGGGTAGTGAATAGGTCACCTAGTTTCTGTTGACCTTGACTTTCCATCTGTAATTACACTTTTTTTTGGCTGTTGAAATGGAAGTAGACAGTATGTAGTAGAGATACTGGTGTTATCTAGTATCAACTGGGTAGACTGGTAGGGCACTTAATGCTTTCCTGGGTGTATATTCCAAGATGAGATCTGGGGCATCAAGGGGAGGGATGGCTAGGCATGGAAGGAGAGACCCTGGAGTGTGCATGGTACTTGAGTGCCTAAGTGAGGATATTGGACTTGACTCCAATGCTATGAGGGTCTATTGGCAGCAGAAAGGAGATGAGCATATTTTTATTTTAGAAATATCACAGTGTCTCTAAAGGGGAAACCAAGCCCCTGCAAATGCCATGACCATAGTGGATTAAACCTTTAAAACCATAAGCCAGCACTAATTAAATATTGTATTTTTAAGAGTTGCCATGGTATGGTGTCTCTTTACAGCAATAAACCCCTAACTAAGACAAATGGGAAGATTCACCTTTAATCTGTGCCATACCTACTGGTGGCAGCCTATATAAAGGACGCAGAAGGAGGAAGCTTTCTCGTTTGCCTGTTGGTCCTCACTCTCATTGACAAGTCTGTTCCTTCACTGTCATTAGAGCCTACTTCTTCAGAATTCTGACATATATTGAAGATCAGCTGAGACATCCAGTCTTGTGGACTGAACACCTACTGGATTCTTGGATATTCTGTTAGTAGAGAGTCATTGTTGGACTAGCTGGACCACAGCCTGTAAACCACTCTAATAAAACTCTGATAGATTCATTCTTTCAGTTCTGTTCCTGTAGAGGACCCACCCTGAATAATAAATTTTTAAAAAGAAAGGTTCAAGTACCTTGTCTGGACACTTTAGATGGGCTTTTCTGTCAACTGGTGTTTTAATATGTAATAATGAGTCTTATGACATCGTTAAGAATAAAGTCACAGATACTGTGGGAAGCTGGCATAGGAAACAGGGATGTAGGTGCCTACTAAACAGGAAACCATTCTGATGTACTTGGAAGTGCAAGTTCACATCTGCCTCTAAAGCTGGCCAGGAAATGAGACCAGTACTAACCAGGGATCATGGGTCCTTGAAAGATTCATGGTCAGCTACAGTAGGATCCTGGAGCTTTTCTTACCCAGCTGTTAGCCTCATCCCTGTGCATCCTCCGGCCCACTCCCCAGCTCCAAGCTGCAGCCTTGGATTTGGCAGCTCTTAATAGGTTGTGGAATTAGAGCTGACCTTTGCAATTGTGGCTGTAAAAAAAGTTATTAAATTTAAAAATTGTTAGATCTCAAATGAGCTGAAATCTTTTGTATGAAAACTCCACCTATCTCGCTTTTGTCCATAAAATATATTTGACCTCAACCATATAATTAAAGCCAGCGAATTCACCAGCCCTGTGAGGTTTATTATGTGCAAGGCCTTACGGTTATTCTCATTTGAAAGGGACAACTCCATTGCAGGCATTTTCTTGAGTTGCTGGGCAAAAACTGTAGACAGGATGTCGAGTCTTGTCTGGAATGCTTCCACTTTACCCCAACACCCCTCCCCTACCACAATCCAGGTTGAACAGAAAATGCTTCACAATTAGAGAAAAATGTCCAACAAAGGCTTGTCAGGCTGACCATACATTCTGGGGGGACAGATGGTGTAACTAGGAGGGATTTACATGGCAGATCAGCATCAAACTCTCGAGCCGAAGACCTAGCCTTAGGTAATCAGATGCATTTTCCAAGCTAAGGGGGCTAAGCAAGTTCAGTGGCACAGAAAGGGAAGGCTTTGACACAATGAGTGAAAGTGGAAGAGGATGGGCGTGGGAGTCTGTTACTGAGATAGGGTTTTAATCTCTACTTATTTGATGTGTGAATCAGTCAAATCATTAAACCACCCATAGCTCCAGTTTTTTTTCTTTCTTTCTTTCTTTCTTTCTTTCTTTCTTTCTTTCTTTCTTTCTTTCTTTCTTTCTTTCTTTCTCTCTCTCTCTCTCTCTTTCTTTTTTTCTTTCTCTCTCTCTCTCTCTCTCCTCTCTCCCTCTCTCTCTCTCTCTCTCTCTCTCTCTCTCTCTCTCTCTCTCTCTCTCTCTCTCTCTCTCTCTCTCTCTCTCTCTCTCTCTCTCCTTCTTTCCTTCTTTCTTTCCCTAAACAGAGTTTCTCTATGTAGCCCTGGCTGTCCTGGAACTCTGTAGACCAGGCTTGTTTCACACTCCGAGATTTGCCTGCCTTTGCCTCCCAAGTGCTGGGATTAAAGGTATGCACCATCACTGCCTGGATTCCAGTTTTCTTATTTATAAAAAACAGAACAAAAGAAAAAAGACAGAACTCTTCAGAGCAGCAGTAGTTTAGATGAGATGCTAATGCCTTAGACACTGAGCACAGGGCCTGGTGCATAGAAGTCGCCTGTGTGATGGTTAATCTAGATGTCATTTTTCTTTTTTTAAAGTTTTTTGAGACAGGGTTTCTCTTTGTAGCCTTGGCTGTCTTGGGACTCTGTAGACCAGGCTGGCTTCGAACTCAGAAATCCACCTGCCTCTGTCTCCCAAGTGCTGGGATTAAAGGCATGCACCACCACCACCCGGCTTAGATGTCATCTTGATGAGATTTAGAATCTTTTGGATGATGGGCCATAGGCCCATGCCTGGGGTGGATTATCTTGATGAACTTAACTGAGGTGGAAGAGCTCTCTTCCCATTATGGGTGGCACCATTCCCTGGGCTGGGATTTTGAGCGGTATACATAGAAAAGAGCGAACACTCTACACTAAAGTGTAGCTCTCTGCACTTCTTGACTGTGAAGGCAATGTGACCAGCTGCCTGGAGCGCCTGCTGTCACTATGACTTCCAGTCATGATGACTATGTATCCTTGAACTCTGAGCCTGAGTAAACTCTTTCTTTCTGAAGTTGCTTTTGTTAGAGTGTTTTATCACAGCAACAGGGAAAGTATCCAAGACAAACTATCACACCCTCTTTCATGTTCTTCTTCCTCTTGCTTTGTCCTCCTGAACAACAAACTGTGGACATAGCCAAAGAAGCTATATGTGGCTGGAGGGGGGTGGCATGCTTGAAGAAATGTGAGGTCAGGTTATAAAGCTGCATATAAATCATGGAGATAGTGTAGTACTGGCCATGTAACAAAAACAAATGACACCACAAAAGGAGCCCAGGAGTGGACCCAGCTACCAATTGCACTGGAATGGAATGGCCAATAAAAACGTGCTGGAAATGTTGACTAACTGCATTAGGGAAATGAGATATGATCCCTACTGCAACACCATCTACAAAGTCACCCACACATGGATTCAATGTAAAAGCTAAAACTAACACTTTAAAGAAGAAAATGGACACTACCTTGTAATACCAGATGGTTTGAAGCAAAACATAAGTTGGCAAGTTGCAGGACACCAAGCCTCTTAGAACTTCTTAAAACAAACAAACAAACAAACAACAACAGAAGTTTATAACATACACAGCAAGTATTAGTATACAGAATCTAGACAAATGGGAGCAATCAATAGAAATGAAACAGTGGGTAATCAGTCAGGAGTCATGACTAGGCATGTTTTGGGAGAGTACGCTGGGATAGACAATTAGCATAGACAGTTGCTTGAACTCACCTCTAACCAGGGAATACCTTGCACAGGCAAGTATGTTAGGCAAGGTTTTCTCCAGAGCAGTGGTTCTCAACCTTCCTAAAGTTGCAGTCTTCTAATACAGTTCCTGATGTTGTGCTGACCCTCAACCATAAAATATATTGTTATTTTGTAACTGTAATTTTGCTAGCATTATGAATCATAATGTAAATATCCGATATGCAGGATATCTGATATGCATCTCCCAAAGGGATTGTGATCCACAGGTTGATAGCCATTGCTCTAGAGGAACACAACCAATAGAATAAATATATACTATAGAGGGAGATTTTTTTAGACTGGCTTACAGGACAGGTTGAAAAAATCCAACAATGGCCATCTACAAGCTGGAGAGGCTGAGAACCAGGTAGGAGCTCAGACTATGAAGCTGGAAGCCTTGATAGTTCTAGTCTATCACTGAAGGCCCAGAAGATCCTTAGAGAGATGCCTGCATGGAGTCCATGTTGGGAGGCTGAAGAAGCCGGGAGTCTGATGTTCGTGGAGGATGAGCCATAGATGACACTTGCTCAGGAAGAAGTAAAGGTGGGAGGCAACACGAAATCTCCTCAGGCCTCTTCATATCTGCACTGCCTGTTTCTCCCCCTGGGTTAATTCTCTCAAGAAATGCCCTCTCAGACATGCTACGGGGTGTCAGGTTGAGTCTACATCCCAGCCACTTGACTCTGAAGACCAACTGTCACAGTGAGATGGAGAGTCAAGCAAGTCTTATGTATGTTGGATGTGAGAAAGAACAACAGGAAAAGAATTAGCATTGTCTTGCAAAGCTACACACACAGAGCCAGTCTTTCTCTCTCTCTCTCTCTCTCTCTCTCTCTCTCTCTCTCTCTCTCTCTCTCTCTCTCTCTCTCTCTTTCTCTGTCAGCAACCCCATTATGAAATGTCTACCTTTGAGAAGCTCTTGCTTGCATGGGGTAGGATAATGAAGGAGGATGCTTACATCAGTTAAAACATTGGACCCACCTTAATGTCTACAGATAAGGGACTGGACAAATCCTAGATGGAATATTATACTCACAGGGAAAATAGTGGTCTATAGGCACCTAACAAACATCTGCATGGGTCTTTGAAACCCAATGCTGAGTGTAAAAATACTACACACAGGAGAGCATAGAGAACAAAGTGACGGTTCTGTAGAGCTCATGACACCGAACCATTGCTCACCAATACTGAAGGTTATTGAGAAGATGGACTGAGCACACAGTTGGGGTCAATCAGGCAGATGAGTTAGGGGTGAGCAGGTTGGTAATAGGTAGCCACATCAGTGCTGACATTACTCTGTTTCTTTCCATGAGAAATGGGGTCACCATGTGCTTCATCAAAAAAAAAAAAATAACAACAAAATGAGCTACTATGGCAGGGCTGGGCAAAGTCAGGTGGCAGCAAGAGTCTCTGGTTGTCTCTCAGAAGGTAGAGTTGTGGTAAGGAGAAGAGAGGACTACTGAATGATGCTACTGAAAAGCCAAGCTCATGTAGGTGAGGGAGAGAGAAGACCAAAAGATTCTAGGGGAGTGGGTGGAGCTTGTAAGATCCACACCATCAGTTGGGGATGAAAAGGGCCATGTGTAGGCGTAAAGCACAAGCTGCTCTGCTTGTGTGCACATGTGAATGATAGAGCCATGAATGTCTGTTTCAGGGATGCAGCTCTGCTAGTTGAGCTGTCTCTGGGCTCTTTTCAGCCCATGTAATGTGGGATGCTGGTGTCAGGTGGTGGATGCTGTTACTCAGTCATCGTCGTGAGAAGCAGATGCTGGGTAAGTGTGTGTCTGTGAGTTTCAGCCTCCAGGATTAGAGCCCTGTGGAGGGACTAATGTTTTGATTTCTAAGATTTGGTGGTTTGAAGCCCAGACGAAGATAATGCAAGTGGACTAGTGTTTGAAAATGTTCAGAAGGTTGGAAAGATAGCTCTGTTGTGCTCTAACTTCATCAGAGAATGCACATAGCCACTCTTCAAGCTGAACAGAAAGTCTATATTGCTGGCCAGCAGCTGCACAGGGAACTTGCTCAAATCATGCAACCTGAAGCCTTGCCATGGTTTTTCCTTTGGGCCCCAAACCACATCCTGGTTGGCACACTTCAGTTATCAAGAATGGAAAGAGGCGAACCTTCAAAAGCCAGAAGGCAAGGTTAGCATGCTTAGTGATGTTCCGAAATCCTGGAATTATAGATCAGGCCCTTAATGGATTAGATCTTTATGCCCATTTTGGCAGGTATGAGCTGGGTTCTAAGTCAGAATGGTGCCTCCAACATGGAGTTGGTTGTGCTAATGTATGGGAGCCTGTCACAGTCAGTTGGTAAAGTACTTGCATTTAAGCAGAGGAACCTGAGTTAAACACCTAAAGACATGTTGTTGTTGTTTTTGTTTTAAAGCTGGAAGTGGTAGCAGACCCTTGTGACCTCTGTACTGGGAAGCAGAGACAGGTGGACTCCTGGCACTTGCTGACCAGCTGGTCTAACCTAGCTTCAGGTCAGTGAAAGACTCTGTGTCAAAAACAAACAAGACACAAAGCAAGGTGGACAGTGTCTGAGAAACAACACCAGAGGTTGTTGACCTCTGGCCTTTCACATACATGAACATGTACCAACACACACACATACACACACACCTACCTACACACATCATGCATACATTGAAAAAGAAAATGTTCAGGGTTTAAGAGCTTTGTCAGTAAAACAACAACAACAACCACCACCACCACCATAATCTAAAGACTTCATATGTGAAACTTGTTTATCCTGTGACATTAGGGCCAAGTCCCAGTGGGGAAGTGTGGGTGACTTTGTCCTGTTCATAACCTGATAGCCTCTTTCCCTGTCCATGGTATCACAGCCTTTACAGAATGTGGACTGTCCACTGTTTAAGAGGAACAGAAAGTAACACCCTTGAAATATGCCCAACAGCTGCGAGTAGTGACCTTTATGGACTAAGCCTGGCATTGCAGTGACCTGGAAATAATGGGTCAGTGGGACCCTCTGGACTTCACTGGGCTGTTTTCCTGTTTGCTTTTCCAGAAAATCTTAGTTTGGACTCTATTCCCAGTCATTTAGCCAATTTTCCATTGTTAAGTCAGATAAAGGGCTCTTTCTGACTCGTGGAAATCCAAGGCCCCTTGCTTTTCTGCATTGGTGGCCTGTGGGAACTGCCTTAAAATGACACTATGGAGCGCAGCAAGAGGTGCTTATGGCCACAGGTCTTATTTTGATACAAATTAGGGACGACTGTTACAGTCCTGATTGTGTCTGATTTGTGTACACGTGAGTATCCACGGGTGTGCACATGTGTGCAGGTGTACTCGCACATGAGTGTGGAGTCCAGGAGTCAACAGAATGTCTTCTTCAGTCCCTGCCATCCTCCTGCTCCCACTCCCTGTGGTCAGGGTTATAGACAATCGCTCCTGTGCCTGGCTCTTCATGAGCATATTAAGGATCCAACCTCAGGTCCTCATGCCCGCACATGCAGCACTTTACTGGCCGAGCCACCTTCCCAGCACAGATAGTTTTCTCCCTTCTGTCATTTCCCAATCACTGTCCATATTTAAAATTGATTTAAAAGTCTCTGAACCGGTTGGTCTGAAAGGGGTTTGAGGAATGAAGCAGATCCCGGGTGAAGCTCAGGCGCGTCTGGACTGCAAAACCTAATTGGTGCATGAACGGTCCCCGAGTGCTCTGGGAAATGGTAATAGTTCAACACACACAGCATTAGGGTATGGAAAGCCTTACTCCTCCCCATGAAAACTTACCTCTCCCCAGTACCAGTAGCTGGTGGGCATGCTATGCTTTGAAGAGCAGTAAACTTGCATTTATTGTTACCATATTAAATAAAAGAGGGACCTTGGATCATTGAATTGACAGTTTTGGTTTTTTTTCTTTTCAAAGTGGCCTCAGGACCCCAGGAAACTGGCTGACTGTTCTTTCCTTTCACAGTCAGCTTGGGCAAAAGGAGAGAGAAGTCTAGTGGCTTCTAATTGTGTCTTTACAGCCAACTGGGCTACCACAATGATTGTCTTTTTCTCTCCGAGCCTTACTGACCTGTGGCTAATGAGATTTGTGCTTCGATTAGTTGTAGAACATAAATTAGCTAATCGATGGCAACGGATTCACATTATTTCTCAAACATGAGTTCCGCAGCAGTGATCTGTAGGTAATATTCAAATCAATTTCAAATATTCGGGATGCCTCTGTGGTGTGGTGTAGGCTTGGTGGCAGCCTCTTGGCATCCTCAGGCTGGGCCTAGAGGATACTCAGCTGCTGAGCCTTTGTTATGCAGGGTGAAAAAGGCCAGGAGGGCTCCTTAGAAGGCTGAAAGATGAATCTGGGAAAGTGCACACCTTGAGATAGCTTCCAGTCTGAATGAGAAACATGTGCATGTGTCGTCCTCACCCCAAACCCCACAAAAGCTACACAGCCAAAGCAAACCCCACAACAACAGCAACAGCAACAACAACCAGGGAATCTTAGTTTTAGGCTTTTTTGTTTTTAAGTTTTCTTTCTTGTATTTACATGTGTGTGTGTGTGTGTGTGTGTGTGTGTGTGTGTGTGTGTGTGTGAGAGAGAGAGAGAGAGAGAGAGAGAGAGAGAGAGAGAGAGCAAGAGCAAGAGAGCACTCTGTGTTGAAGTCACAGGACACCCTTTGAGAATTTGTTCTCTTTGGTATCAAACTCAAATCAGTAGGCGTGGCAGCAAGCACCTTTACCCCAGGAGCCCTCTCACTGACCTCTAATTTTAGGATTTTAATGTGGAAACTTTGCCTAGAGAAAGGTCCTCTGCTGGCGCGTTCGTTTTTAAGCACCGAGAAGCCATTCTTGAGGCTCTGCAGTAATTGTCTCATCTGCACAATTAACCAGCATCTTGGCATAAAATGTGTGGATTTGTAGAGTCTTCTAGGCATCTGTGGGCTTTCTGGTCCAAGTTCTGTTAGTACTGAAGCCACAGAAAATTAAATGTTCCCCAAAGAACTTCCAGATGTGCTGTATTCTAATAGGCTCATTACACAGCAAATTAAAAAGCAGAGTAAATGGAACTGTAAAATTTAAATTACTCTAAAACCACATCCCTTTGCTTTGAGCATTCATTTGTGGGGTTTGCATTTTGCAATAAATGTGAATTAGGCAGCTACAATAACTGTTAATCATATATTTATAAAATAGTAATGAGGAAATGAATAGTAGAGTAAGACAGCTGCACATTTCTCTAATAGTGTGTCAACTGTGAACATAATAAGATGTGGAACTTGTTTGGTACTGGGCCGATAATACAGCTGAATGTACGAGATCGCTTCAGCCTCTTAACTTTACATGAAATTATACATAAAATCCATAAAAGCCCATAATAATGCATTATGCCTCGGAATTGTATTCAATATTTTTCTTTGCTTTGATTTTCTGAAATGAGCTCTACTTTCATGGAAGTCATCTTCCAGGGGTCAGGAGGCTTTTGTTTCAGGCCTGCAAGCCTGCTAAGATTGCAATCGGATTTAAAGAAGCCGGTGCCTACTCGGGCAAGGAGTTAATGCTAGAGCTGCTCTCCATTTTCCCCGGAGCTGTTTTAAGGGGACGGAGGCCCTCTTTGTCCTGAGCTGAGGACATGGTGTGCATAGGCCTCCCTGACCACTCTCAGATGGGAGGATCATGGAGCAGGGCCATATGCTTTTCTGCAGACTCGGGAGCTGTGGGTGTGGCCAGCTGCAAACAGGCATCTTTAGCTGGAGGTGGAGGCCTGAGGTTGGGAAAGGTAAAGAACATCTCTAGGTCAGTGTTTGAAGAGGACACAGAATCTTTATGTGCCTCACCCACCTAACTGTAGACTTCCTTGAGGCTTAGCTATGGGAGCTGATCTGCTGGCACTTGAAAACGGGAGGAAGCCTGTGTGCTTAGCAAAGCAAGGGACAGGGACAGGGACAGGGACAGGGACAGTTCTCCTGTGGATGCTGGAGGACTAGTCTGCCCTGGTTTTCTCTTTCCTTCCTTCCTTCCTTCCTTCCTTCCTTCCTTCCTTCCTTCCTTCCTTCCTTCCTTCCTTCCTTCCTCCCTCTTTCCCTCCCCCACCTTTCTTTCTTTCTTTCTTTCTTTCTTTCTTTCTTTCTTTCTTTCTTTCTTTCTTTCTTTCTTTCTTTCTTTCTCTCTCCCTCTCTCTCTCCCTCTCTCTCTTTCTTTCTTTTAAACTAAAACAGCTTACAATTGTATTTTCACATTTCACAATATAAATGAAAACCTGACCTTTTTGTATCACTTCTCCCTCCAATAAGTATTCTCTCTGTTAGGAAGGGAAGTTCCTTGTCATGCATCTAGTAAGCACTCAGGCGCAGCACCAAGATCTCCTGGGGAAACAGAACAAGAAATACAAAATGATAAAGAGCGCTTCTGCTCTCATCTGTCTGGCGGGGTCGTGCCAGGCCACGTGGGCACCATCATAGGGTGGGTAGATCTCATCACTGGAGGCCCGAGCATCATGGGAATGTGGTCTCCCATGGACAGTCTCATCCCAGGAGCTGGTCCCACAGGCATCATCCCAGGAGGAGGGGACCCATCATGGGCATCGTGGGAGGGCTTCCCATGTGGGATGCAGGCATCATGCCAGGCCGAGGAGGACCTGGGAGACTTGGGGGAGGTGGGATCATTGCCCCTGCAGGTGGAGGAGCAGAGAAAGGAGCTGGAGGGATCTTTCCATGTTGAAATGCAGCTGTTGTTTTGTCATTCAGGCTCTGGGCCTGCTCTTCCATCCATTTCTGGTAATAGTCTTTTACATTCTCTTTGTGTTTCTGACCACTGCAGTGTGTCTTCCTCACAGATGGAGAATCGTGGGTAAGATTCGTATCATAGTAGTCACAATAAAACTTAGGCATGTTGCTCCACAGGCCGTTGGCTACCTGGGTCCCTGACCTGGTTTTCTAAAAAGGCTCTCTGAACTGAAATAGAGACTCTGGCTAGATTTCAACTTGTGTGCCAGTGGAGGCAGGGAAAGAAGTATTGAGACAGAGAATTCGTGTGGAGGGCTGATGCATCTAGCTTGCTGTGCTCTGCCCTCCACAGAATTGCAGGGAGAGCAGATGCTCTTCAGGGTAGCAGTCAGAGCTCAATCGGGGCTGGTCCCACCTTAATTACCTCCACCCTCCACATCAGACATCCCCAGAGTTCTGGCTGTGCCATGGTTTTGAATGTGATTATGGTGAGTATGTGGTTTTCTTGATCTGGCATGCTCTCTGCATGTAAGTCGAAGGATCCAGATAACCTTAGACTTATGCCTTCGGGAAGGTTTCAGAATGCCTGACATCTTTCCTGATTCCCCAACACCCACTGGACTGTGTGCATCTGAATTCCAATGATGGAGAGTCTCTTGGAGTTCTGTACACTGCTGCCAGGCACCTCTCAGATGGAGGGCCCCAGGTACATGACTGAATTTTGGAACTTGCTTTTTTTGTTTTTAATTAGGTATTTTCTTCATTACATTTCAAGTGCTATCCTGAAAGTCCCTTATACCCTCCCCTTGCCCTGCTCCCCAACCCACCCACTCCAGCTTCCTGGCCCTGGCATTCCCCTGTACTGGGGCATATAATCTTTGCAAGACCAAGGGGCCTCTCTTCCCATTGATGGCCGACTAGGCCATCTGCTACATATGCATCTAGAGACACGAGCTCTGGGGGTACTGGTTAGTTCATATTGTTGTTCCTCCTATAGGGTTGCAGATCCCTTAAGTTTTTTTGGTACTTTCTCTAGCTCCTCCAGTCCCAGGGGACCCAACACACTCTTTTGGCCTCCATGTGCCAAAACATGCACAGATAATAATATATGTAGGGCAAGAACTCATACACACAGAAAACGATTCCACTGTCCACAGTCATACAACGCAGTAGTTTGAACATAGCTGTAATGTCCTAGTGACCTATCAAAGGTGAGGTGTCCCCAAAGAGGTTCATTGCTCTCCCAATTTTGGGTTTGTTTGGAGCTTTCCTTCCTGTGACTCCCCTTCCTGGGTTCTTTATTTTTTCACCTATGCCATCTCTGCCCTGGGCAACATGGGCAACTACCAATGACCATTGCTCAGCTAAGGCATGAGCAGACTGAAGACTGCCCAGGATTAGAGACTTGGTAGTCAATCCAAAGAACCCACAAAGTAGCAGAACCCCCAAATCCCACCATCATCAACAACCAGCCCCCTTTAACCAAACCCCACCATCATCAACAACCAGCCCCCTTTAACCAAACCCCACCATCATCAACAACCAGCCCCCTTTAACCAAACCCCACCATCATCAACAACCAGCCCCCTTTAACCAAATCCCACCATCATCAACAACCAGCCCCCTTTAACCAAACCCCACCATCATCAACAACCAGCCCCCTTTAACCAAACCCCACCATCATCAACAACCAGCCCCCTTTAACCAAACCCCACCATCATCAACAACCAGCCCCCTTTAACCAAATCCCACCATCATCAACAACCAGCCCCCTTTAACCAAATCCCACCATCATCAACAACCAGCCCCCTTTAACCAAACCCCACCATCATCAACAACCAGCCCCCTTTAACCAAACCCCACCATCATCAACAACCAGCCCCCTTTAACCAAACCAGACAGAAAATACTCAAAATGGTGCCAGGGGTTCATATTGGGGGTAGAATAGCCAAGTAAAATACAAATTTCCCAACTATATGGATTTCAGACAAACAACAGATATCTAAATGATTAAAAGTAGTTTGTAAATTTTGGGGGTGGGGAGAAAGAAACCACTGTGCATTATGTGGTTCATACCTCCTTTAGGGGAGATGCGTGGCAGTTTCTCGGGGGGGGGGGTTCCTGACCGTTCTTTTGCAGTGACTCAAAAGCCTAAGTGTGGAGGCCTGATTTGATGCCTTACTCAGGAACACAGAGTTCAGAGCCCGAGGGAAGGGAAGATAAAAGCGCTGAGAGTCCAGGCTCACTTTTTTTTTTTAAACGTACCTCTTGGTCTTTGACACCCAGTACAGTGAAGTCAAAGGCAGGGGACTGCCTGCCTGAAATCGATAAATGTCCCCAATCTCCCATGGTTGTTATGCTTCCTGGACGTTTTGTGTACTTTTTTTTTTTTTTTTCGAGACAGGGTTTCTCTGTAGCCCCGGCTGTCCTGGAACTCACTTTGTAGACCAGGCTGGCCTCCAACTCAGAAATCTGCCTGCCTCTGCCTCCCAAGTGCTGGGATTAAAGGCGTGCACCACCACGCCCAGTTTTTTGTGTACTTTCTTACTCTATTTGGAGTTAAGATGCCAGTGGGCTTAACTCACCACAGAAAACAGGGTTCCTTTAAAAGCAAGGATACATACATACAAACAAACAAACAAACAAATCAAAACAGAGGCAGCAAGGTGGTTGTCCTGCTTAGTGTTACGTCAGTCTTACACAAGCTGAAGTCATCTGAGAGCAGGGACTCTTGATTGAGAAGATGCTTTCAGAAGGTCCAGCTGTAGGAAGCCTGTAGGCCATTTTTTAAATTAGTGATTGATGTGGGGAGGGCCCAGCCCCTTGTAGGTGGTACAACCCTGGCTGAGCAAGCCCTGAGAAGCAAGCCCGGGAGGAGCAAGCCAATAACAACACTCCTCCATGGTCAGTTCCTACCTTCAGGATCTGGCCTGCCTGGGCTCCTTCAACGATGAGAGAGAAATCAACTCCTCCTTCTCAGGTTACTTTTAGTCAGAGTGTTTCCTTAGAGCAATAGCAACCCTTCAGCGGGGACTCAGCACACAACGGTGCTTGCCACCAAGTGACAGAAAAACATGCACAATCTAATTTTCTTTTCTAGTCATTATAGAATCTTTGGGGATAAGAAAAGGAAGAAAATTCCCTAGAATTCTTTATTCATTCATGGAAAAGTACTGACACTTTTTTTTTAGGTTAGGTTTTAATTTATTTATTTATTTATTTTTTTGTAGGTTTTCTTTCCTGTCCTTGTTCCAGGAGTGCAAAGGTTTTGCAAGAATCAGTGAGTGTTGAGGTACATTGGCTGACTAACTTGTCTAGAAAGTCCAACAAGGAAGGGTACTACAGTGAGAGTTACAAAGAGTTCCCTCAATGGAAGTTACAGGGACATCTCTACCCACCTTCTTAAGAACTGCTTGGCCTTTTTCAAGCATGACTTTAATGGGCCTCTTTGATAGTTTCACATTGAAAGACTACAATTCCCAGCTTCCCTTGCAGACTGTGGAAGTCATTTCCACTCCTGGAAGAGGCCCTGTCTTCCTCTGTGGGCATTTTAGCCATTTGCGCACTTGGGTGACGTCATGTCCCATCACTGTGAATAAACATGGTCTTGTCCAAGGTCAGACCAAGTCATTCCATCTAAATCTAGTATTTGTAGACCCCACTAAACATGGAAGAGGTCTCAAGCTTCTAGAGAGAAGCATGGGGAAGCCTGCTCCTGTGCATGACTCTTAGACAAACAGACTATATTCTGATATTAGGCGGGCTAATGGAAAACTTTTGGTTCACTTTGGATCCGGAACTGATATACCTCACTGCTGACTCATGTGTCCTCATGGGAATTATGGGTACTTGGTGACAGTTTCCTCTTCCCGTTTGAAATTGTCATATTTATTGAGCATTTGCCATGTGCAGTACAAATATATATATTATATAACATATATATATATTATATATATAATTGCAAACATACTAGGTTAGAGAAATTGAGAGTGTTCATACTGCTTTAATCAGACAGCAGTAAGGAGGAGTGGAAAGAACATTCTGGAAAGCCTCTTAGGGTAGGGGAAACACCTGAGTGACCAGAGCTAACAAGGCCTTCTGGTAAACCCCAGAGCCTTGGTTTTACTGAGTGGGCTTTTTCATGCAGTTATTCAAATGAACTCACATTACACAACTACCTGCCCTGTGAAATAGGGACCTTGTCACTCAGACTGACTGACAAGGAAGCAAACTTACATTGAGCCATCTGACATCTAAGATCTAAGCTTACACTTTCCTGATCCCATGTAAAGGGATTAGGGCATCGTCTAGACCCATCTACGAGGACGTTTCTCATCGTTTGTGTGTCTCAACAGCTACATTCATACCATGTGATCTGTCCCTGGTCATGGATTGGATCCACAGCGGACATTAGACCTAAGTTGGACCTTCACATTCCCTCTGAGAAATGGAACTGAGATTCTCTGTTGTTAGTCTGTGCTGTTTGTTTGAACTTCAGATGTCTAAGCCAGGCCACCATTCGATGTTCAAAGTAGAGAAAGGAGAGTAATCAGTAGTCTCTGGTAGATAGCCACACCTTGGTTCCTGTATTGTGCTTTCTAGGTTGACAGTAGGGGTCTCTTGTCTCTACAGAGCTGAAGTAGACTCTAACTTCCCACAAAAGCAGGAGCTCTAATGTGAAGATCACATTAAACTATGTCTGTAGACAGGGTTTTAAAAGCCCTGATCTGAAGATAGATTATCATTTATAATGCTGTCAAAGCTAATTGCCATTAAGTCTTTGCATCCATGACATCTGGGCTCAGGTGGAGCCTCTACACTGTGCTGACTTGGTAAAAAATTTTATTCCATGGGGATGACACTTTGCTCATGAAGCCATTTTCCACCCTGGGTGGCCCATGTTGGCACCAGCAGACCCCCTATGTAATGTTTATCTCCCCAGTGATATACCTATCCTGGCTTGAGTTTCCTTGTAAGACTGACTGCCTCAAGGAAAAGGGCGGGTTAGCTAAGTCACTGGGTCCTTTAGGAAGGACTGCCCATCCCCCACCACGACTACCCCCCCCCCAGTCTCTCCTGCATCCTGCCTTTTCTTTTCTTTTCTCCTTTATTCTGACGCTACAGAAAGTGATTAACGGGAAGACTGGATTGGATAAGCTCATCCAAACCCCATAAACGCCACTTCTGTACAAATGAACGTTTGCAATCAATCTAATTTTTCAAATAAAAATGATTAAATTGCTATTATTGTCGGATCATTTTTTATTAAGAAAACCTTTTAAAATGTTAATTATTAGGCCCCCTGAAACACTTTCATCTTTCCCCGACTTTGCTCTTGAGCCTAAAGCACCCTGCTTGTTCCCCACAGCTGAAGGGAGCATACCGACTTCCTTTTTACACCTGCAACTGGTCTCCCGAACGCTAATATTTATGTGAATTTAACTTTAATTTTTCCTCCTTTCATCTTCTGAATTAGCTGGATAATGCACAGATCACTCCTTCGCTGCCTTTCTCCAGTTTGTTTGCCTTCACAATAGATTCATTAACTGGATTTGGGTGCTCAAGCCATGCGACCACATCCATTTCAAAGGAAGATTTAATGGCATTTCATATTTTTCTACATTAAGGAAGATTAAAGTATATTACAATACCCTTTACGGTCCTATTTTCTTCATTTTAGAAGTGGTCAGTTTTAAAATTTTTTCCCCCTTCTCTTTCTTTCATCTACGGTGTTCGATAAATTGTCCAAGCCTTTCAGATGATAGTCTCAGCAAATTGAGTTCTATATTACAACTCGGACACATTGTTTAGCCCATCAGCAGTCAGATAAAGCACCCCTATTCACACAGGACATCAAAAGAACAAATATATGTTCCAAGTGGGCAGAAGAGGACTAGAGCTCAGATATCTCATTTTCTTAATTGTTAGTGATTATCCGGCTAGTTGCCGGATGATCATTTCATGGGCTCTGAGCCTGGACTTACTTGCCTGGTGTCATAGTTGGGTGAAGCCTACACGCACATCTCCCCGCAAACCTACATGTATATTCATGACCACAATTACACCATTGACAAACCAGGGCTATGTATCATCTTTTAATAGCCCCTGGGGCTGCCGTGCTAACGGTTTTAAAATATTGGGCAGGAACAAGAAACCCGAGATCCCGACTTATGCCTCTCTATGCCGGCTTTGTAGCACCTCATGAAATAGTCAGGGGACGTGAAGGCATTCACAAGCATGAACAGGGGAGGAATGAAGATTTAAGCTTTTGTATTTGTGTTTTTGGTGAAGCAGAGGAGGTCAGGACTGTTGTGGGACGTCTTGGGCGGAAGTTACATTTGGGTGTGTTATCCATCAGCCTGGCCCATCTCAGTGACTCACCCCCACCTCAGCAAATGCACTCCAACCTTGCTTGACACAGTCGGATCAAAGTTTGGGGGTGTCGAGGAGGGGTGGGGAGAGAAGGGCAGAAGACAGATTTTACAACAGTATGATCGTGGGGTGTGGGTTTTAGGCAATAAGCAGGTAGCCTGGTTTTCTCCAAAGAAAAGGGAAAATAATGGGAAAGTATAACATTCATTCAGAGGCCTCAAAGGCATAAAAAACCCAATTCCAACTGTTATAGGTCCCTGCAGGAGTCTACAAAAGAACTAAGCTTTTTAAGTAAGAAAACTAGATTCTGGCCCACAGGGCCCTGTCATTGCTGCTTAATGGATGAAACTCTTTGGATATAAATATGCTGTTTGCGTCTCAGCTTCGGCTTTCATAAAATATAACCTTTTTATGATTTACGACCCACAGGAAAACCGGAGGATGGATTTTTACCTCTGAATTGGTTGGATGTCAACAAGAAAAATATAGATAACATATCGAGGTGGCGGGGTGTTAATGCCACACAAAATGATGAAATTATTTTTGTTTAGAAAAGTTAAGTTTGTTCCTCAAGTTGTTGGGAGATGGCAGCCGTGTGAGGCAGCTGATGAAAACCCGGGAAAGGGTTCTTGGTTTGAAGTCTTTGTGCAGCGGCTTACCAGTCTGGGCGTGTTGGGTTCCGTTCTCACTCAGGAAGGCCTCCTTGAAAAGTTGGGGTAAAGCATGGGTTCAAAAAAAATGGCCACTTTGCTTCTAAACTACATAGGTTTTGCCAGCACTGGATTTTGGTTCCGGCTTCCAGCCATAGCAGATGTAGAAGCCTCTGACATCCTGCAGATAGAGGGTGGCAGAATGAGCCATTTTCTCTTACTTTCACAAAGATGGTTAGAAAAAGAAGTGCGCAAACTAGAGTCTCTCCCCACAAGCAAGCGCCCGAAATCCCAGTGCCCTGGGACGGATGGTGAGTTTGAGGCCAGATTTGGGCTACACAATGAGATGCTGTCTTCTGGGAATTGATATCTGTCTCTATCGGTATTCCCTTGTCACATTTTCTTTTGTTTATGTATCTTATGTCTTTATGTTTTCATAGAATCATAAAAATGAAGTTGATTCTTTTAGAAGCCAAACGGATCCCAGAGAAATCGGCTAGGAAGTACAGAGATAGGAAAGGCCGGAAGGCTGGGGCTGTTCTTTGTCTCTTGGCAGCACTGACAGGGGTGCGGTGGGCGGTGCTCTATTTGAGAGTTACACTCAGCAAATTCAAGGCTCACGACAGACAAGCAGAGTTTCAGACTTTTCATAACCTGGGAAGAGCAGGACTGTGGGGCAAGACTCTGGGGACCAACACTGTGACCACATTGTAGAGTAAGTGTTCACTGATAGGCATCGCTGGTATCTTGCTTCTTCAGGTATCTGCATAGCCTGTTTTAGGGGAAAAGACTCATAGGTCCTGCATTGGGAGTCAAGATAGACTATGTGTTTATGGAGAAGGCTTTAGTCAGAATTCACCTTGGAGTATTCCAAGGTCAGTGTGAGTACAGGGTACCTTGTTTCCTGCGGAACTCTACCAACTAGGATACCTTGGATCCAAATCCAACTAGGACTTGGCTATCTTGTAATGGCTTAGCTCTGTTTCTTTGTTTCTTTGTTGGTTTGCTTGCTTTCAGAAGAATAGGAGGTAATTTCTTAGGTTTACCTATGTTTAGAACGTCCCAGAATAGCGAGAGAAACTAGATGCCCTTGGTATTTCTGGGAGGCTTTACTGATGATACAGGTCACACGGCTGGGAGGCTGAGGGATCTCTAGCACCTCCATAGAACAATTTAGAAATTCTGAAAGGTTAAGAGAGAATGGGTAAGTTTGACTCTGGGCAGGGGTGGACTGGGTAGAGGTCAGGGCTCCTCAAAGGGTCGCCTTTTACTATCGACAATGCCTTGAATCACCATGATTTGTGATCCATCAAGAGTCACTGGACATTCGTCATGCACCAATGGATTGGTTTGACTACGGGTATGGTGTGTGTGTGTGTGTGTGTGTGTGTGTGTGTGTGTGTGTGGTGTGAATGGGCATGGGTGGGACTTCCTCACTGCTAGGGGTCATAGGGATCTAGTAGGGTACCATGAGCCCAAAGGGCTTTCTTTGGGGTATTCGGTGTTATGATTGCCAATACTTATCAACTTGACAGGGTATAGACTCATCTAAAAGATAAGCCTCTGGCCTGCCTGTGAGGGAATATATGGGATAGTTTGATTGAGGTGGGGCTATCATTTTAAAGTGGTTTGGCACCGTCCCTTGGTCTTGTAGGGCCAGTAAGTGTGATCATCCTTACTTATCGCGGCTATGTGACCTGTTAGCTGTCTGTGCCGTCTCTAGCTTCTGCTACCAGAACTTCCCTGACATGATGGTCCACATCCTTGAACTCCAAGTTAGAGCAAACAGTTCTTCTTTAATTTGCTTTCATCACAGTATTTTCTTGGGGTGGAGGGAGAGGGAGGGTTAACACACCCTACCATATAGTGCTTAGTACTTCAAGAAGTGGGAATAAGAATTTCTTCCTTCCCTTGTAGAGATGATCTGGGGTGGTGGGTAGAAGGTTTCTCTCCTAGGAGAAAGGTCATACGATGTTGATGTCACCAGGGGAACCTTAGAAGCATCAGCTTTTGGATTGCAGTGTCAGGCCCGAAGATCAATGGGAGAGAGGAAGCTGCTCTAAGTCTGCATATAGGAGTGAACCCCCTTGATCAGCGTAGATAGGAAGGCTCTGGGTGAGATGAGGCAGGGAATGTTTTAAACAGAAGCTTGGTTGGAGACTTATTGGGGAATTGGGATAACGGTAGCAATGGGAACAACAGCAGCTGGTCCAGACTGCTAGCTGTAGAGGGAGGTCCCTCTATACCTTGTTTTCCTTCCACGAAAATGAGGTTTACAATGTGTCCCTGTGCACACTCATGGCACCAAAGATGTGGGAGTTGTTTTCTTCCTTGGTTGAAATAGTTCTTGTTTCATTTTTAGTCTTTTCTGGTGTGTGTTTCTGAAGGAGAGCCCGAGGGTGCTCAATAAATGTTTGTTAAACTGGGGATTGGGGGCTCATGTGGTTTGTAGGGGAGCTGAGATTAAAGGGGATAAGGAAGCCTGGGGTCTGTACCTGGAAATGAAATGATAGAGAAATCGATTGGCTTTTTACCATGCCAGGTGAAAAGGGCTGGAGCAGGTAGAACAGGTAGTTCTGTTTCTTTCCCCAGTCCTGCCAGTATTCTGGGTGACAATTGGGCATGTCCCTGAGCCAGGTTCTTTGACCCAAGAAGGAAGGTGTTTGTAAGTGGGCTGTGATATGCATTTGCAGATCCTGGTGCTAAGAGTGTGTTTGATACTGCTCTATTTTACCGAGAGCTGTTTCTGGAAGGACCCGGTCACTTAGGCCATCAATCATACTGTCTCCATTTCACAGATGTGGAATTGAGACTCAGATGCTGATCTGGCCATCTTGAACTCCTCTATGCCAGTGGTCATTACAGTGAGGGTCAACACTGGGTTTTAGACTAGATCCCAGGGAGATGTCATTAGTGTTGTGCCTCTGATAACCATTAGCTTGGTCCTGAGTAGGCTATGCCAACATCCACAGGAGATGCCGAATGGAAAGTATGGGTCTTTTAGGGCCTGAAGACCACTGGGCTAGGTGATCTGTCTCCTGCTTACTCCAGGGTATGGCAGGTATTAGATAAATAGGGCAGGCAAGGTGACTTGGTGGATGTTTGTTAGATCTACTGAAAAGGGAAGCTTTGAGTTACAGTAGCAAACTGTCTGAAAACACAAAGCATCTAGATGCTCTGCTTTCTCCCTGGAGTTCTTTCATTTTGGTTTAGAGGGGAGTATTTGATGGTGGAAGTTTAAACTCTCATCAGAAATGGCTTCTTTGGTTAAACTTTGGGGAAATCCATCCTGGCTATTTTCTTACCTTCAGCAACGCTCAGAACCCTAGACCCCAGACTAGCCCTGACCTTTCAGACTAGCCCTGACATCTGTGGTAAATATCCAAATTGAACAACTGGGAGAGGAAAAAAAAAGTCTCAGTGCTTTAATTAAAAATCTATGTTTGGCGTGTGCTCAGGGGCATAATTTTGCATCTTAAAATGTTTCTTTTCTTTTGTAGTCGGGCTTTGCTTATAAACAGAGCTGGCTCTGAGTCACATTAATTTAATTTTATCTGTGATCCGCATCAGCTCAGAATGCTATTAATTTGGGTTTGACTGCCAGCAGAAAAACATTCACGAATACCCACTTTCTTAGCTAGGTAATTGTGTAGTAATTAGGATTCGTGTTGTACATAATCTTGATTTAAATAATCCTCCTTTTTTTTTGTCTACACAGATAAAAAAGCTATTTTGTCAGTATTTTAGAAGTAGGAAATCATCCTGATTATTTTAATCAAAATCAGCATTGGTGAATTGTGGCATTCTTTTAGGAACAATTAATCTACAAGACAGAGATTTGTCTCTCTGCCCTGCCTTGTAGATCTGTCTCAAATGCACTGAGATAGAGAGATGGTACTGGAGGCAGGTGGTGAATGTACACCTCAAATGGCCTCATCTCCACCTCTGGGTAGAAATTGAGCTCTTCAGGGATGGGATCATGGCTCAGCAGGTAAGAGCATGTGTTGCACAAGCATTTGGACCCAAGTTCAAAACTCCAAAGCCATGTGAAAAACTAGGTGTGGCTGGTTGCACCTGTAACGCCAGCTTTTGTCCAGTGCTGTGGGGGGCTTTGACACAGAAGGATCACTGGGGCTTGTTGGCTGCCAGCCTACCTCCAGGTTCAGTGAGAGACTCTGTCTCAGGGCATAGGTTGGAGAGTGATAGCAAGTCACCCAGTATCCTCTTTTGCTTCTGCATGTGGACATGGGCACACACACCTACACACATGTGATGAACATCCCGACACACAGATTCCTCGTCTCTGACGTTCAGAATTTGGGACCCCAGGCTACTGCTAAATACGATAGCACCTCACTTTCTTTGTCAATGAAGATATTACTGTCTACATGGGAATTCACTGGAATGACTTGGTGATGGGCTATTGGATGGCCTTTGCCAAGTTTTATTTCTTTTGGCATCTGTTACTAAGAGGCAACATCTCACATGGACCTAGAGCAGAGGTCAGCAGGCTTCTTTTGGACTAGACAGTAAGCTCTGCTGACTGTATGTTGTCTGTTGCAACTAGTCAGCTTAGCTATTGTGGCTGAAAAGCAGCTGTGGATGCTGCATAGACAATGGGCAGGGCCTGGTCCATGGTCTCATTTGACAAGGCTTTGAACTCAGCCAAGCATAATTTGGAATCAGGTCAGACACTCAGCTGTCACATAGAACTTTGGACAAAGTCTGCAACTTCTCATTTTCCCTGATGAATGAAAGAGGCTGGGCTGGGTTTGAGCAGAATCTGGGAAAGGAAGCTCTTAGCCCAGAGCAGGGCCTGTAACTAAGTTAGCACCCCAACTGGCCTGCCTTATGTTATCTGCTTTTGTTCTTTTGATGCGAGGCTTTGTTTTGCAGGACAGGTAGGTCTCAAACTCACCATCCTTCTGTCTTAGTCTCTTTGTTGGTTAGTTTTATGTCAATTTGACACAATCAAGAGTCATTGGGGAAGAAGGGCCCTCAATTGAGAGAATGCCTCAGTGAAGATGGGTGTATAGGCAAATCTGTCATGCATCTTCTTGATGAATGGTTAATACAGGAGGACCCAGATCACTTGGTAGTACAGCCCTGGTGGTCCTGGGTTGTATAAAAAAGAAAAGAACAGGCTGAGCAAACCATGGCTGATGAGCTAGTAGACAGCACTCTCCCATGGCCTTTGCTTCAGTTCCCACCTCCAGGTTCCTGTCTTGAGTTCCCACCCTGAGTTTCCTCAGTGATGGACTGTTGCAAGAAGGGTAAGATGGGATCAGCTCTTTCCTCCCCAAGTGGCTTTTGGTTATGGTGTTTGATCATAGCAAGCAGGCAATAACTAAGACAATTTCCCAAGTGGTAGGCAATGTTGGTGATGGTCATTCAGGGGATTGGTAGTCGTTGTTACTCTTGCTCAAAGAAGAAACAAGAAGCAAGAAATAATACAAGGATAGCTCTCTCTCTCTCTCTCTCTCTCTCCTCCCTCTGTCTTTCCCTTCTATCCAGTGATAAGCGGGCAGGTAACAATGAGGTTGGGGAGGGAGAAGGAAGAACCCACACAATAGTAAAGGCGAGCTACAGACAGTTCTTTCTTTTGGTCGTTGAGTTCCAGCCATTTTTGCCCTGTCTTGGCTAATCTGGTAGTTTGAATGGCAATGTCCCATAGGTTTATGTGTTTAAACACTTGGTCCTCAGCTGATGGTGCTGTCTGGAGAGGTCATGGAGGTGTGGTCATGCCGGAGGACATATGTCACCGGGAATGGGCTTTGAGGCTTGTTTTATTTATTTATTTCAACTTTTTATTTACTCTTGGTGAGTTTCACATCATGTACCCCAGCCCCACTCTTCTCATCACTTGTATCCACCCTCTGCATTTGCAGCCCCCCCAAAATAAAATGAAAAACAAACAACCGAAATAAAACAAAACAAAGCATAGAAAACATCTCATTGGGAAAGCTGTTGTGTGTCACAGTGTGTCCTACAGTATACCTCTCAGCCCACACATCTTCACTTGCAAATGTTCAGCGCAGTGAGTCATTGGTCTGGTTCAAGGGGTCCGTCTGGCTTCTGTTCCACCACACTGAGTCCTTGCCAGGACTTCTCCCAGTTATCCTGTTATTGCCCTGTATCATGGAGATCCTGCAGCTTTGGAGTTTCAGGATTGGCCCTTTGACATGCTTTAATAATTTACAGATGATGTAGATTTTGGGTAGGGCAACTCAGGGCTTTGAGGTTTTAAAGCCTCATGTTATTCCCAGTGTTCTTTCATCGCCTGTGCCCTCACCCCCACCCCAGTCTCCTTCGTGCTTACAGTTTAAGATGTGAGCTCTCAGCTTCCTGCTCTTGCCTTCACGCCTTCCACTTGCTTCCACACCTCCTGACTGTGATGGACACTTATCCCACAGGAACCATAAGCCCAAATAAGCTCTTCTGTAAGGTGCTGTGGCCATGATACTCTATCATAGCAATGGGAAAGCAACTAAGAGAACTAACAAAGCCTAATTTTGTTTGTGTTGACCATGTACTCCCCTGAAAACATTTTGCCTATTTTAGCTTTAGACTGGAGTGGTCATGCGTTCTGTCAGTGAAATGTAAACGGAAGGTGTTTGGAGCCTGGGAGAAAGGTTCGCCTGTTCATATCATTGCTGTCCTTTTTCCTTCCTTGTCTGGAATAGAAACAGAGGATGAGATTGTCCAGTTGCTTGTGATCCACAAGTTAGAGGAAGAGAGTCCCATGCTAAAGAAGGCAGAGCTTCAGTGAGGGTCTGTGACGTTTACTGTGAGCTTCTGGCCCAGCCCTGAATGGCCCATATCCATTGCAACACGTAGGTACCTACTCTAGGGCTCTGCCCCAGGCCCCAACTCTGCCTGTGCTTTCTATACAGGTCAGATGTAACTGGATTCTTACCCTGTTTTTGTTTTTTGTTTTTTGTTTTTGTCTTAGCAGTGTGTGTGTGTGTGTGTGTGTGTGTGTGTGTGTCTAATTCCCAAACCTGACTCTCTGTGCTCAGAAGTTTGCCAAACTCTGGGAGCACTGAGATACTGCAGGATGCTAGAACTAGGGAGACAGTGTCAGGGGGCTCTTGATTCCAACTGCAGATAGCCCTTTAGCAGCATAGAAATTTGGGGCAAGTTACCCAACTTTTGAACTCTGTTTCCTTCTCTGTAAAGTGGTTCCGAAAGACTGGTGAAAGGACTGGCAAAGCTTAGACTAGTACAGTGCTTGAGCTGGAGTGGACACTGAGATGTGCCACCATCACCCTCCTTTAGGGAAGTATGGAGTACTTGGCACACAACATTAGCTACTGGCATGCCCCTGACTCTCTTCCCTCTGATCTTCTTGGGAGGGACAGGGAGGTCCTCCCAGTCTTCTGTCTTGTGTTTCAGCTGTCATCATAGTCACCTGCCCCTGCACCAGCTCATCTGGGGAGCCAGGGGGACCCTCACATTTGGGTTCCTACTCACATCATGCTCAGCTCCCAGTTCTCATGTTGCTGAACCAGGTTTGGTTCTCCTTTGCCCTACATGGTGAGTCACACTACACATACATCATCCATTAGGGAATGACTGCAAAATAGCAGAGGTACTCTCTAGGGAGGCTCAGTGACTGGACAGGTCTCAGAGCCCTCTCTGTTTAGTCCTTTGGCTCAGGGTCACTATTTGGTTGATGTGAGAGTGTTGGAATACTGTTGAGGTGACTAGGGACAGAAGAGGCCACGTAAGAGGTGGAAAAGCATGGTGGTATAAATTCCAGAAAGACACAGGGCAGTGGATTTCCGGAGTGACCCAGTGACGGGGATGTATGGTCCCACTAGGGTATGCTCTGAAGAAGTCTGGGCAATTTCTCATTCTTGGCAGAATATGAATTTGAAAATCCACCTGCTTAGTAATCTTTATACATAATCAAATCCCAGGACATTCAACATCATCTGTGGATATGCACAGAGGGCCAGGATATTGTAGTTGCCAGTGTGTGGACTTGCAGTAGTCTTGCTCTCTGTCTCATTTCTGCACTCACACAGAGGGCAGGTACCTTTGTACCTTTGTCCTTTGTACCTTTGTACAGGCTATTCATTGTCACACACACACACATATATATACATATACATATATATATATATGTATACACATATATATATATATATATATCTCACAGGGATACTTATGCAAATGTGTGTGTACCTATGTGAATGCTGGTGGGGCCAGGGCATGAGAGTGTCCACAGGGACCAGAAGATGCCATCAGGTCCCCTGGCACTGGAGCTATCTATAGTAACTGTGAGCCACTATGTGAGTTCTGGGAACCAAAGGTTTGTGGATTTTCTCAGCTTTGTCTTTGACCTGCTGTGTCACCCTCTAGCCCCTAGTTCTTCTGGTTTGAAAGTCAAGGCATCAGTGAGCTGATCTCCAAGGTCCTCTCTGGTTCTAAAACCCAGGGAAGCTATGAAAAGTTGACAGTTAAGATGGTCTTTATTTAAGATACTACACCTTTTTCCATCTGGAGGAAATCTTAGTTGTGACGACGGGGGAGAGTTACATTATAATTGTTTCCTAAATGGTTAAAAACATGCCTGACTAGAAACTAGAAAAATCTCCAGGCCCCTCAGGAAGTATTATGGTTTATAGCATCTCATTGTTTCCATCGAGAGATCATTTGCAATCTGTTTAGGATTGTGTCTGACTCATTACTAAGACTCTCTACCATGGGCAAGAACTCACCGCTGCTGAGAAACTCCTAGAAACAGATGGCCACTGCCAGTGGGCAGCGAGGCGTTCAGGGTCTGCAGAGGTGAGTCTGAGGCCAAGGGCATTTTCGATCATGAGTAATAACCATGAAGATGGGGATGGCACAGACTTCCTGTAACCCAGTACCCAGGTACTGCTCTGAGTCTGTCCTATACTATATATCAAGCCCCATGAACACCAGCACCATTCCAGCTTTCATAGAACCCCCATGGCAAGCAGAATTGGGCTGGAGAAAGAACCATCCACTTTCAAAGACTATCTATAGAGAGACAACATGACCACTATTCAGATTCAGAGACAGGACCAAGGCACAGGGATGCTATGAGACTCCTGAGGTCTCCCGCTATTCAGCAGTAAAGCGGGCTCCAACCCAGTGCTGACTCGAAGGGCCTCTGGCTGTGATGTCATCGTGGTCCTGGCAAAAGAGGACGTTCAATGAGCTTCTTGAGGTTGACACTTTTCTTCTCTCCAGATCAGAAATGGAGAGCTGTGAAGTCAAGGGCTTTAGCCTTAACTACCAGCTCCAGAGGCAAAAGCCAGTTGTTTTCACACATAGATCAATTTTGTGAATTGGACCCAACAAACACTTTTATGTAGTGGACTTTGTGGTTGAAAGTAGAAAGCTGAAGATAAACACGGTCATCTGTGTGAGTCACAACAGAACAGAGTATGCCAGTGCACCTGTTAAGTCATATGCCTTGGATTTTTGGCTGTAGTGTGTGACACGCTTGCATTTATTGGCATTCAGACTTACGTCTTGAACCACTTGTTGGAGAGATAAATGAATTGATTCATTCCTGATATCTTTGGTTTGGCCAACTTCTCTATTCATATAAAAAGGAAATAGAACCCAAGTGTAGAAAGGGGGCCTTGAGTTCAAATCTTACCTCAGACCCTTGGCCTCTCCTGGCATCTTCTCCCTCCATGCAGGATCTTTCTGAAGGGTTTCCCTCAGCCTGGAAACACTACCAAGTCTGCTAATCTTCTCCCAGAGCACATAAGGATGTTCTTGGGATTGGAAGGAAGGAGCCCGGACTGGTTCTACAATCTACATGTCCCCCTTTCTTTCCTGCCTTGCAAATGTAGCTTGTCCAGGTAACAAAGAAGGAATGACCGCCTTCCCTCTCCAGCTGTGAGAGGTCAGAAGACAGATGGAGGATAGAGGAGAATTTGTTCAGGATGAGCCACCAGACCCAGAGGAGAAGAGTGTGGTACCCAGCCAAGGAAACAACTTTGGAGTGCACCCAGGATTCTGAAAGCCTGATGTTGAGTTTGAAGATTCTACCTGGGGACATTTCTGTCTGAAATCTTAAGAGTGTAACTTGTGACTCTGAAGTATGAAAACAAGGGTAGCTTCTTCCACTCTTCATAAAACCCCTGTCTTTGTTACGGTTATTATTTTTGCAACAAAACACCATGACCAAGGCAACTTATAAGAGAAAGCATGTAATTGGGGGCTTGTTTACAGTTTCAGATCATCATGGTGGGGAGTGTGGCAGTAGGCAGACAGGCATGGCGGGGAAGCAGTAGCTGAGAGCTCACATCCTGAGCCACAGGGAAAAGGCAGAAAACAAAAGAGAGAGAGAGAGACTAGGCCTGGTGTGTCTTTTGAAACTTCAAAGCCCACTCCCAGTGGCACACTTTCTCCCATGTGGACACACCTCCTAATCCTTCCTGAACTGTCCACCAACTGGGAACTAGACATTCAGATATATGAGCCCCTGAAGGACATTTTTATTCAAAGCACCATACCTCCTTTAGGAGACATGATTACCATGTGATCTAAAAATCCAAGATGTAACATTTGATTTAATAAAAGAATCAATATTGATTCCAAGTGACAGTTGAACATTATGCACCAAGGCTTCGAGATGCTTCCTAAGGTACTATCACCGAGGCTTAGGGACTAAAGACGTTCACCTGAGATCACACAACCAAGGAGATGGTAAAGCAACATTACACACTCGGGTTTCTTTAGTTCCAAAATTCAAGTTCTTTCAACTGCAGTAAACCATTTTTGGAAAAAAAGTTGAAATGAAAAAAGCTTGATTTAAAATCATCTGTAGGATAACTCTGTGAGAAATCACGATTATAAAAATCTGCTGAGATTTTGCATTTAGATTAAAAATTATTAAAAAATAAAAACCTAAGCTGTTGCTAGGTATGGTGGCCAATGCCTTTAATTCCAGGGCTTGGGGGCACATAAACAGGCTTGGGGGCACATGACTCTGAGGTCAAGGCCATCCTGGTTTACAGAGTCTCATGCCTGCTGAAACATGTAATATATATACTGTCAGAGCTGGAGAGACTAGAAGTACACACTGTTCTTCTAGAGGACTGGAATTCAGTTCCCAGTACCCACATCAGGGGGTCAGTAACTCTCACTCCAGGACATCTGATGCCTTCTTTTGGTGCCTGTGGATACTCATACCCATGTGGACACACACACACACACACACACACACACACACACACATACACACACACCTTTAAAAATACCTATTATACTAGGTGTGAGAGAATCTCAAATGTGGCAGATAATTCTCCAGATTGCCATTTAAGTGTAGAGTAGCATGGAAGATATTGGCTCATCCCATTATGACCCTTCTTTTCAAGGTATATTTAATCTGCAAGGGACCTCAGTACCTAGGAGTCATCTTGTCTGAGTTCCAACATATCCAGCCAAATATACTGAATACTAACCTCTTTCTGGGGGGGGGACAGTTGTACTCTATTGAATTTTGGGCTGTTCAGCTATAGGGGCTCTTCATCCTCTCTAGCAGAAACGTCAATGCCCATCATTCTATTGGGAACTGGGAGCCCAGCCCTTGATGTTCAGAAATGGGACTGGATTAAGGATATTGGATGCCAATCCCTGAGGTATCCAGGGAAGAGTGGGCAGTGTATTCAGCCTAAACTCCCAAGCCCTAGGCATAAGGCTTTTTGCAATGACTCCCGTTATGAGTACACAAAACAACCAGGAAAAAGACTTCATATTTTGAGACAGTTTGTTTAAAATTTCCTTGTAAAGTTGGGAGGAATTGTCCTATGATTGCCACTTTAAAAAATCTGAATGTGGTTAAAGAGTATCTAGTCTTTTCTTTCACATAATTAGGTACCATATTCATGTTCAGATGAAGTACAAGAGGCAGGAAAATCTAGCTAGGAGGAGACAAAAGGGATAGAGAAGGGCCTAAGCTCCTAAAACACTGAAAGGGCTCAGTGTAGAGATGACCCGAGGCCATTGGCCCCAGCATCTTCCTCAAATACGTAAAGGGGTGCTGCTAGGAAGGGGTGCTGGTTTTCTTCTTAATGTCTGTGGAAGGGCTAAACTGACCAACTGGTAGACCTAATGAGCCTTGAGTGCCTTGTAAGTCAGAGATTCTGACTCTCAATATACCAGTTCTTCTTATACTTTAATTATTCTGATCACCTTTAGACGCTCCTGCACCACAGGGACCAAAATGGACTCTCATACTCCAAAGTCTGCATTAAAAATAAAATAAATAAGTGGAGATACTATTATTACTAGCTCAGGAGCTACAAGAGCACAATTCAGCTCCTTCATTTTCTTAATAATGAATAAAATCACACCAGCAATTTCCCCTTGAATACATTTGTCAATCATAGACCCAACACTTAGAGAGAGCCCCCCCAGAGCATCCTCCAGGTACTGTCCCAAGCAAGAGGAAGCACACTTCTCGGCTTTGTTACAGCTCGAGCAAATAGGCTGAGAGCTTGTTTAATTTTTTAAAAGAGAGTTCTCCAGCTTTTGGCTGGTCTAATGAAAACCGGTCTGTGTCGACTTTGGCTGAATCCCTTGCACAATGCCACTGCCCCTGTTCTATAATTTCTACTAATTGCCACTTGAACAAAAGCACATTGTGCAGCTCCTCGGCTGCTCTGTAGTCTTGGAGTGGAACTGGCCAGGATGCTTAGCATTCTCATTGTGAGATCGTCTCCTGCGCCATGGGCCTTGGTCTAGGTGTGTGTCATGAAAGAAGTTAAGCCCAAACTAGAAGGCAGCAACTGCACTGTTAGGTAGAATCCAGGTAGCATTGCCTTCTGAGAGTTTGCTAGTGTAACTTGATAAGGAAAGCCTTCCAGAAATTTCTGTTTTCCCTAGTTGACTGAATGCCTTGAGATAGCCTCTTCCTCCTCTTCCTTTTCCTTTCTTCTTTTGCTTTAAGGGTCTCAAGAGATTACATGGGGGTCTCTAGTGTTCAGTTTGGGTAAGATGATGAAGCTGAGGCCCAAATCAGTAGGGTACCTGTGATATGTCCCTGGTTCCATTACCATTCCTCATCTGTCCAGGGTTCCCCTACCTGGGCTCAGACAACCTTCTACACGAAGGGTGTCAGAACCACAGGGACATGGGCTGGTCAGGTTAGGAAAGGAGTTTGAAGCCTAACATCCATTTTGAAAGAATGGTTTCATAATTTCGGATTAAATCAGAGGGTGGCCACCTCTGATCATTGGTTAGAACAATGAAGACCATTCTTGGTTGTAGGGTACTGTAATGGCATGGTGACAACTAAGTATAAGTCCTACCACCCTTTGTCCCCAACCTAATAGAGCACCCTTGAAGAAAACCTGGCATGGGTAAGAAGTGATCCAGGTGACACAGTTGCACTACCGCAGACTAGATGTCACTGAACAATAAATGTGTGTGTGTGTGCGTGTGCGTGTGTGTGTGTGTGTGTGTGTGTGAGAGAGAGAGAGAGAGAGAGAGAGAGAGAGAGAGAGAGAGAGAGAGAGAGAGAAAGGGGGAGAGATATTTCATAAATCAAATTCAGAAATGACCCATCTCTCCCCTTTTGTGGATGTATAATATAATAAATTTTATCCATACCTACTCCTCCCTCTTCAACCCCTGGCCCTCTACTCAGTCTGTTTTCTTCTTCTTCAGATAACACACTGAGTCCAATTAGTGTTTCCCATATGTTCTTGGTTGTGAGTTTGTTCACTGATTCATGGGGAACCCCTCAAAGAACGACGACTCTCCCTCCTGTGGCAGCCATTAATTATCACTATCTCTTCAGCTTGTGTTGGGTATCCAGAGCCCCTCTCTCCTACATTTTGAGTTTTTCAGTTGGTTAATTTTATACAGGTCTTGTGTAGGTCACTGTTGTCTCTTTGAGTTCATGTGTCATGACCAGGAGGACAGTGTCTCAGAGCACTCCCCCATCCCTGGCTCTTACATTCTTGGGTTTTTGTTTGTTTATTTTGTTTTTTAAAAAGAGTATATAAAGACAGGTTTATTGGGAAGCAGCTCTCAGTGTGGGTTCACTGGTCCCAACAAATGTGGCCAGGGAATTTGCCATGGGGAGAGAGACAAAGGGGAGGGAGACAGTGGGAAGGGAGAAGAGAAAGAACATGCAGAGAGAGAAAGAAGGGGGCTCTTACATTCTTTCTGCTCTCTTTTATGCAGTGCTCCCTACAGAGATGAGGGTGAGGAGTGCTCCCCACAGAGATAGGGCAAGTGTGTGTTGTAGTTGTCCCATCTACAGCTGAATATTCCCAGTTGCTTATTTATAGTACTGTGAACATCGTGGGTTGCAGCATTACCCACTACCCACTCCAAGAAGAGTTTATCTGCAGAGATGTTTCTCTGGGAGCACAGAGCAGGAGGTTTTGATATTAGCTCCTGACATGTCACTTTGTTGGGTGAAATTGTAAAAAGATCTTAGCTCACTGATATCCTGTTAAATGAAAAGGTTTTTGAATATCTAATACTAAGAGGAGCAAGAAGCTGAGCATGGTGGTGCAGGCCTGAAGTCCTAGCACTGCGGAGGCTAAGGTAAGAGGAGCATGGGTCCTAGGCCACCCTGGTGGACAAGGTAGCCTGTTAAAACAAAACAAAACAATAACACCACAAAGTCCCACATAAAGCCAGTTAATGCAGAAACTCACAACTGTTTAAGGTCCAGAGAATGAGATCTGTGGTGCGTTCAGCCACGAATGGGATGCCCCTGTCCTCTAAAGTCCTGAAACAATTGTGGAATGGGGCAGAAAGATTAAGAGCCAGCTAGGTGGGGGTGGCACATGACTTTAATCCCAGCATTTAGGAGGCAGAGGCAGAGGCAGGCAGATCGCTGAGTTCAAAGTCAGCCTGGTCTACAGAGAGAGTTCTAGACAACTAGGGCTACATAGAGAAACCCTGTCTTGACAACCAACCCAAACCCAAACAAACAAACAAACAAACAAAAAGATTAAGAGCCAAAAGTCAGGATGGACCAGACCAAAACTCTTATGGCCGTGCATTTGTGAACTCACAGCAGCTATGGTTGCCAGCAAAAGATTAAGCCAGTCAACATGCTAATACAAAGGCCATTTATGGCTCTGAGGAAGAGAGTCAATTTTCTTTAAGGGCGTGGCTTCGGGTAGGCAAACCACATCCTAGAAGATGACCTCACACCTATGGATACATGGGTAGCATACATCAGAACCAGTGGACTCAAAACAACAACCACACAGTCAAGGTGCTGGGAATGGCTGTGGGTTTGTTGGGAGTGAGAGTGGATCTGGGAGGAGTTAGAGAAGTGAATTTGATTAAAATGTATGAAATTCTCAAAAATTAATATATTTTTTAAAATCAGAGAGCGATATAAAGAAGTACTTTTGACATTAAAAATAGTCCTTTACTAAAAAAAAAATGGTTTTCTGGAAAAATGAATTACTGTGTTTTTAAAAATTCATGGAAACTTTTTTTCAAGAATCCCATCTGGTGCTTGGTAACTGCGGCTGTGAAGGACCATTTTCCTCTCTGACAAACAGCATGGGAGATACACAGAAAAGCTTGTTTTCAAGTGGTAACGGGGAGCAATGGGGCAGGGGCTCATTGTGAGGGATTTAGCCACAGGGGACTCATCCCTGGTTCAACCCCTTTGTTGTAAGCTCCACCCCTCCTCAGCAGCTGTTCAGCCTCCCTGGTCCTGGGCAGCGCACTGCTTCCAATGGCCTTATACAGTCCTTGTGGTATACCGGGACTTAGCACAGTTTTTGGTTCCCAATTCTACCCTCTAGAGACACAGGAAACACATTTAGTTCTTTCTCTCATGGTAGTTTACAGGTGGAAGCCACCCCTGTCCCTCCCTTCCCTCTTACTGTTTTATGTGAATAAACATCTATCTTATCTTATCTTATCTTATCTTATCTTATCTTATCTTATCTTATCTTATCTTTATCTATCTATCTATCTATCTATCTATCTATCTATCTATCTATCTATCTATCTATCTATCTATCTACCTTCCTACCTATCTATCTACCCCCCCCACATCTATCTAATGTGTTTTTATTATTTTTGACTATGTGTATCTCTGTGTGTCTGGGGGGGGGGCGGGGGTCTGGGCGCAAGAATGTAGTACGGAGGCCAGACCTGGATTTATAGGAGGTTGTGGACTGTCTGATGTGATACTGGGAATTAAACCTGGGTTCTTTATAGAAACAGTGCATACTTTTAACAACTGAGCCACCTCTCCAGCCTCATGAGTAAGATTGCTAATCTCTTTCTCATTAATTTCTTCCTTCCATTCTTTTCTTTTGAGACAGGGTCTCACTCTGGGAACCCAGGCTGGCCTTGAACTTGAGGCAATTCTCTGCCTCAGCCTCCCAAAGATGGGATTGCAGGCATGAGCCACAATGCCCAGAAAATATATATATATATATATATATATATATATATATATATATATTCTTTCTCACATGTTTACAATGTTTTTATCTTATTCATTCCTAACTGCCTCCCTCCAACTCGTCACAGATCTACCGACCTGTTTCCCCCATTCCATGTCCTTATTATTTACTCTTATTATTGATAGAGCATTGAGGCCATGTGTAAGCGGATGTGGGGCCATCTGCTGGAGCATGGCCTATCTACCTGCAGCCAGTTAGCTTCCTGTTTCAAATTCAAGACAACTTAGTACTTTGCCTTAGTACATGTCTGTGGACTGCCTTAAAAATGTGCCGTGCGTTGTTGCAATCTTGGCTTTGGAGAGCCCAGACTGTCTGGGAGGAAAGTGAACTCTCTGCCTTCCCTCCTCACAGTACTGATTTTGTTTAATTTATGGTGTTGGGGGTGGATCCCAGGGTTTATGCATCCTACATAGGAACTGTACCGAGTGAGTTGCATCCCCAACTCCCCATGTTGTTTTCCTTCTGTTTGCTCGTTTGCTTAGTCAGATTAGTATTTAACGTAAATTACATGTAAATATAGTGTGTGTGTGTGTGTGTGTGTGTGTGTGTGTGTATGTATGTCATATGTGCCATGGTTCAAGAATGCAGGTCAAAGGACAACTTGTGGGAGCCTTTACCTGATTAGCCATATAATTGTCACAAACATTTGTTTTAAATAAAACCCTCCATAGTGTCTTCTAACCGTAATCCCCATGAGAGTTTTAGCAGGTCAATTGGTGGTCTTACTTTACAAAGGGCTCACTTCCTGTTGTTCCTTGCATTGCTTCCTGTCTCCACTACCCAGGCTTCTCTTCTGAGAAGATAGCACTACCTCAATATAAAACCAGACTAAGGCTTTAAAAATGCAAATAAAAGGTTCATTTCCATAATATAACTGCAATAATATCTAATCAAGAGCTATCTATCCAAAAGGACAATATGATATGACTTCTTCTCTTCCCAAGAATAGAAGGTTAAACATTAAAAAGCAATCTGCATAAATCAACACTTTGGGCTGAAAAAGTAGAAAAACAGTTTAATTCTTTTATCAGTAGTAAAATTATTGAAAAAATTGATACCCATGCATGATTAAAAAAAATTTACAGTGAAGCGGGAATAGCAGGACCCTTCTCTGAATTTGTTCACAGTCTCCATGAAATCCCTACCAAGTGGACATTTTTTCTTGCAGAATTGGGGAGAAACCAAGGGTGTTTCTCTCACTACTTGTCTTCAGAATGGTAATGGAGTTGTAGCTAGTACAATAAGAAAATAAAAAGAGATAAAAAGCAGTACAGTGTAAAACAAGAAGGAGAACCGTATTTGTCAGCAGATGCAATGACACAGAAAATCCCAAGGAACTGGCAAAGAACTACCCATTAGAATTAATAGTGTGGCTGAAGGAACAAGGGCGAGATTCAAAAGGCAAATGCGCTTCTATATGCTGGTGAAGAGCAATGACAAGCTAAGTAGACAGTCTCTACTACTAAATGCCCAGGGACAAATATAAAACACATGTAAAAATTACCGAAAACCTCAAATGTTGTTGAGAAATTAATTCTGTGTGGAGAGATATACCATGCTCATAGATTGGAAAAATTCATCTTAAGACATCAGTTCACTCCCAAACTACCAGTCAGCTCAGTGGAGTCACAAGCAAATCCTCACAGACCTTTTGATAGGAAGTGATATATATATATATATCATACATACACACACACACAAATGTGTGTGTGTATACTGTGCTTATTGCTTTAGTTTGTTTATATATATATATTTTTATATATACATACACATGTGCATATGAACAGTACAAACATGTACACACAAGACTATAGAACTTACATAATCTAACTTCAAGACTTATTTTAAGCGTATTATAAATAAGAGGCTACAATAACCAAGTAAGTAGAGACCTACATCAATGGAACAGTACAGAGTTGAAATGTATACCCATTGACACATGGATAGAGATTCCAAAATGGTTCAGTTGGGTAATGATAATAATTTCAACAAGTTGTATTGCAACAACTTGATATCCTAAGGGAAACATAAACTTGGAATATAAGTTCATACCACACATAGATGATAACTCAAGATGGATCATAAGCCCAATTAGAGAAGTTAAAACAATAAAATGTGTAGAAAAAGAGGAGGAAAATCTCGGACTCGAAAGTGGACAAACCTTCCTAGGTCACACACCGGTTCTTCAAGCATGACATCCACATGACTTTAGGATGTGTTTATGTGCATTTATGCTCTTCTATCCAGAGACAAAGGTCTCCCTCTCCACAGTACAAAGAGCTCAGTAAGAAGAAAGACTGTTTTGCATATGTATATTGGGTTGTGTGTGTGCTTCAGTGCACATACTGGGTCCTGGGATCTCAACTCCGTCCTTTGTGCTTCTGTGCTAAGTACTCAGCCCTGACAAACAAGTCTGGAAAGACATTTGACTAAAAGAAGATGGACAAATGGCTAGGAATTATGGAAGACACTCCCTAGCAAATCAGAACTGGAGTCACAGTGAGATCGTCTTTTGTGTACTACAGTGGTCACACAGGCAGACAAGGTCAAGTATTAGTGAAAATACAGAAGCACCTGGAATCTTACATGTTGCTAGTGGGCTTGAGAAAACTGTACAACTTCCTTACAAAACATATCTGCCCCCCATGAAATTGTATGTATTATATAGAAATGGATGTTTTAAGTAATTATTTTATTTTCCTCAAATATTTTTATTTAAATGGAGTTTTTACATATACTACATTTTAATGATCTTTTTCCTTTCCCTAATAACTCCCTGTCTCTCTTTCTCTCAACAATCCCCACCCAAAACCCAAAAGGTTAGAACAAATGCAAAAACCCAATAAGACAAAGAACACCCAAACAAAACCTCAAAGAGCACAGCAAACACACACACACACACACACACACACACACACACACACACAAACAAACAAAGCGTTCATTCCATGTTGGCTTGAGCACAGGCCCTGCCCTGGAGTGTGGTTCCAAGGGTTACTGCACTGGGGACAACTGAGTTCCCCTTTTTCATCACATATCAATCAAAAAGAGCTTCTGAGTTAGGGGTGGGGCTCTGTGTCCATGTCCCCTTCTCATCCATGTCCCCTTCTCAGTGCTGGGAATTTTTCTGCTTTGAACTTGTACAGGTGTTGTGAGTGTTGTCCCAGTCTCTGTGAGTTCATATGTTTCAGACCCTTTTTGCCTCGTTGGAAATCTTTTCTTAAAAAATACATTCACTTGATGGCTCCCTAGTATTCCACTGCACTCATAATTAAAATGAAAATAAATCTTTAAAAAATAACATTTATAGAAGTGTTTTTTATAATATGCTCCAATGTGGCCTGAAGGTAAATGAATAAACAAATTGTGCTGTCTGCACACAAAGAGCCACTGTTTTGTCACAAATAGGACTGGCTCCTGATGCATACCACGTAAGTGATGCTGAGCCAATACTGCCTGACACAAGATTCCACTTACATGAAATTTTACAACAGTCAAAATCTGTAAACAATGACGGACACACATCAATCATTGTCTGGTGTAGGGGCAGAGAACAGGTTGGGACTAACTGAAATTTTTTGAGGGAATGAAATGAAAATATCTTATACTTTGACAGTGGTTATGTATGTACAGTTATTGAAATTTTTTTCAGTGGTAGGCTTAATGGGAATGTATTTTATTATATGCAAAATGTACTTGATAAAAACGCAAAACAACCTTTCCTGGATCTCAATCTATCCAGCTCCTGTTCTAGGAGAGACGTTGGTAAATAATTAACTTAACCAATCAATCTCTTAATGTGAGACTTAAAAGAGCATAGTATGCAGAATTTCTGGAACATTCTCTGACTAGGCAGGAAATGACATAGCTTTAGGGTGAGTATATGATCACATTTGCCCAGGATAGCCCCAGTCACACTGTTCTCTCTGTCTTCTGCCTTGGATTACCAAGCTACCTTTGGTCTGACTAAGTTTCTTGGTTGCTGCTTGTGCAGGCTCCTTACTTAAGGTGCTGAGAAATCAGGTGTCAAGACATGATAATGAGACTTGGGGAGCCAGTGGTACATATTCAGCATGTGGAAGCCATAGGTTCAACCCCCAGTGATGGGGCTGGGGTGGGAAAGTAAGGAATGGGTATTCTGGTAAAGAGCACAGGTTCACAGTAGCCCGGATGTCCATAACTGCTCTTTCCTTCTTAAGAAAAGATTTATTTTTAAATTTTATTAATGTGCATATGTATGTTTCTCTGTGAGTGCATACCATGTATGTATGAGTGTTCACTGAAGTCAGAGGAGGATGCCAAGAAACTGGCTACCTCTCTAGACCCTGCTATTTCTCTCACAAAACCTCTTTTTTTAAAATTTATTATGTGTTTTTGAGTACATGGTATGTGTATGTGGGTGAGCCTGTCACAATGCATGTGGAGGTCAGAGGACAACTTTGTGGAGTCAGTCTCTTTACTCCATCCTCACATGGGTTCTGGGGATAGAACTCAGGTCTTCAGTCTGGGGTGCAAGCGCCTTCACCCACTAAGACATCTTGCTGACCCAGAGAGTTACTGTGTTTTCCATCTTTTTCCTTCCTTCCTTCCTTCCTTCCTTCCTTCCTTCCTTCCTTCCTTCCTTCCTTCCTTCCTTCTCTTCTTCTCCTTCTTTTAATGTATTTTATTCTTGTTTTATAATACTGGCTCAGTAATAACTTTCATATATTTATATTACAAATCTGTCTTTAAGTAACACGCACCAACATACATATTTAACCTATAAATAGTCTCAACTCTTAAATACTACCATCCTATTTTCTATAAACAACAAAATCAAAGCATCCATGACTGTACTAGTATTTGCCTTTCGATTAGACACTTGAATAAGTTGATGGCCAATGTCCTAAGTACTGACCTTGTACTGGGTGCATATGAGTTTGATCCCCACAACACACTGACACCTTCAAATTATTCTCTAACTATAACCTCATGCCATGATGCATGCCTACACACACACACACACACACACACACACACCACAAGCGTGCACACATGCGTGCACTCATACTCTAAATCAATAAATATATAAAAAAGGAAATAATAAAAGAGGCAATTTGAAGTGAAATTTTTGGTTTCTCTGGAGACTTGGTTATATCGTGTGATATTTTTCTGGAAGCTATCTTATGAGAGGATGTTTGGCTGAAGCAGATGCCTGAGAGGACACGTGATGTTCGGAAAGGGTAGAAGTAAAACCCAACAGATAGTGATCAAAGCTCTTGCCTTGGTTCGCCTTGCAATGCTTTGTTGGTCTTTACTGATCTTCAATTGCTGTGACTTAATCGAGAGAAACATGTCAAAGAATTTCTCATGGAATTCCAGCTGCTTTCTGGCCAATTCCACTAACTCTTGACAGTTCAGCGAGCCTCTTGTTTTTTTTTTCTGGATTGTGAAGCTGCTGTTGATTCATGTTTGATGTTTTGGACTGGACTGCTGATATCCTGACAACAAAGATTGGTATCGCCCCAAAGAACTGCTTCTAAACAGGCTCACAGCGCCCTTGTCCTGTTAACCATCTTTCTCTTCTAACTTTGGTCAGTGGACTAGAAGGGAGGTTGAAGAGTTTAAGAACCTTTATTAAAGTAGGTTTTGAAAACTCTAAGCCTACAGGAATGATTTAGGAGAAAGTCAGTAAAGATTTTAATGTATTTTTTTCATCCTTTTAAATCTGTTTGTTATACATACATTTAATCTTTTAAAATATTGAACTACACATATTTTTTTACAGTATCAGTTTTCATGGGGGTCATGAGCATTTTACACTATTTCGGTTTTTTTTAGGTGTATATACTGTAGATTACCTAACCACTTCTCAGTTATTATGGTTTTGTTTTATGTTTTATGTGCATATATTGTTATTGTTATAAATAGTCTCTTACTGCGCAGTTTCAAAAATAGAGCATCTTAAAGTTTCTGATTATTTGGACTGGAGACCTCAAAGAGAATAGTACTTCAAAAGATAGACATTTTGAAGGCTTTTAGATATAGGGCTATGTATGTATGGACTAACTCAGGGCTTTGGATGACTAAATCAAATCATGTTCATTTACATGATAAAACCAATGCTGGTATGTGTTGGAATTTGGTAAGAGGTTAAAAATATCCACATTCAAAAACATTAGTAATCGTGATGAACAGGAGGGATAATCAAATTTAAATCGTTTTTGAGTTTTTATTTATTTTTATTTTATGTATGTATGCCAGTGTCTTAGTTAGGATTTTATTGGTGTGAAAAGACACCATGACCAAGGCAAATTTTATAAAGGACAACATTAATTGTGGCTGGTTTACAGTTTCAGAGGTTCAGTTCATTATCATCATCCCAGGAAGCATGACGGTGCCTGGAGGCAGACATGGTGCTGGAAAAGGAGTCAAGAGTTCTACATCTTGATCTGAAGGCAGCCAGAAGGAGACTGTCCTCCACAGGCAGCCAGGAGGAGGGTCTAGGCCACACTGGCCAGACTTGAGCATATATACGAGACCTTAAAGCCCTACCTCCACAATGACACACTTTCTCTAATAAGGCTACACCTCCTCTAATAAGGCCACAACTCCTAATAGTGCCACTTCCCATGGGTCAAGCCTATCCAAACCACCACAGCCTGTGTGTAAATATACATGTAGCACATATGTGCAGTATCTACAGAGGCCAAAAGAGGCTAGTTGTGAAGTGCCATGTGGTTACTGAGAGCTCAACCTGCGTCTCTGCAAGAGCAGCCAATGCTCTTAACTGCTGAGCCATTTTTCTATTCCCAGAGATGATTAATTTTATTGTGAAGAAAATAGGAGTCAGTTGTACCATTGGAGTTTCAATATAAATATCTCTATTGAATTTCACTCAGATTGGCGGGACACTGATGTTAGAATTATATACTGTCAAGATTCTTCAGTTTTCCCATCTCTAATGAAAACAGGTATTTCAATCTTTAATCTGAGTGGAATTTTCCCAAGATAATGTGATCATTACAGACAGTAACAACATGGTTTTCAAGAAAACCAAGAAGAGATTATTTTTCTTAAATCTTCCCTTTTTAATAGCTCAGCAGCCCAAAGTTGTGCCATTTAGTTGCCTTTATTGCTGGCTGGGTTTCATTCGTGGAAAGATGGTATTTCTACTTGCAAAGTAATTCTTCCAACAAACACTGCTTGGGAACTCCTGGGCATACTCCCCCCACCCCCAGTCCCAAGTCAGCATTGCAAAGGGTCATTTAGTAATGGCTCTAGAGGCAGAGCGAGAGGATCACTGAGCTTAGGAGGCATTCTCCAAGAACAACCCAATAGTTCATGCCTGCCTGTTGTAGATGCCCAGCTATAGGCTCCAAAGAACCTTTTCCAGACTGACCACTACTGTCCCTCTGGGATGGATATCCACATGGGAAGGACTGAGGGCTCAACAGCTGAGAGTATGGGGAAGTGGAAGGAAGGGGAAGGAGATGATATGGGGTGGTGAATTTCCAGTGACCACAAACCGAGGTGGATTGGAGAGAGGAAATGCAACGCCCTGTGTTTTGTGCCTCCTGTAGAACTGGGTTGTGAGTGGAAGGTAACAGAAGAGCGTCTCCCAACTTGTGCTGCTGGAAGTCAGGCGGGAACCACAAATCACAGGCATCCTTAGGGACCCTTTGGATTCTCCTTCTCTGTGTCTGCTTGACAAGTCTTAGTGGGAGATTGAAGCTGAACAGTGCCACCAGGAGGGAGTGCTATCACAGTTCAGGGTTGGCAGTCATGACACTCAGTCAACTGATAATGTCAGGGGACCGAGTGGGTGCCAGACCTTGTTATGAAGACCGTTGACTCGGGTGATGGGGCCTTGTGAGTACACAGTCAGAGACACCAACCAAGGCACCAAATGGAGGCAACCAGAGAGGTGAATGACATAGATTAAACATGAGTTGAGGTTTCTTAAGCAGAGGGAGGCAGATCTAGCTTTGGGAACAGATGGAGCTAGATTTAAATCCTAGGAAGAGGGGGCTCTATCATTGATTGTGGCCTTGAGCAAATGACCTAACTCCTCTGACCCTGTGGCTTTGTTTTCCTCTGAGAAGAATGTTTCCTACTCTGCAGGGTTGTTTCAAAAGTGTCTGGGGGGAGGGGGGGTTGTGGTTGGAGAGGTAGCTCAGCAGTTAAGAGCACTGACTGCTCTTCCAGAGGTCCTGAAGTTCAATTCCCAGCAACCACATGGTGGCTCACAACCATCTATAATGGGAGCTGATGCCCTCTTCTGGTGTGTCTGAAGACAGCTACAGTGTGTTCATATACATTAAATAAATAAATAAATAAACAAACAAACAAATAAATCTTTTTTAAAAAGCAGTGTCTATGTGAAACCTGAAATGCAACGTATAACATGCAGTAGTAACTGTGCAGGTGTTTAGATAGTATCATAAATATGTTGTATGGTCAATGACCTAGTCATGTCTCTGATTAGGCCACAAACCAGGCAAGACACTTCACTTCCATGGGTCTGATTTCTCATCTGGGTTGTATCATTTTGCATGAGATAGACCCAGCGCCCCCCCCCCCCCCCGGGACATTCTTGAGCCCCTGCAAAGCCCAGATCAACATTTGCTCACACAGTGGCTTCTGGAATGTGACTTGAATAATTACTGTGCATTTCCTTCTGCTTAAATACTGCATGGTCCTGCATATGTTTCTTGTTTAAAGACTTCTGAAGATAAACGAAGCTTCTGTCCCCCTGCCATGTGTACAAGAATGCAACGTGTTTACATATGTGTGGTATATGTTCATGTGAGTGTGGTATACACACCTGTGCTTATCTAGAGGCCACAGAAGGGTTTAGGGTTTCTTTTATCACCATTTGCCTTGTTCCTTGAAGACAGAGTCTCTTGTTCAACCTGGAGCCTCTCTCTCTCTCTCTAGACTGATGGCCAGCAAGCCCCAGCAGTTCTTGTGTCTCACTCACCTCAGTGCTGGCCTTACAGAAGTGTGAAGAGCCATGCAGGTCTTTTTACTCGTGGGGGCTGGAATTAAACTTTGCTCCTTATGTTTGTACAGTAACAGTATGTACTGTTAACCACTGTGTTATTTTTCCAGCCCTGAAACTTCTGCTTAAAACATGAAAATTATGGACTGGGGATATAGCTCAGTTGCTAAAAATGCTTGCCAGCATACTTGAAGACCTGGGGTTCATTCTCCAGCATCACAACCCGATGTGGTTGTTGCTCTAGTGTGTGTGAAACTAGACGCCGCTGTGACCAAAAGCAACCCGGGGACGAAAGGGTTTAGATTAGCTTACAGGTTATAGTCAACCATCTAGGGACATCAAGGCAGGAACTTAGGCAGATGGAGTTTGAAACAGAAGCCCCTGAGGCGACGTTGGCTTGCTCTGACAGTGTTGCACATCTGTAATCCCAGTATTTGGGAAGTGGAGGCAGGAGTGCAAAATCATCCTCAGCTACAAAGTAAATTCCAGGCCAACCTGGGCTACGTGAGACCCTGACTGAGACACACACACACACACACACACACACACACAAACAACTAACCATAACAAACCATGTGAAAGCCCCTTTCTTTCTCTCTCTCTCTCTCTCCCTCCCTCCCTCCCTCCTTTCCTCTCTCTCTCTCTCTCTCTCTCTCTCTCTCTCTCTCTCTCTCTCTCTCTCTCTCTTTCTTTCTTTCTTTCTTTCTTTCTTTGCCCAGCGAGGACATGCAGCTCTGAGTGCCTGATGTTATTTCTATTTTCAGAGCAGACCCAGGCAAATTTCTGGTTTCTGGCACCAAGAGCTTTGTGAGAGAGGGGAAAGACAAAAGTGCTTCCTTATTCGATGCACTGGCTAGTTCTGCTTGAGTCTCTCCATGGTCACAAGTTAGGTAGAAGCTGTCCCTGTCTGTCTGTCTGTCTGTCTGTCTCTTTCTCTCTCAAACCCATACCTTCCTGCCTCAGTGAGGCCATGGTCTCTGTTCCATGCATTTTGCCCCAGTGTATTTGTCTGCCTTTTGCATTCACTGTGTAGGTGTTTCAACCTGTGAAGACTGCCCAGCGGTTCTCAGGCATCACCAACTCGTTTCTATGTTCTTAGCCATTCATCTTCAGCGAGAGTCATTCTGTCACCAAATGTTTCAAAAGAAGCAGTCTCAGTAAGTGAATTATGTGTTAATAAAAAAATTTGATGGAAAATAATATCTGAATTAAGAGGTCTGAGGAAGCTCATGAAGAGAAGAATACAATTCTAATGGTTGCTATAGCTCCTGCCCCACCCTTTCCAGGTCCTGCACTGGGCGGCAGAGCATGAGAGTCCTTTGATTAGAGTGTTCTGAGTCACAGACATGACTCCACTCTGTTTGTAGGTGGCTGGAAAATGCATTCTATTAACGCATGTTCGACGTTATTAAAATTGATGCCGCTTCCCCTTAATAAGAGCAGAAAATGGCCACAAATTTGAATCTGTTCTCCCAAAGAAGACAGTATCAAGGGCTGGAAATGAAACAAACGCAATTTTTCCGCTCTTATTACAGCGCTCGCATTTTGATCTCGAGGACTTCTTAGGGCCCATTCTCTCGTCTTCCCCGCTTCCAGCCACTGCTTCTACTGTGCAGCGCAATAATACAATTTTTCTCTCTTCCAAAGGAGTCATTGCCCTAACATCTCTTGTTGTCTAGGGGGCTCAGGGGCATCCTCCAAGTCCCTAAATAGGTTGAGTTGAACAACTCTGCAGTGGGTGAGAAAATACTCTTCCGTTCACAGGATGCAATTTTGCATTAAAAGGCTGCTGAATAATCTCACATAGAAGCAGGAGTTGAGAACAAGAAGCTGCTGGCGGCCATGTCGGCACAGTGCAGCACCAAGGTCGCTGGGACTTTCGAGTGTTGCTGGGCCTGCATCCGGTGCCTTTAAGTAAAAGAAGGAGAGGGAAGGAAAACCCACCCAAATCCCTAAAACCTTTCTGACATCCCTAATGTTCCATTTGTGCCAACCAGAACTGACGCCTGTGATCTGCTCAACAGCCGGAGATGACATGCTTTTTGGGTACGATGTATACACTAGGCCATTAGTCCGCAAGCAGCAGTTGTCAGCTTTGTTCCCATTTAGAGTAATTTTCTCACTAATATGGCATATTCTTCGGGGATAAAATGCATTTTTCCAGCCAGATATTCCCCTAATAGTGAAGTTGGTTTAATGATCAGATTTCAGGCAGGGAAGGTAAGTCTATGATTGCCGCTGGTTGTAGATCGAAGCAACCAAAATGAAAAGGCTTATTTGAAACACATTCACGGGAACAGGCAAAAACCTTGCATTTCCAGATTAATGAAGCTCATTTGGGGGAGAACTTAGGCAGGAATTTAAGAGCTAAGTAAGGTGTTTAGAACCTTCAGGTACAAGCGACATCCAGGTCTGTTTTGAACTGTTGAGACAGACAGTGGGGGCCTTTAATGGGGGGGCGGGGAGACAATGACCAGATGTCTTCAACTAACTTTTCTTGAATAATGCAATAGGAATTTCCTCCTCCATGTATAGGTCTGAAATATCCAAATCAACTAAATTATTAATTCCTGCCCTGTAAATTTGCATGTCAAATTCCCAGCCCTGGCTAGTTTATTTGGTTGAATTACACAACCCCTGCCCCTAAGAAAACAATATTTCTGAATGGAGAACTGACAAGCTATGATTAACTCTGCTTTGAATCCCTCCCATTAATATTTTAAAGATTTTTAATTAAAATAATTACACGGCTTTATGAAAAACACTCAAACACCTGAACTATTTCTACAGGTCCTCAATCTCAGAGAGTGCCTTTCTGGCCCTCCCTTGGGGATGAATTTACTCCCCCATGGTTATCACTCAGGAGGAAGACAGGACACCCCCCCCCCCCAACCCACCCCACTCCTTACACATTCAGTACCAGGAATCACACTGTTCAAGTCGGCCTACTGGTCAGTGTGGGCCTATATTTTCTTTCTTGTTTGTTTTTTCCCCCTCTCCTGTTTTCTCTTTCTCTGCACCTTCTCCTATTTTCTTCTGGGCAGCTCCACAGACAGAGAGGCTCCTTTGTGCCTTCTGTGCTTTGCATGGAGCATGTGACAGTGCCTGTAGTCTCCCACTCATTTCCGAAGAATGCAGCCCTGGGCCGTGTACAAATGAACGAGAGCTGTTGTGTTCTAATAAAACTTTATTTACAGACATAAACATTTCATCATAATGTATGTTTTACAGTCACAAAATGTTCTACTCTCACCTGCCAACCCCCCCTCCAGTCTCTGCAACCATCTACAAAAATAAACACTACTTTCAGTTCACCAGCCATTAACAATACTCAGCACCAAGCTGGATTTGGCCCCGAGGCCATAGTTGGAAGACTATGTGTGGTTTTTCAGCCCTCATGGCTTTCCCTTCTGGCTCTTGCAGCTGTCTAGTTGAACAAGGATTGGTAAATGACTGGCCTTTCTGTGGCTGATAATAATGTCACTTGCCTTAAGCTCTAGTTGTGATATTTTTGCGAAAGGTGACCCTACCCCAGGGGCGTTGGTATCCTGGAGTTAGGATGGTGAGCCCTGTGTTCTTCTTCTGCATCGCCATGGGTGATTGTTGAGTAAATCCTGAACACAGGATAACAAGTCATGAGTTGACATCTCCTGGCTGCTCCAGGAAATAGTGAGCTGGGTGAGGCTTTTGTGTTGGGTACCAGGTCCCTTTGTTGAGCACCATTAGAGCTCTAGGAACATGGTAGTCATTTACTGTCCTCACCAGCCCTGTTCAAGAGGGTGTATGAACCTCTTGTAGCACACAAGGAAATTTCGGGAAATGCTGAGGTACACGCAAGGACACCTGGTAATTTGAAGCAAGGTGTCCTTCACCTCAAACTAGCTACCCTCACTATGGTTTAGCCTATGTCTATACATCTTCTAGAGTATTATCCACTTAGTATTTTTAAAACAATCTGGCTAAGTTTAGTTATTTTTGAGATGGGCTCTCAGACTGTCCTTTAATTAATTTTGTAACCAAGAGTGATCTTGAACTCTCGATTCTCCAACCTCTGTCTCCCAAGTGCTAGGATTACAGAGCAGCAGCATCATGCCTGGTTTTCTGCAGTGCTGAGGACTGAACCCTGGGCTTCGTGTATGAGCAGCAAGCACTCTACCACCTGAATGACATCCCCAGTCCATTCTTGCCACATTTTTTAGTTACCTCCCCCCAACTTTAAAAAATTCATATGTGTGTGTGTGTGTGTGTGTGTGTGTGTGTGTGTGTGAGAGAGAGAGAGAGAGAGAGAGAGAGAGAGAGAGAGAGAGAGAGAGAGCAAGCACAGGTGCCTGAGGAGGCCAGAAGAAGGAGTTGGATTCTCTGGAGTTGGGGTTGTAGGCAGTTGTGAGCTTCCTGATATGGTTATTTGTAAACTGAACTTGAGTCCCATGTAAGAACAGTAAGAACAGGACGCCCTCTTAACTGCTGAACCATCTCTCAGCCTCCTAGTTAGGTTTCTTTTAAAAATATCTCTTTTAAGCCAAATAATTTTTTTTTTACTGAGGATTTGATGGGCTAATTATATTTTTACACATAAACATTAAAATAAAAGAAAAATGAGTTCTTAATTGTGACCTTGGAAGCCATCTGAATGATGCTAAGTTCTGCTCTCTCAAAAACAATGCACCAACGAGGCTGATTTTCCCATCTAACGGTGGCCAGAGGCTTGATGTCAGGCAGCTCTTCACCGCTTTGGGTCCCACGTTAAACACCACATGTAGGGTGCAGAGGCAGCATCTGTGAGATCTCCTTTGCTCTGTCCCCAGCTCTCCCCAAAGCCAGCTTCTGCAATGGCTAGGTTCCCTGTTCACCAGGTTGTGTCTTGATCTGGCTTTCCTGTTTTCCCCAGCACCACCCTGCCAACCTGCACAGTGCCTATTTGACTTTGGAGTACATTGGTCAGTCAATGCTTACTGTTTATCCAGCTTCCCCGGAGGCGGGGTCGGAGTGGGGGGCTCAGGATTTGTGGAAAGATCTGCAGCCCTGCTAAGGAGACTGTGTTCTGACTCCAGGTGGGCCTAATGCCAGGGTAGGCCTCACACACAAGTTCCTAGCTGTTTTAAGGTTTAGCACCATCTCCTGCAAAATGGGGGCTCTAATAAATACTGTCTGGGTTTTCATGAAGTTATACAAGAGAAGGCCTTGAAAATGTCCTCTATCAGTCAGGCACAGAGTCTCTGAGGACAAGAAGCCTGAGGCCCCTGGCTCTTCATCATCCTCTGGCTATAGAACTGGGCAAACGATAATGAGGAGCAGAGACTGGCTATAGGATTCTGGGTTCCCAGACACCTTTTCTGCGTCCTTCCCCAAGTGACCTCTTTGTCTAAGCCTGGGTCCCCTTTGGACGTGCCTTTAAAATAGTTATTGTTCCTGGCTGCTGCAGATGTGCAAGGCCAAGGTTTAGCACCACAGCTGCCCACCCCATTCTCATCTCTCTGAGAAAGCAGGCGGGGCCTCCTGCAGCTGTCCCAGATGGGCCAGGTCCTAGCCCAGTGCTACCATTGACTCATACTTGAATCCAACTCATCTTGATTTTATGAGAATCATCCCTGAAAATCCCCATGTTCAAAAGACAACACCGGGGAAGCATGGAGCAGGCTCATCATTTGAATAATCAGCCATTTAGTGACATGTCTAGCCTGGTTTAATGATTGAATCAGTGAAAGTATGACCCCGAGTGCCGGTTAACTTTTTAAAATAGCTGTGCCCACTGCATGACACAGCCAACAGGAAACCATTAAGGCCCTGGCAATTACCACTTCCATCCATCGGCGAAGTCCCTATTTTATTTTAATCTGCGTAAGTGCATTTTCTGCACAAGGTTAAAATATAAATCCCTTCTCCTGAACAAGACTGGTTTTCTGGCTGACTTGAGAGCACAATTTACAACTGATTTAATTTGTTCTTCACAAACATTCCTAATGACATTACCCCGGTGCATATACAGACTGCCTCCTCTTATTCCATTAACTCCCAAATCGGGTTTAAAGACCATATTGATGCTAGATGTTATTATGGGTGATTATCAAAACAACAGACAATGCGGCAAAGTGTTTACTAACTGGTTTATATATAATTTCTGTAATAACGACAACAGATGGTAATGCTACAAACACTAAATCACGCTTTTCACCACGGAAACAAATTGGCAGCCTGTGGTACAGAAATGGTGTACGTAGCTCTGTACAGATGCCTCGTTCATCAGCTATAGTGTTCATCCTATTAGGAAATGGCTCTGTTACCGCTATTACAGGTAATCTTTCCATTTACAATTACAAATGTATATTTTCAATGGAAATGCTTTTCTGCAGCTAAGCTGCCTGAAGGATATTCCTCCCCCCTCTAATTACTGCCTGGGTGATGCGTGCCCTGGCTGAGCTACTACGCACAGGGGAGGGTGTGCTGGTTGGAGCTAATGGTGCATTTCAGCTGCATGGAGATGGGTCCGTTTTCCAAGACCCTCTAACACTCATCCAAAAGGCCACGATGCAGTTCCAGGAGACAGGCACCATCACTTTAGAAGCAGGTGACACTGCTGAACTCAGAGGACCTTTCCCTGTGCCTGAGGCTCACTAACTGTAGAGGAGAGTTTCAGGTGTGGGAGAGACATCCTGCCTTTTGCCCCATTGTCTTTGATAAATCACATCTTGCCTTTCAGTGGTGATAAGCTGGGGTCCAGAGAAGGGGGGCTTGCTATGGGACAAGGACACTTATGAAGGTATATCTAACTAAAAGCTTCCTGGGTCTTGTGTGCATGTATATATGTGTGTGTGTGCATGTGTGGGTGTAGAAGTCAAACTATGGTGTCACCCCTCAGATACCCTCCCTTTTGAGTCAAGCTCTCTCACTGGTGTGGAACTCTCCCAGTAAGTTAGACTAACTTAATAGCAAGCCCCAGGGATCCACCTATGTTTTGTGCAGGGTATTGTGTTCAGCTCTATCTATCTATCTATCTATCTATCTATCTATCTATCTATCTATCTATCTATCTATCTATCATCTATCTATCTATCTATCTATCTATCTATCTATCATCTATCTATCTATCATCTATCTATCTATCTATCTATCTATCTATCTATCTATCTATCATCTGTCTATCTATCTTTCTATCTATCGATCATAAAACAAGGTACCACATGTTCAGGATTTTTCTTTTACTCTTTAGCTTTCTAAAATGTGAGTTATGGGTATCAAACATGACCTTATGCTTACAGGACAAGCACTTTACTGACAGAGCCATCACCCTAGCTCACTGCAGTGTCTTTTGTACCAGGTGGGGATACTCTCTCATCCCAGATTTTGAGTGCAGTCCTTGGGTGCCCAAGGCCCACGTTCATGCCTGCAGTGTAACCACCACACACTCTCAGTGTAATCAATAATCAATTCTGCAGATAACCAATAACAAGAGCCTATTGCTAGCCCCGCCTCACAGATAATGTAGTGGAGCAAGATGTGGACCCATTTGCTTGAGACACTGCTTGAGAAGTTGTGGATGGACATTTAGACATGGGGCCTTCCTTGCTGGCTTCCCAGTTGATGTAGGCCCCTGGGATGGGTCTTGAAGGTTATAGAGCCCAACCTTACCTCCAGCCAGAACTCTACATCCCGATCCCCTAAGACGTGAATGAAATGCATCACTGCAATCCCTTTGCAGTGGATTGCACCATTCCAGCTGCTCCAGTTACCTCGGCCTCACCACTAGGACGGCTGGGAATTCTACCAGACACAGAAATGCCCAAGCAGAACTGCCTCTGTACCTCCACGTTCACTTCCTGGACAGATTTGCTGAAAACCAAGACATCAACGGCCTACTCTGGAAAAGCAGTGTGGTTAATGGTTATGCCACAGGTTTCAGATTCTGTCAGAGCCCACACTCAAACTCCATCTACAACCACGGTCTCCAGAATGGTTGGATCTTTCCTACCTTGTTTGAGGCCCATTGGTCTGAGGTGACACAGTTAACATTTTCCTCAGTCCCCAGGACAGAGGACATCTTACTGGGGATCTTGAGTGAGCAGCACATTATTGAAACAAAGAAACTGAGGCCCAGGGTAAAGATGGTTTTCTCAAGGCCATGGGAAGCTGGAACCAGGCTTCCATCCCCATTTTTAAGAATTGTGCAAACTAGAAGAGACTGAGAGGTAGCAGCCTGGAGGACTGAAGACCCCTGTGAGTCCCCCTGTCTCCTCTGCCCTGCCACACACAGTTGCTGTGGGCCTCTTATCACTTGTAGGCTATGGGATTGTCTCAGAAGTCCAGGATTATACCTGACATTTCTGCGGCCTTCATGACTGTACGGAAAGAACTCACCAGGATGTTCAACTTCTAGGCCTTTGGGGTTCCATAGGTCTGGAGGTTAGTTGCTCTCCCGTTGGGGGTGGGGTCAGTAATGACCCTGCCCCTCCCACAGGTGATTTTGGAGGCAGGGCAGGAGTTAATTTCTCTCTGACTCCCTGGAATGACCCCGAGTCCAGTCATCTTGTGTCAGGATGGCTTCCTGATCCTTAAAGCTACCCTTTATTTTGGGCTGTTCTGGAAGTTGGGTGTGAGAAGCTCTCCACTCGTCCCTAAGAAGGGGGGGGGGACAGAAGAACAGAGGGTTGTTCAGCAGTGGGACCCCATTATACTCTGTGAAGACCTGCTGATTTCTCCCAAAGTCTCTGACTTGATGCACAGTGGCCCTCAGGGTTCACTCAGGACAAAACCAAGTCACGCTCTATTGAGAAGCCAATCACAGGCTTCCTGATAACCACTTTGTGAAGGGACAATGAACTGTTGCCTCCCTGTAATTTTCTGCATGGCAGTCTCTCTGTCCTCCTTGGCCACTCCCCCCTGACCTCAGAGGTGGCCCTACACCCTGACACCATAGCTTCTTATGACCTGTACAATGAACCAATGTCCAGGGGACTTGTCTCTTGTTCCAGGCAGTAGCATCTGGTTTGGATACTGGATACATTTTCAGAAGGCTCTGCCTGGCTTGGAGCACATAGGCAAGGCTGTGAGGATTTCTGTCATAACTAGGTGTTGGCTGGGAATCCGGCTTCTAGATCCTGGGTCTTTGTTTCTACCTCAGAATAAATCCTTTACCTAGGGACAGCCACATAACTAGAGGAAGGAGTCCCATCTTACTGGGCCTTGATTAAAAAATCTAACTTCTGTGTATGTGTAAAATGTTTACGAATTCACACACACACACACACACACATGTGCATATGTGTCTATAGGATGTATAGGATGTAGAGTATGCATATTTGTATGTTTGTGAAGACCAGAGGTTGACATCAAATGTCTTCTCCAACTGCCATTCATCTTATTATTATTCTAAATAAAAGTCTCCCACTGAGTTTGCTAATTTGCTACAGTAGCTGGCTAGCAAGCCCCAGAATCCTCCTGTCGTTGACCCAGCACTGAGATTGTAGGCACGCACCTCTGGTTTTTGGGGGGTACTGGACTCTGAACTCAGGGACTCACGCTTGCGTGACAAGCCCTTGCCTGACTGAGGCATCGTTCCAATTTCCAAATGTCATTCTTGGACTCGCTAAAGTAGGACTGAAAGAACCTGGATGAGGGAAAGGGACACTGCTGTGACGGGCCTCCTCTTGTGACCTTGGAGAGAGCCATAGAATTAATAAGCATTTGGCATTTCTGTTCATAATCCAAGCCAGTGGTAAGGTCACTCTGCTTCAGTTACCCACCCCACCCCCGCCCCCCAATACAAGTATGCCTGCCATTGTCCACAGCATCCTAACCAAACCCTACGGATTGACTTTAACCCCTTCATTATCTCCAAAGGAAGGGCTGTAGGCTGGGCAGGACCTGGGAAGGTGTTGAGTGGGTGATATGTGATGGGGTCTGTGTGTTGGTGAATAAGATTCACACCCATATGAGGGTTTTCTTCTGCTAGAGAGTGTTTCCTGAGCTACCAGCATATTGCAGGAAAGCAGAGAGCAGACTGGGCTTGGCCTGAGAAGAAAGCTCCATTTCGCCCTGATCAGGTGACCCTGAAACTCAGGTTCTGTTTGTAAAATGGGAGTAGGGGCTTAGAGCAGCTGGGGCCTAGGGGTCCTGTCTCACGTGTGTGTGTGTGTGTGTGTGTGTGTGTGTGTGTGTGTGTGTGTGTGCTCAGTGGAAGTCTCTCAGTAGAAGGAGACTCACCAGAGGCTGTGCTAGGGGCTCATTCTCAGAGTGGGAGTGAGCGCAGGGAGAATTCTCAGAGCTACTCTAAATACATTGACTGTGAGAGATGCTCAGCCATGTCGCTGCCAAGCCAGGCTCTCCACCACATCACCGCGAGCGAGTGTATTTGACTGATAGGGAGCAAAGGGTATTTAGTGTAGCCAGTAGATTTAAAAAAATTTACAAACAAACAAACAAAACCTTCTTCCTGAGGTTATGAAAGATTTTAATCCAAATGTGGGAGGGGAGGACCACTAATTGAGAGCCTCCCCCCATACCCCCTCCCCCCCAGTTCTGAGCAGCCTCAGAGCAAAAGAGTGAGCCTTGCTTTAAGGGCACAGTATGCTGTGGCAACAGTGATGGATATGCTAATTTCTTCATTCACTCCACTTCACTTCTTTTATTCTTTCCAATTAAAGCAAATGCTACTGAAACCGTAATTAAGGCTGTGCTGGGCCCTGCCTGCCTGCTGCTTTAATGAAGCCCTATTGATTTTTCTTTTCTTTCTAATGGCCACACAGGGTTCTCAATGGTCAAGCATATGCCTGGCGACCATGTCCTGCTAAAACTTAATTTTAGCCTAGCAAAAAATGGAGGCCCAGGAGAACGGGGTTACCAGTACAATTTGTGGAAGGGGTGGCTTGGAAGGCTCCTTAGGTTTTTTTGGGTGTGTGTGTGAGACACGTACCTACAAATGACTGCCCATCAAGATGAAACGAGGGTGAGCCACACCTTCTTCCATTCTAGCTCGGCTTTTTCTATAAACTCCAGTGTTACATTTGGAGCGGTTTGGAGCCCTGGAAATATATATATTCTTGGCAGGTGTTCACAAGCCTGAGCAGAGTTCTGCTGACAATCAGAACAGTTTATTTCTCTTTGTCAATTAATTTGACCGAGAAGTGTTTATTTGTTTGTTTGTTTGTTTATAAATGAACTGTCCATCTTCCCAGGATTGTTCTTCCACATGTAGCCTTTTCCATGTGGAACACCCAGAAGCCACACAAATACTAATGGGAATGGGACGACCCTGAACACATCCAAGGGCAACTTCATGCTACAGAGAGTAGGTTTCACGTACTTTTTCGGTGCCACCTGTGGGACACAGGGACACCTGGTTCTCTGGAGTAGTCTCTTGGTGTCTGTGGCTTTGCATCCTGTGTTCCCAATGTCCTGAGGAAGATTTTTTGACATTAGTCTGAAAATATCAAGTGGAAAATTCTAGCAAGAAACAGTTCATAATTTTTCAGTAACTCCTTCGATAGTACATTGTTACATGTGTTCTATTTTTTTGTTATGTTATTATTATTAATCTCTTGGTGTGATTCATTCTGAAATTAAACCACCATACATATAAGGAGAAAGCATTGCACATGTAGGATTCTGTATTGTCCGCTAGGGTTTTTGATGCCCAGCAGATTCCTTAAGGATAAAAGGCAGGTACTCTATATTATCACCTGCTCATCTCTGAATTTGCCTCTTCTCCATCTTTCCCTAATAGGTTTTCATTGATGTATTAACATTCTCCTGTGTGGACCAACTGCATGCGTGTATTAATCACCCTTCCTGTAGCTGAAACCAAGTAAACTGACAAGAAGCAACTCAGTGAGGGAAGGTCTGTGGGCATGCCATCCACCATGATGGGGAGGGGTTGGGGGTGGGGCATGTCATCCACCATGATGGGGAGGAGCTGGGGGTGGGGCATGTCATCCACCATGATGGGGAGGGGCTGGGGAGTGGGGCATGTCATCCACCATGATGGGGAGGGGCTTGGGGGAAGGCAATGCCACAGCTGGTGTTGGGGTTCTTCATTTCCACTCAGCTCAGCAGAACAGGACCTCTAGGGAGGACAGGAGGTAAGGCTGGACTATGAACCTAAAGGACAGATCTACCCTAGTGACCCATTAGGTCTTGCCTCCTAAATGGTCCAGAACATCTCCCCAGACAGCACCACCAGCTGAGGATTAGTGTTCATATACATGACCCTGTGAGGGATATCAAACTGTAATAGTGAAGTTCCTAAAGTGTGTGTGTGTGCGCGTGTGTGTGTGCTGTAGCCTGAGGTTCACGTACCTCCCTGAGCTTCCAGAGTGTCATCATAGCGTTCTCCCAGGCTTGTCACTGCACCTGCAGCAGGGGGGATGCCTCCTGTGTTGCAGGTTCAAGAGGAGCTTTCCATAGAGCATCTTCTTGGACACCAGTGCACTCCACTGGCCAGAAAAGCAAACAAACCGAGGAGGCCCATTCAGCAGGCTGAAGCAGAAATGGGGCAGAATTGATCTCTTGGCAGAGAGAGAGAGAGAGAGAGAGAGAGAGAGAGAGAGAGAATATGAGAATATCATATTAACTCAAAATTGTTTTGTTTTCATCAGGACTTTAGGTCATAAGTGACTTGTTGTGGCTCCCCCTTTCAAATGAGTCAGCGTTTCCTCCTCCAGGGTCAGGTGGAAACTCCTGGATAAGGTGAGGTTGTGACCTGCCAACGTTGGCAGTGTTGATGTTTCTGGTTGTATGTGTAAAGGGGGGAGAAAAGAATGAAAGGAAGAAGGGAGAGAGAGAGAATGAGAGAGAGAGAGAGAGAGAGAGAGAGAGAGAGAGAGAGAGAGTAGGATGGAGCTGGGGAGAGGGAGGGAAGGAGGGGGAGAGAGAAGAAGGTGGAGGAAACCAAGTGGTGTACAGAAGATGTAGGTGGGAGAAATTGGTACCCAGAGTCACTGAAGGTGTCAGGAGATCTCACAGAATCCCAACTGTTTGCATAAAGAAAGTCACAGGGAAGACTGGGTTGTTTTACAGAGATTCATTTAATAAAGACAGATCATATATATATATATATATATATATATATATATATATATACATACATATATGGGTCAAACACACACACACACACACACACACACACACACACATTGGTGGTGGAGTCAGGGAGGTGCCCACACTGGCTAGAGTATACTCCTATACACCTGGCCCCTACCCACAAGAGTCAAGTAGCACATGCCTTGACAACCAAACTATCTTCAGGAAGCAATATTCATGTAATTTAAAAATCACTGGCTCAGATATCTATATCACTTATATTTTGTTTGCTCGGGTTGAAAATATAGAATATTTTAAAACAAGTATACAAAATTTTGTCTTACTTTACAGCAAACTATTATATGGTTATATATAAAAATAAAAATCCAAAATTCAGACTTAACTGATAGAAAGAGGGCCTTGCGATTTCTTTCTTTCTTTCTTTAGTAACAACCTGGAGCTATTTCAAAGGGGGATGTTTGGGAAAGAGTCAGCACCAGGCATTCAAAGATGGCCATGCTGTCAGTTTGCATCTGGCTGGCTGGTACCTTGGTGAGTGTCAAGTCTTGAGCTGTAAGCCTTGGTCACTGAGTGTGGATAGTGTGCATAATGTTTAGTGATTCATCTCTGAGCATCCTGATAGGACTGACAGTCTTAATCTTAATAATTTTGAACAGAGGCAGAATGAGCAGTACAAATGTGGAGTCAGAGAATTTCCAGTTATGAGCAAAATTCACAACATCATAGAAAGGGAAGGAGGGAGGGAAGGATGAAAGGAAGAAGGGAGAGAGAGAGAGAGAGAGAGAGAGAGAGAGAGAGAGAGAGAGAGAGAGAGAGAGAGAAGGATGGAGCTGGGGAGAGGGAGGGAAGGAGGGGGAGAGAGAAGAAGGTGGAGGAAACCAAGTGGTGTACAGAAGATGTAGATGGGAGAAATTGGTACCTAGAGTCACTGAAGGTGTCAGGAGATCTCACAGATCACTGTTTGCATAAAGAAAGTCACAGGGAAGACTGGGTTGTTTTACAGAGATTCATTTAATCTCCATATCAAGACAGGTCACTTTTTCAAAAGGAAAAAACCCAAACAATACCTCATGATTTTATGGTCCAGCACACTAGTGGACCTGTGCACACAGGATCAGGGAGTGGGGTGGGTGGGCAGACCTGGAGTCTGGGAGGTGGCAGAGAAGCACAGGACATATTGAAGACTACAGAGTGAAATTCCTGGACAAGACAGAGCCGTTCCCTTCAGTGCTCAGTGCTAAGTCCTCGACGCTGTCAGGCTGGACCCCATCAAAGACCTGTGAAAGATCAAGGAAAAAGCAACTTTTCCATAAGTCTGCTTGGGTGGGACAGAGCTGGGTTTGATGGCTTCCTTTCCTGACTTCTGCTTGCCTTGTCATCTTTTAGGACCCACATCTTAGGTGTTCATTTTTAAGGGACAAACCATTTTTTGAGAACCCCAATAGAACTGATGACTTTTAAAAAGAGAGAAAGAAAAAAGAGAGATAAGAAAGAAAGGCAGATTGTAAAAATTGGTTTTTTAAAAAATTGCATGCACTTTTGACAGAGATGAAAGACCTTTTCCTGTATGTTGGCTCTGACATCTTGCTTTTTAGGACCAGAGAGAGAGAGAGAGAGAGAGAGAGAGAGAGAGAGAGAGAGAGAGAGAGAGAGAGAGAGAGAGAGAGAGAGAAGAAGGCTCCTAGGAATGGAGCTGCAGGGACCCTGAAAAGGGGGCACCATCATGCCACCATCGAGTTCTGTCAACTGTCAAGTTAATTAGAATGAAATTAAAAACACATTTGCCAAGATGTTCCACAGCCAAGCCAGTTAAATAGAGATTTTAACAGAATTGAAAGCATATTATACAGAGATTTGTGGATTCTGGCCCCGGTGAGTGAGTGCCGCAAGAGTGATAAAATAACAAAATTGCTGCCTAATAATCTATAGAATAATATTGTCAACTAATGGATTATAATAAAATAAAAGCTGTTATTAGGGTAAAACATTATAACAAAAAGTCCAACTTTATTTGCCGCACCTCCCCCTTAATGGTTTTGAGCATTTTGAAAGGTAATTTAAACAAGTACATTGTGTCCTTATTGAAGCGGCTTCATCTCGCTAGCTGCTGAAAATGGCTTTAACCATCCCCCTGAACAAAAGCACCCCTAATAAGGCAACAAAAAGCCCAGAGCAATGGCCCAGCAGCCGGGCTCTGGCGAGGGAGCGGAGCCTGCTAAGGCTGCCTGCTTTTTCCTTGCATGTAATTAGATGAATTAAAAGGACAAAGTGGTTAATGTAACTGTTGTCTGGGGGGAGGGAAGGGGGCAATCCAGCCCTTTTCATCCCTTCCATTTCAGACAAGAGCTGGTGGCTTTTGCTTCAGCGATGTGGAGAAGAATGTTGGTCGTGAGGGAAATTAACAAGCTTAATCTGCGAGGAATCTGCTCAGAGTCCTGAATGAAATGTGTCTCAAGCCAGGAGGGGCAAGTCACTGCTGCCTCCTTTTTATATACCTAAGAAAACTCACAATAAATGAACGGCGTCTGAGTTTGCAGCCAGGATCTGCCCATCAGGGATGAGGTGGTCATGCTACAAGGAGGTCCCTTCTGTCCATCTGGGCTGTGGGCAAGAGGGTTGGTTAACTGGCCTTGTTCCCCTTGTTTAAATCCTAGCCCATGGCTTAACAGGGTTCCATCTTCTAGTGGGATGGTGAGGGGAAGAGGCAGCTTACTTGACTTGAAAGGACTTGGATTCTTGGGAGACCTTCCTACCACAGCCCCCTCCCCATTGGTACCATTATGCTTTCTTAATAACTTCCTCCACTGTGTATTTCCTGTGAGCAATGCCAGTTCTCTGACCAGTTAGGACGGCTACCATTGTGGAAAGAGAAATGAGTTCTCCTTCCAGTCTTACTCTTATTCTTTGTGTATGTGGAGAAGTGGCCTCACTGGGTGAAGCACTTGGGAACTTCCAGAGGTGGACTTGAGGTGGTGAGGGGAGGGAAGAGCCCCACCCCTCCCGCCGTATTTTTGTACTCTGATGTTGACTCTGGAGGTTAGAAGGCAACCTGGAGCCTTCCAAATGGACTGTAGAACTATGTTTTATTATAAAAAATAGAAAGTAGAAAATTAAATTCATTAGCTCCCATTACTAAATGATTCATCTGGCTGGTTAATGAAGCTGCACATTATGCTAACAAGATGAAGGGTAACAGGCAGGGATCGGTGGCTGTGGGAAAGCTGTGCTCTGGTTGGTTGGAAACACACAGCTGAGCAGATCTCCAACTTGAAATGGATGATGTGTCACGGAGCAGAGCAGACTCAGGGAGTCAGGGCTCAGGGCAGACTAAATGTCAGGGGACTGAGTGGGCCCAGGGCCCTCCTCACCTTTTCTGAAAGCTGGCGGAGAGTCTGGTAAGGAGGGACATCTGCGTCTGTCAGTGGAACCAAGAGAAAAAGTGTCTGATGATTCCCAAGAAGGCTGAGCGCCAAGCTCAATGGCCTCTTGGGTTTGGGAGCTTCCGCTTTGACCTGGAACTATGAGATAGCTATGAACAGAGAGACTAACGTAGAGGCCCTTGCTGTGTGGAGTCCCAGCTGTTTGCCAACCAGTTGTTGGGTTCTGAGATATACAATGCCAAGAAGTGGCTGGCGGTGGAGGTGAGGGCTGGGCCCCTGGAGCTGGTTCTCTCAGCCCAGGGAGACCCTGGATGATGAGTGCTCATGTGCATGGATGGCCACACCACCCGATCCTGTTCAGGACTATCTTAAAGTTGCCTGTGGATGGTGGCCTCTGCTACCTTACCATCTCGACTTCGTGTCTTTGTCTTCAGCTTTCTCCTCATTGCCCTTCCAGGAACATGCGGGCCTCCAGCTGCTTTCTGAATTGTCCCAGAATGAGCCCAGCCTGGTTTCCATGACCTGGGCTGAGTTAACCAGATAAGATAGCCATCAGATAGCAAAGGTAGCCCGCTTCTTATCTTTTCAAATATTTAATTTTTAATTTTTAAATTGTATATGTGTGTGTGTGTGTGTGTGTGAGAGAGAGAGAGAGAGAGAGAGAGAGAGAGAGAGAGAGAGAGAGAGAGAGCCTGGAGCTGAGGTTACCTGCAGTTGTGAGATGCTTGCTGCGGGTGCTGGGAACTGAACCTGGTTTCTCTGAAAGAGCAGTATATGCTCTACTCACTGAGCAATTCCTCTACTTCCCTAAAATTCTATTGATTGATTAATATCTTAATGCTTTTTATTTTATTTAAACTTTTTTATACAATGTCTTTTGATCATATTTTCTTCCCCAACTCCTCCAACACCTGTCCTTCAACTTTATATTTTTCTCTCTTAAATAAAAAATAAACCAAAAAAACCAGTACAAGGCCTATAAACCACTAGTCCAGTTTTTATTGGCCAGTTACTCTGAGCATGAGGCCTGTCCTCGAGTGTGATTGAGAGACCCAGTATCACTCCATTGAAGAAACTGATTTTCTTTTCGCAGCAGCTATCAATTGCAAATACTTCTTGGTTATGCATTGGGCTTTGTGCCTACTTCCTCTTCTCAGTTCTAGAATTTTGTCTCGTTCAAACTTACATAGGTCTTACACATGCTGTCACGGTCTCCTTTAGTCCAAATGTACATCAGCCCTGTTGTATCTGGAAAACACAGTTGCCTTAAACTTACCTCTGGCTTTCAACCTGTATGCCCCTCTTCTGCATTGATCCCTGAGCTTTGAAGGGAGAAGTATGATAAGGACACGACATTAAGGGCTAAGTGCTCCAAAGTATCTCACTCTTCAACTGTGGGTATCTACATCAATTGGCATCTACTGCAAGAAGAAACTTCTCCACTGAGGGTTGAGCCATGTGCTGATCTATGGGTATAGCACTATGTCATTAGGAGTTTATTGCCATGTTCACTTAGAACAATAGTCATAGATTTTTCCCTTAGGGTCTACGACTTGTTTAATCTCAGGTTCTTGGTCTCATTAATAGTGTCAGATGTGAGCTCCCTCTCACGGAGCAGGCCTTAAGTCCTAAAAGGTGGTTTGTTAGTCCCATAACATCTCTTCCACCTTTGTACCAGCAGGTATATCTTGCAGGAAAGGTCACAGTTGCAGCTTGAAGGATCATAGCTTGGGGATATTGATGACTGTCTTTCTTCTCTAGTCGCGTGTGTATAGTATCTGCTAGCACTATGAATACTAGTCAGCAGAGATGAAAATTCTAGCTGAGCACCAGACTTGATTTCATCATGTTCATTGACACCAGTACGTGATATCTTCAGCAATAGAGTTTTACTGTCAAAGACTCTATTGTAGAGGATAACTAATATATTGACAATAGCCTATAATATTTGGGAGGGTCTAAAGGCCCCCATTGGCAAACAGCTGTAAAAGATGTGACCTCTTTCTGGTATTGGAGGTTTTATTTTGTAGTATCTGATGTCCAGCTGCAGTGAGTATAACCCAAAATTTAAAACTCCTGATTTCGGTGTGGCATTGTAAAACAATCCCCAGGACTCTTCTACTTCAGTAGTTTGTCTTTTATCAAATCTACTTACCTCCTGGATGTTGGTGGCCACCATAGACATTGTGATGGACACAGCACAGACAAATGAGCAATGCCGGCAGGGATCTGTCCAGCCCCTCCTCCTCTGTATTATTCTTGTTGCCCTTAGAACTGCACTACTCTTAGGCATGATCATCTTCATTGTCATTTGTCTTAGTATGTGCCATGGTTTTCCAATGTGGTCTTCACATGGGTCTCAAAAATGAAATAAAAGAGTCAAACAATTTCTTTCTCAGCCCTTTATTGGGAAAGATTTGTTTTTATCTTTAAAGTACAACATAAAAGCCTCTTCATTCTGGTGAAGAACATGCGTTAGAGCTGTTGGTCAGCTGAGTGAGGCTAATCCTTGCTTCCCATGATTGTTACTGCATTGCATCCCATGTGTTAGATCTTGCAAGAGGAGGAGGAAGAGGAGAATGGTAATAAATGGGCATTATTTGGGATGTCACCAAGGCTAGCTATCTCTGGGCTAATAGTTGCTGGCTTCCAGAGGCATTAATGGTCCTTTGATTAAAAGATCTAAACTTTTAAAATTATATTAAGTCAATTAACCATGTGGATAGACTTAGGATCTTGGATAAATGGTTGTTTTCCCATGACCCTGTGGGGTAAAAGGCTTTCATATACATTTCCAGGAAGTCAGTAAAAAAGAAATTAACATCTTCTCTTCAAACCTTAAACCATACACAACATTCATGTTTAGAGTTTGGTCTTCTGCTTTAGTGGCTGTTGGCAGTTGTTCTACTTGGTAACAATTCTTTGGGGTAGATGAAGAGGGAGACATATAGGACAGAAGGTGGAGAAACGGCTACTGAGGAAGATGTATACTTGAGTCTTGTGAGAATCTGCAGACAAGAAGACTTCTGTACACATAGTTTGGGAATAGATCTTGGGGACCATTTGGTAGGAATGTTAAGAAAGTCTGGGCCCAGAGTCCAAGTTCTGAGTAAAGCTGAAGTGTCATGTCTTCAGCTCAGAAGTCTTTACAGGACCAGAGAACTCACACAGAGCTTCAAAGACAGGGTGGGTAGTGGGCCCAAGGGCTTGATGGAAAGGCACAGGCAAGGGTGACCATAGGTGAGTGTTAGAGAATGAGACACTGATCTCTGTGATATTTTTTCAGTCTGACTGTGACCCTCATGGCAGAGAGAAGAACATAAGGATGAGGAAGTTCCTAGTGTTGGGAGCCAGACGGAGCAGAATTAAAGTGCTTGCATCTACATCCCAACAGAAAACCTAGGAACAGAGCTCTTACAATAGAGACCGGGCCTTGCTCACACGGGCAGACCCTGGGTTTAGTGAGAACAGCAGCTTTTGCATCCAAACAGAATTAGCACTGATGCAGTTGGGTGTGTAGCTGGGTTGATAGAGTATGACCCTAACATGCACAAAGTTATGGGTTTGATTCCAAGCACTTTTTGGTGGAGGCAGGGGAATCAATAGTTCAAGGTCATTCTCTCTTAGCTCTAGGCCAACCTAGGCTTCATAGACCCTCCCCCCCCCATCTCAAACACAGAACTGAAAGATGAATCAGCAGGGCCAGAGAGATTCATCTCTAAATAGACCTGCTGCCCACAGTGTTCACAGCTCTGGAGAGAGGGAAGGAGTGAAGCTCTCTATTGATGGCTCTGAGGATCTGATGCTTTAGCACACAAAACAGCGACCAAGTCACAAACTGTTCTGTTCCGCTGAGAAATGGCTTGTTACTTGGCTCCCAATTATAAAGTTCATGAACCTGAAAGGCTGTGCACTCAGAAGTGGGAGGAAGGGAGGGAGGGAGAGGGGGGCTTGTGACTCAGCGGCTCCCCAGGGCTCTCCTGAAGGTGGGAGAGGCTGGTTTAGTGGGGGCTAATGCCATCCATTTGGAGTTCTAGAGGTTTTGAAAATGTTTGCTGTTTGTGTCTCTGTCGGCTGCAGCACTTGCTGGGCCACGTGCCTTGTGGGGGAGCTGCTGAGCCTGGTGAGAGAGGGAAACTGCAGAAGCAGATGTCTGGGTGTGGCAGGCGGCTTTCTGTCACTGTAACAAAGAAGTGGGGGTGATTCGGGCTCATGCTTGTGGCAGCCTTAGTGAGTGACCCATTGACCTCATGACTTTCCTCCTGGTCTGGAAGCAAGAGAGACGTGGGTCCTACAGTCCCTTTCTTAGGACATGCTCCAGTGACAGGAAGCCCTTCTTTCAGGACTATGAATTGTACCGTCGTCGTCTGGGGACCCAACGTGTAACACGTGAGCCTTTGGGAGATAGTCAAGATACAATCCACAACATCAAGTGTTGTTCCTGCTACTTCCTCATCTGGTCACTTGTCAAAGACCTCACTGAGCAGCCATAGCCCATTGTTTCTAGGCTCACATGTCCTCTGGACTCTTGCTAGACAGAGCCATCACTTTCTTTGAACCTCTCCTAATGGATGGGCTATAAGCTGAAGCCATTCAGTTTTCAAAGAGATTTTTGGTTACCGGCTATACATTGTACTCCGTTTAAAAAAAAAAAGATTTATTTTTATTTATGAGTATATGTGTGTGTGTCTCTTTGTAAGTGTATACCATAGGAGTGTGCATGCCCATAGATGGAAAGGAAGGCATCAGATTCCCTGGATCTGGAGTTACAGTTGGTTGTAAGGCATCTGATGTGGGTGCTAGGAACTGAGCTTTTCCCTTGGAAGAGCAGCAAACACTCTTAACTGCTGTGTGCTTCATCCTTAAAGTGTTCCCAAGTCAAGTGCAGAAGCCACTTCTCTGGGTCTCTGTTGCCTGGAAGGCTTGGGCCTGTGCTCCGCTCTGCTCTTTCTTAGATGTCAGTTTCATGCAGAGGGTTTCCTGTGTACCAGCCCTCCCCATCCTTCACTTTGTCCTAATGACTTTCCATGGCACTTGGGTACCAAATGCCCCCCTCCCTACATGTTTCTTGCCTGCCATTCCCCTAGTACGATAACCACTCAAGGACAGACTTTCTGTCTGGCCTCTTCACAGTTGAATTCCTAACACTGGAAGCACTGTAGAGGGTGCAGTATATATTTCGTGAAGATCCAGCTCATGAACGGGCCTCTGGGAAATCTGTGATGTCAGAGACCCTGGTATCACCATTGTAATACTCCCACCTAACTCTCCTCTATTGTATCTACCATCTACATGCTATGAAGTGAGGACTTTGGGGTTTGATGCTTTCTCATTTTCTTCCAACTTGTCTCTTCTAGAGATTGCTCTGGGCTCAGCACATTCAGCCATGGAGACTGCAGAAGGACTTTATAAAAGGACTAGAAAACTATAATCCATACTCTAAAGCAAAAGGAAGAGTATGTCAAAACACCACCAGCATGGCCAATCCAGGGTGGTCAGTGTGCTTCGCAGTCCATCTGTTTTATTCACATAGGAAATATTGGGTGCCCACCATAGATGAGGCAAGTGATGGTCCTGGGACACAAGAATGAATAGGAATGCAGTGGTTTATCTTTCCATAAAGCAGACTCAGATGAGAGACAACTAAACACAATGTCACAAAGGGAGACCTAGGGAACTTGGTGGCAACGCGTCACTTGGTGGGTAGTGGTGGAATCTAGCAAAGCTTCCCAAATGGAGTGAATCATGAACTGGAATTTGAAGGTTGTGGTGGAGAAGAGGTGAGACTTGTCCCAGGTAGAGAAAACTGAAAGTGGGGCCCTGAGGTAGGAGGGAACTTGATGCAACCAAGGATCAAGTCAAGGACAGCCGTTTCTTCTTTCCACCATCTTGGTCTTGATAGAAACAACGGCTTCTTGCTGGAATGAAGTTGTCAGGGTGAGCTTGCCTTCCCTCAAACTCCCTGGACTAGTTTTTACTTACACCTTTGGACATCCTTGGCCTCTCTACGCCCTTTATGCCTGGTAAGACCTGTCTGGGGAGGGGAAGACGATGTCCTCTCTGAACCTTGGTTCCTTTTCGGTCTCTATTTTCAAGAAACACCACATTCCTGTCACCCTCAGAAATCTCTCTAGTAGCTTCTCTGTTTGGCTTCTTGAGGAACCTTCTGGAGAAACAGTGCCAGAAGCAGGCATGTGGCACTGGGTTCCTCCTGTCAGTGACCAGCAAGGCTTCAACCAGTCTGGCTAGGAGTAGCAGGAGTCGTTTTGGATGTTGTCCCTGTCATCTGAAGTCTCTGGTTCACAGTGTAAACTTCCATTTTGGGGAAGGCTGTTTATCTATATAGGAAGTAAGTAAACCACCAAGACATCTTGAGGCCCAGAGTCTATTTCCTTCCAAGAATAATGAGAAAGCCAGAGTGAGTAAGTTATATTCCCCCACTTACAGAAGTCAGGCTCTACTTTCCCATAGGATGTCTTTGCCTTTCTCACAGAGGTTGTGGCTCCTTAGACCCCAGATTTCAAATAGCCAAGGCAAAGAAAATCTTAGGTCACAGCACACTAGTACTTGGAATATAGTGCTTTTGTTTGATGGACCTGATTCCCCCCCCCCTCTACTTTTAAACTAGCTGTTTTGTTGTGGCATGGACAAAATTCCCAAACCTCAGGAAGATCAATAACTGAGTGTTGAATCATCATCCACAGTGACATGAACAACTTTGGTGATTTTCAGGGTCCTGTGCTGTGCCATTGAATGGATAATTTGATCATAAATCTTCCCGTCCCTCAACAAAAACATTCACCAATGGAGACGTCTAAAGAATGAGTCCTGTGCTTAGACTAATGACTGATCAATGGGTTGGGCTATTTAATCCACATTACATCATAGTGAACTTAGGGATGCCACTCATAGCTCAACAACAGAATCCTTTGCTTGGCATGATTTGTGCAAATTTAAGACATTTGCTATCTGGCTTGAAACAGAGTCAAATAATTAGAGAACAGTCTTCAGGGTTGAATGTTTTCTACTTGGAGCCATCTGAGGGGCTTTTGATTGTATGTCCTGGTGACCTTCTCTCCCCCCTTTCTGGTAACAACACATTGTTCCATCTAGGATCCTTTATATGCTGTCGGAATGGAGTTCAAGTCTCAGGGTGCTGTACCTCCTGGCCACACAGGCAAGTATATGACGGAAGCCTTACTCAGCCCTAGTCACATTGATGAATCCTAGCTCTGAACCTACAAGTCTAGATGCTCCTGGGTCCAACCCATAATCACGTAAGTATGGACTTATTCATCTAGGGACTACAAGATCCTTGCTTCCCCTCTGGGGGAAGAATTACCAGTAGGAGAGACAGAGAAGCCAGAACAGGTAGCAAAGACCGAGGAGTGTCAGGTGGGCATGGGTCAATTGGATGGATGGGAAGAGGTCTGATGGAGAAGCAGAGATAGAGGTGAAGAAATGCACACAGAGAAGCTGAGAAAGTTCCTTCATTCTCAACTTGTACTCCAACACAGCTGGACTGCAGATCCACCCAAGTGTGAACACTTCACCTCATCTTATTATGGTCTATCCCAGAATTCCTTATGGCCCAACAAGTTCTCTTTATTCCTAAAGTAGTTCCTGGAAGTCTGTGATCAATCCAGAACAAAGAAGTCATGCCTATCACATTGAGAGCTCTTTCTACAAAACATAAGCCGGTTAGTTGAGCAACCTCACAAGGTGTCTTCAGTTGGGACAAACATGGTGCTTCCAAGATTCTAAAACATCAGTGCAGAAAGCACCTAACCTTCGTCTAGTCAGCCAAAACACAGGTTCTCCTCAGTCACTTATTGATGAAAGCCATGAAGTTTTACCAACACTCCACAGTAGCGATACGGCTCACCAGCACTACACAGTAGTGCTGCAGCTCTCCAGTGTTATACAGTAATGATGTAGCTCAGCAACACTATACAATAGTGATGAAACTCCCCTGGGCTCAGTAGTAGTGCAGCTCACCAGTGCTGCCCAACAAGGATACAGCTTACCACCCTCAAGAGTAGAGAGGCAGCTTACCAGTGTTACACAATAGTGACACAGCTCACGAATACTGTACACTGGTGATGTGGTTCATGTCACTGCATAGTGGCTGGCACTCAGGACCACCAAAGTCACATAGACACAGTTTGATCTAGAAACGGGCCCATCCTGTGTTCTTCCATCACATGTGATCTTACTTTTGCCAACATGTGGAAAGAGGGGTCTCATCGACAAGGTGTCTCTGAACAAAGCACCCGTATCTCTCTGGCAATGACAGAAAAACATTAGCCAGGACACATAGACAGCCATGGGGGTGTTTGTCTTGATTAACAAAAGAATGTTAGAATGAGATGTTATCTAATTCTGATAACTATCATAATGGTCCCCAGGAGAGGAGGGCCTAAGTGACTTATGGCCGTTCTTATGATACCCAGTTGACCAAATGTCTTCCACTGTGATGAGTGTTCATCTGGAAGATTATTACCACAGCCATTAGAAATACCTCCTCACTTTAGAAATGCTAAATAAATCACACTGCTGGATGAGAACACATTTCAAGGTTAATCTGTGTTAATTCTTGTTAATTTTGCCTCTTATTCCTGCTGTTGGTGGTGGTGTTTGGTGAAATGGAAGAGGTTATGATGGAGTAGAGAACCAGTTTTGCCTTTTGTTTTCTTGTAGGTGAGAAGTGGCCGGGTCTCCTTGACTTGGGTGTGGTTGGGTTCACATTGGGAAAACTTCAAATATTCACAGTCTAGTGTTTCTCTTTTTTACGTTGTAAGTCAGTGTTTCTTACTGTAACACAGAATGCATGCATATGCATGTATGCAGCTTAGTGAGGCGATCCTGTTTGAATGTCTCTTTGGGACTTCTTGCTAGAGGGGTCAGAATGATCACTGTAAATGAAAAGGTCCCAGTTGGGTGGCCCCAGGAGAGCAGGGCCATTGCTTTAAAAGTAAGTCTGATTTGGTTGACTTGAAGGCCTGTCACAAAGGATAACCAAGACGAGAATAACCACTGGGGTTACCTGGAAACCCGTAGTCTTCCACAGAGCGTGGACAACTTATGGATGGCCAGGCACATCTTAGATGAAAGGTCTATCTGAAGCAGTTAGCCAGCCACAATGGGATAGTAACCACCAATGCCTGAGGGCACCTTCCATGTGGCTGAAGCTGTACTGAACACTTGAAGTTTCCACGATTTGAACTGGAAGTATACCAAATCAAGGAGGTCCAGGTTCAAATGTCACCTCTGCTGCTTCCCACCGACATGGGTTCCTCTCTGACGATGGGGTGGCAGTGGCGAAATCTTCTGAGGATGACACGTGTACACTGAAACCATCCTTTACATAGTAGCTGACACAGAACACAGCCCTCTGCACATACCCACGGGGCTGAATTTCATTTCCAGTGAGGGTCAGGGCCCCATCTTGGAAGCCTGGCCTTAAGGCTTGAGTCTGGCACCAACATGTAGCCTACATGTAGACTAACATGTAGTGCTGTGGCACCAAGCAGTCCGAGTTGGTGGGTTTTGTTTACAAGGCTCCAAGCCAAACCTGTTTGATGGCCAGCACCCCTCCCGGGACATGTGGCCCTTGCTGGCATAAGAGGGTATAGGTAAGATCATCCACATCTCTACTCCCAATATTTCTTTCTCCCTACTTGGAAATCTTCCAGAAGACAATCTGGAGAGTCCCTGTGTCTCACCACTGTGTAGAGAACACCGTGTTCCCCTGAAGTGGTCTCTGTCTCTAGGCAGGCACAAAGCCTTAGAGGCTGGGAGTGGGTGGGCAATTATCTAGATAATTGAGACAAAAGTGGACTTTTCCCCTCTTTCCTTTTTGAATTTTTAAAAAATCCTGAATAATGCAATCCCCAGGGCTGCTCTTTCTGCTCTTAGATAAAGGACCACCAGGACCCCATCTAAACATCCCTTTGTTAACCAAGGGCCCAAAGGGTGTCTTATTAGGGCAATACACCGAGAGGCAGCGTATCATAGAGGCTGTTGTCCCCCTGCCAGCATTAAATAGTTCTAGTAGCTGCTTGATGGGGGAAAGCAATTACGATGCGTTTTTCATTCAATCACCTGAATCAATTAGTTGCTTCACTCACATAGGAGCAACAAAAACCAAATCCCAAAGCCTTCTTGTTAAACAGCAAGCACGCCAGATAGACTGCTTTTAAATCCAACATTTACATGAAATTATCTTCTTATATAATTAACAGTTACCAGTTAATAAACATGCCTCCAATAAAAGAGTAGCCCTATAAATGAGCGAAACAAAACGGCATCATTTAGCAAGAGTGAGGCACCGGGGTGGGCAGGCTCCGCTGGGATGAGAGCCTTGCCGGAGATGTCTCCAGAAGGCTGGCTGCTCTCAGCGCTCACATCTGATCGTTGGGAATAAGAGAGGAAGAGATAGGGAGCAAGAGTGGGGAGACGGGGCAGGGGGAGAAAAAGCTTGCCATTTGAGATTCTTTGTAGTTAAAGAATATGTTGTCCTGAGAGAAGGGCGCTCCCCTGGGAAAAAATGGTTCATTTATTAGTAAATATTTCATTCTCTCCAATAGCAAAAGGTTGAGGACCAGGTAGTTGGAGGGCCTTCCTCTACACATTCCTCTGATGGGCTTGGTCCTGCATGCCCAGGAATAGTTGTAGCTTTTAAATGGGAACGGGCCTTCGTCCTTCTTTCTTTTCAGACATACACATAAAAGGAGCCTGCTCTGGGTGAGATTTTACCCAAGGGGATTCTATAACACGGGAGGCAAGCGTTTCCACCTGCAGTGTGTGATGTTTATCCCTTTATCAGGACGGCTCAACCACCCTTCTTTATGGCGGTAATGGGAAAAAAGATGTAAGAAAATGAAAAACCTTTCATAAAGAAAGTCTCTTTCCTAATAAAGGGGGACTCTCAGACCAAAATGAAATCGAGGTTGTGGACCCCCTAAACTTGGCTATTTTGAAGCAGTGATTTCTCTGCTGCTAACAGAACCTGACAGAACATTCTATCTCCTTGGTGGGGAAATGGTTGTACATTAGGTTGGGTGAACTGCAGTTATTTCTCCATAGATGTTAGGAATTCCAGTGTGTTCATGGTGGGAGGGGTTCTGAGAGATTGACCATCTGGTCATAGGATGTCCTGTGGGAAGTAACATCAGCTGACACTAGCAACTCTGTCCTCTCTTGTGATATCACAGGGACACAGTGACTTCCAGGCGGCTTCACCTGAAGGATAGACCCCTGAGCTCCAAGCTTAGAAGCAGGCCTATCTTTCCATTACTGCTTGGGAAGACTTGGACGTGAGGAAGTGATGCCTTTGAGCGAATCTTTCCCTTTGCTGAAACCAAACATCAACAGAACTGCTCCAAGCCTCCACTCCTGGGGAGGGGAGAGGCTGCCTGGAACTCTGCACAGAGCCCTGAACACTTGAGATGGAAGTCTCCAGCCCCCACTCCTGGGGAGCTGGGGGGTGGGGGTGGGAGCTGCCTGGAACTCTGCACAGAGCCCTGAACACCTGAGATGGAAGTCTCTTCTTTCATAGTGTGATCAAACAAGATAATGCGAGGCAAAGTGCTGCCGAGAACCATCCTGGGCGCTACAATGTAAGATAATTAGCGTCATCATTTTCTATTTGCGACGTAAACCCAATTTGCTTTCCTGGTGCGTCCATAGGTGAGGGCAGCACAGGTGTGAGAATGGAAGCTCTCCCCGAGCTGCCAGTCCCTTTGTCTGGACCCAGCAGTGGGGGTGGGGGTAGGGTGGGGGATGGATGGTGGGGGTGGGGTGGGGTGGGAGGTGGGGGTACCTCCTTCTTTTCTTTTTCAAGCCTCTCTGACAATGTGCAAATGTTTCCTTTTGCTACTCCATCTTGGCACCTTCAGCTTTTCAGAGGAAGAACACATCTCTGTAATCTGTTCTGCTTGGGGAAAGTCATTTTTATTGCGTGCTTACTAGGTGTTCAGTATAAGGGCAAGCTTTTTGTAACCAAGATCCTACAGCATCCTCACAACAGACCCCAGGACAGCTTCTGTGACCAGTTCAGCTTTGCAGGCAAGGACCCAGGGACTCTGGGGCTGAAAGATCTTTTTCCCTATCTGCACATCAGGGGTGCCATAGCAGGGCTTGTTGCTTTAGTTTATTCTCTACTGCTGTGATAAATGCTGTCTTAGTTACTTTTATAAGGAGACACTATGACCAAGGCGACTTTTACACAAAAGAATTTAATTAGGGCTTGCTTACATTTCAGAGGGTTGGTCGTGGCCGTTAACGGTAGGGAGCACGGTGGAAGCAGGTAGTCTTTGCTCTGTAGCAGTCTCTGAGAGCTCACATCTGATCCATAGGAAGGAGGAAGAGAAGGAAAGACTGGGCCAGTTATGAGCTTTTGAAACTGCAAAGCCCAACCCCCAGTGACACACCTCTCCCAGCAAGGCTCCTCCTCTCCATCGAGACCACACCTCCTAATTCTTCACAAACAGATCACCAACTGGGAAACAGACTTTCAAATATATGAGCCTATGGGGCCATTCTCATTCAAACCACCACGTACACCATGATCTAAGCAACTTGGAGAGGAAAAGGTTTAATTTAGTTTATACTTTACAGTCCATCAAGGGGAGTCAGGGCAGGAGCTTAAGCAGTAACCTGGAGGCAGGAACTGAAGGAAAAGTTATGGAGGAGTGTTGCTTACTGGCCTTCTCCCACGGCTTGACTCATTCTGCTTTCTTATATAACCCAAGACCACCTACCTACCCAGGAGTAGCATAACCCACAGTGGGCTGGGCCCACCCACAACAATCATTACTTTTAAAATGTCCCATAGGTTTTCCCCATAGGCCAGTCTGATGAAAGCATTGTAAAATTGATGATAACCCAAGCTCCTGTCAAGTTGACAAAAAAAACCTAACCAGCACACTGTGTATTGTAGTACAATAATAGAGCGCCAGGAAGAATGTCTGCATCTCTGTGTCGTTGGCTGAAAAATGTGGCTTCCAAAAGATGTACTGAAGCCTTAAGCCTCAGAACCTGCGATGATGACTTTAAGGTAAGACCTTCCTAGGTTGAGTAAGAAGCCGCAGCAAAGATTTCTTCTTTGAGCCTTCAGAGGGCACTTGGCCCAGCTGATACCTTGATTTGGGGCAGTTTGGCCTCCAGACCTGTGAGAGAATGAATTTTTGTTGTAAATTGGGGCTTATTCTTAAGCCTTTAAAAATATATTTAGTGTGTGTCCCCCACCCCCGCCTCTGTACCTGAAGCAAGTGTGCGTGGTACAGTGTGTATGTAGAAATTAGAGGACAGTTCTGTGGAGCCTGTCCTCTCCTCCCACGCTGTGGTTTCCAGCGTGAAGAACCAGGATAGCAAGATGGTAACAACTGCCTTTACCCTCTGAGCCATCTTGGTAGCATCATGCTTCTTAAATTCTTTTTAATCATGGCCCCTTTTGCCCTAGAAATTTTCCTGTGACCAAGGGTACACAATATATAAAATATGCATACAAATAAAACACTGACTGATAATAAATTATATAGAAATTTATTTTAAAACAGTTTCTGGTATGCATATAACTTTATCTGTTAAAGATGAAAGCAAACTTGCATGGTAATGAGATGGGCACACAGACAGACAGATAACATATACACACACATGCGCAATATTTTGGCTGAATATTTGCTACTTCAGGATATAGAGCACCCTCAGTGGCTTTCAGAGTTTATCAATCTTTGGATTTTATGTCAGTGCTGAGAACACTGTTTTGCATAAATATGTATATGAAATGGTGGTAGTGTATGTAGGGCCATTACAGAAATTGTTGAAAATTCTGCCCTAATCCCAAGTAAAGATTAATTTAATGCTTTTATTAAAAAAATAAAACTTAAGCCAGAAACTCAAGGAGCAGTTTTAAAAGTCGAACATTCCAATACTATACAACTTAGAGATGTATTAATGTGTTACTTACACACGAGGAACATTGTTAGGAAGAGAGTGAAAGACTATTTTCTGTGCATAAACCACTAAAGATAAGAAGACTTGGTATTGATGGTGCAAACGCTATAATTCATAACCTCCAACAGTCTCAGATCTGAACCTGGCTGTTTGAACAGCATCCTCTGGTATATTGCCTGTGGTGATGCCATGTGCTGTACAAAGTGTGTGTGTGTGTGTGTGTGTGTGTGTGTGTGTGTGTGTGTGTGTGTGTTGTGTGTTCCCATTCAGGGCTGAAGTGAAGCCATGCCATGCACATGAGCAGGCTGTCAGAAACACCTCATTCATTTATGGGCTTGATTTTGAATTAATTTTTGGTAGGTCCATGTTTAAAAAGCCTTTACTGTTGCCAAGATTTTTGTGACGCCCTCCAGATTTAGTATGTTTCCCCCATATGTGGTTATTATTTGCCACTTAAGAAGCTAGATTGGCTAAGAGTGGTGGCACATGACTTGAATAGCAACACTCAGGGAGGCAGGTGACTCTCTGAGTTTATGGCCAGCCTTGTTTACATAGTGAACTCCAGACAAGCCAGAGCTACATGTTAAGATGCTGTCCAAAACAAACAAACAAAAACCAGAAAGAAGAAAACTGAGGGTCAGAGAAGTTGAGTCTCTTGCCTAAGATCAGAGATGGTAAGGGCCTGGCTCACAATTACTCTGCCTGGCAACACTGGTGCCAAGGCTCAAGCCCCAATCGTCTTGCTTCAAAATCTCCTCTCTTCCTCAGATGTGGCCTTGTATCAGTAGTACTGTCCATGCCTTGGTTCAGGTCAGCTACTTTGACAACCGGCTCAGGTGACTTGAACTAAGCCACCATTAGTTGTGAGAACTGAAAACCTCAGAGATTTTCAGTTGTTTTCCACCCACTCAAAGACATTCCAGGTCAGGAGTCACCTTAGAGGACGGAGTAGAATAATGTGAATTTATCTCTTAGCATTTATAGGTTGGGCATGGAACAAGTGGCTACATCTCATCCTGGTCTACTACCACCAGTGGTCATGATGCTTGGGTAAATCCATGGGCCTCTCACTCTTAGGATCTTCACTGTCAAAACACACATTATACTGGTGTCCACGTTTCCAGTAGTCACAGGATGAAATGAGATCCACATGCCAGGTGACAGTAGCTCAGGCTTGGCTCCTTATAGGAACCTGGCACCTGATACCTGTGAAGTTCAGTCTTGGCAATGCTGCCTCATTACTTGGGGGGAAAGTTAGGTGCGCAGTCTGCTGCAGTTATTGTCACCATTCCTGGGGCCGGGGGAAGGACACGCTGATTTATCTTTGAAAAGTCCTTTTTCAGTGCTGGCCAAATGTCTGACTCAAAATGGCACAGCACTCTGAGGGTGCGTGCAAGTCTGATTTGTGGTAATAATCCTTCATGTGTGTAGCGTTTTTTCCTTTGCAAAGCACAGTTATATCTCTTGTTGTACTTTGTCCTCAAATAACCGTCTGGGGTTGGACAGATCTGGATATTGCCTCCCTTCCTACATGAGCAAATGGAGACAGAAAACAGGCAAAATGGGCCCTGGATAATGGGGAAAGAGAGAGACCACAGAAGGGTACAATGTGATCTTGCATCTCGAAACCCCAGTGGGCCTCATGCTGTCTGTGCAAGCTTGTTTCAGGAACTGGATTCATGTTGTACATCTGACTCACAGAGACCCAATCCCCAGAACTCAAGGTCCCCCAACTAGTAAGTGAGGTTTAAGATTCCAGTTCAAGCCAATGAGAAAACTTTCTCTTCACTTTCCTTGGGAAGAAAGGACCATAAAATTGACATCAGTGTGTGCACCAGGAAGTAGCAGGAGAGACAAGGGTTTGAATAGTTAGTTCCTGTTGTAACTGGGCTAGATGAAGCCTTTATCTTCATGACTGCCGCTATCATGGCTGGGCTGATGTCCGGGTGTCTGTTTAGCAGCTAACAGGTTTAGTTTTATTGTTTTGTCAAAATACTGCAGAAATCAATATATCTCCATAATTCAGTGTTATACCAAGAGGCATTTTTGTGCCATATATAGCAAAAATTGTATTATGCTTCTGAGATGGTAGGTAATGAAGACAGAGCGTTCTGTGTTCAATTCCAGCATTAACGTCTGGTTTGAACAAAGCTTGAAATATGGTCTCTGAGCTAAGAGGCTTTAATATTAAGATCTTTAACTGTAATTTATGTGACAGAAGATAGGGTTTAGCATAATAAAATGTAATGGGCTCCTCAAATGAAGAGGACGAGAGACAATTGAAAACAAGGTAAAAATGCTAAATTATAAATAACGGTAAATGTACCTTTATGTTGTTACTTCATTTATTTTTGATTTGTTAGATAGGCTCTATAATTTCTCATTTTCCCATGTTTCAGAGCAGGACATTTCTCAAATGGTGCCTATTTGAAATGAGAGTTCAGCGCCACTGCTGGCCAGAACTTCCCTGTTCAAGGGCTGGTATGGTTTCACCCCTGACTTGTATCGGCGTCCTTGCGTGCTAAGGCTGGAGCCTATGATTTTAGTGCTCTGTTCCCTCTCTTTTTTTTAAAGACTATTTTATTTTTAATTATGTGTCTGTCTGTCTGTCTGTCTGTCTGTCTGTCTGTCTGTGTACGGGCTTATGCACATGTGTGCAGATGCCCGTGGAGGCTAGAAGATGGATCAGATCCCCTGAAACTGGAGTTCCAGACAGTTTGAGCTGCCTGATGTGGGTGCGTCTTCTGTAAGAGCAATGCATAATTTTAACTGCTCAGCCACCTGTACACCTATTATATACCCTGCCTGGTCCTTGTTCTATTCTATTTGTCTTTTTATTTCTGTATTTGTGGTATTAATAATACATTAATCGTATTTATATGTGTGTGGGGTGTGTGTGTGTATGTGAGCTATGGGTATGTATGTGTGGGGGTAGACGTGTGCTTGCTAAGGCACAGAGGGTATCATGTAATATATCATGTAAGATATCATGTAAGATATCATGTAAGAGTCTCTTCTCTCCTTTTACCATGTAGAACCCAAGACTTGAACTCAGGTCATCAAGTTTGCCTGCAAGCACCCTCACCCACAGAGCGAGCTGGTCAGCCTATTTATATTTGTAAGATCAGTTCCGATCTATAAATGCTAAGGTATACATTCATATATAGATATAGACTAAATTCTTGAAAATTAACTCCAGGAAAGAAATTAAGATGAAGCAAATTCATTACCTTGAGGGGTCCCCAGGTCTGTTGTTCCTTGGAATTTAGAGCGGCTCTGAGCTTCCTAGTTGCAATAGGCAAATGCTTTCCCATGTTTTATTCTCTATTGCATAAATACGGTAGTCCTTGAATATAGAATTTTCTGGAATCTAACTTTGGGATTAACTTGAGAGAGCTGGAGTAAGACATTCTAATTTTGAAGTCTCATTTATGGTCTCAAAATTGATCCAACTTGAAATTTAGGGGAAAGATAGGAAGTGATGGTAGAGAGGATCAAGGAAGAGCCCCCTCTTTCCCCTCCCTCTCCACACCCCCCATCTCCACTCTCCCCCCACCCTCCTCCTCTTGTCATTGGAACAATCCCAGTTCTTCTACTCTTCCCCCCTATGCTGAGCTCCACAGAGATGAGTCCAGTCCCTGTCAGTAGAAGCCTGGGAAGTCTGCATACTGGAGATGCCCTTCCTTACTTCAGGAAAGAGAGGAGAGAAAGAGAGAGAGAGAGAGAGAGAGAGAGAGAGAGAGAGAGAGAGAGAGAGAGAGAGAGAGAGAACACTTCTCAGCTTTGAAACGTGACAAGTGTCTGTGAACATTTTCCTTTTTAAAATTTTTTTTTAAGATTTTATTCATTTTATGTATGTGAGTACACTGCTGCCGTATTCAGAAGCACCAGCAGAAGGCATCGAATCCCGTTACAGATGGTTGTGAATCATCATGTGGTTTCCGGGAATTGAACTCAAGACCTCTAGAAGAACAATCAGTGCTCTTAACCACTGAGCCATCTCTCCAGCACCTGAACACTTTCTATACTTAGTTTTGAAGTGTTCTCTTTGGCCAATATGTGAATGTAGGGAGATTAATTAGTCCAGCCCTTCCTTTTCCTCCCTAGGGCCAAGTAGCATCTTACTGGCAGCAGAAAAATACCAATGTTTGCCCTGGACTGTGACTGCCTTCCTGTAGTGCCACTATAGGACCTGTACACCTGCAGAGGGTGACTTCCATGACAGGTGCCTGCAGATGTTACCACTCCCACATCCACATCTCTCTCTTGGTTCCCAAGCAGTGGCTTTGAAATGAAGACCCTCAGAGAAGATGTAACAGTCTGCCACCAGATGCTGTCTCCTTAGCATGAACTATTTCAGTGGGGTTCTTTCTTCCAGGCTGGGTCTCCAGGTTTAGAAGACAGGACCTGGTTACAGATGTGAAGGCTTACAGGGCAGAGAGGGCAGGCAGACAAACAGCTACTTGGCAGAAGTCTCCTTTTGACATTGCCTATCCTGACCTCTGTAAACTTGGGGAGAAAGAGGACAGCTCTGCCAACCTCACACACCTTCAGCTCCAAGGAGGGTGAGCTGGCCTTCATCTGCAGACCTGATAGTGGGGTACATGCACCTTTGTGCATCTACCCTAGAGTTAAAGTCCAATACCCACTTTTGCCTTTGGAATCTTGCGTAGCAGGATTGGTTGGCCCTATCCCAGAAGCACACAGGGAAAGAGATTCTGGGGAAAAAAAACCCAAAAGGTTGAGGGCTCTGTGGACCTGAGGAGAATGTAGAAGATAAGGCTGGGTACTTGATACCCACTGAAGATCTAGGACGATCCCTCATCTCTGTTAAGGGCCAGAGCTTCCCCTAGCTATATTGTTGCTGTCAGCCACAGATGTCAAAAGGCAGGAGCTGTCTGGAGGAAGCCCGCATGATCAGGTTCCTAATCAGCCTCCCTCAGTTTTTTGCTTTTTCTTTCCTCCCTGCTGTTGTGGTTGCTTTAGGTCTCTGTTGCAGGGGCACTCTCTTAGGGACACCTGCCCCCTGATGAGGCTGGGCAGTGCCATTGCTTGCAGAATCCCCACCCCCATTGCTTCTAGGCATCTCTCGCATGTGTAATTAAATGCTCATCTGCGTAATTACTTGCTTACAGTTCTGGGTCCCTGCCAGGCTAAATTCCATGCAGTTGAAAACTGCGCCTCCCTCATTCACAGCTCCTTTCTTGAAATCTCCCCCACGCCCCTGTCAGGGTAGACCCAGGGAGGGGGTGGTGTCCCGCTTGGATGTGGGTGGCAGTTAAGTCGCGGTTTTCATTATTTGCAAAGCTAGACCATTGCTTGGGAAGATGGAACACTAGATGGTGATCAATGCGGAGCAAAGATTCACTATTACTCCTTTGTGGTCAAGTCCTGAGATGATTACAAATTACTTTCTCTCATACGCACATGTGCACATGCACACCGACACACACAGACACAAGATCAGATGTGGATCTATCCACAGGGTGTTTCAGTAGCTTCATGTGGGACACAGAGGGGGCCAAGGGTTCAAAGGCAAAGCCGTGGCTTAGCACGTGGAACAATGGCCCTCTATTTTTTTTTTTTTTAGGTGGTAGAGAGTCAGCCTATATTCAGTACATCATACTGACCCGGGCCACATCCCTGCACTTGGTGGTTGAAGGAACATGGTGGCAAAATTCATGACTGCAGTAACCACCAGGCAGATCTGGGTGCCTCTTCCAAATGGCAGACTCATCACAAGCCAGTGTTGAGAACAAGTCTGCAAGGGAAAGTGCATAGTTGTGATGCGGGTGGCACCTCCCCTGCTCCCGGCACTAGGGTTAAGTTAGGAGAGACGGCCGGCCGGCTGGCAGGCCGTATCCCTGAAAGCATCAGGGTGCTGAAACACCTTATTAGTGGGAACCCGCTGTGGGGTAGATGGGATTCTGTAGCCCAGGGAAACACATCCAAAGCCCAGTGATGGAAGAACGAGAGACGAGTTACACAGACTAGCGTGATTTATGGGAAAATTGCTCCGACTTGGGTGTGTTTCCCTCCAGTCCAGAAATGCCAAAAGATTTTAGGTAAGTCTAAATGCCTCCCTGGTAATAAGGGGTGAACATGACACAAAGAAGAAGGCAGAGGGGGCTGAGGGGGCTGCAGTGCCTTCGAGTCAGGCTGCAGTGCAGATCTCCGTGGGCATCCTGTCTCTCCTCTCTCCTCTCTCATTGGGATGTCTGCTGGAGCCTTAGGTGAGGAAGATGACAAAGGCCAGCTGTTGCCTGTCAGAAGAGAGACCCAGAGGTCCCAGAATCCTTCATTGAGCCTGGTGCCTCTTCCAAGCCAGGCTGCATCAGTGGTGGACTGCTTAGCTATACTGCAGGAACTAGGCCTGGTGGTGAAGGCCAACCTGGAAAATTTAGCGTACTGCATATGAAGACAAACAAACAAACAAACAAACAAACAAACAAACAAACAATATGCACCCCGCCCCCCAAACACATATAAGCAAACCGCTGTTTCCATGAACCTTACACTGGTTTGAACATCTGGTTCTCTTTTCTTTTTTCCTCAGGGCAGTGTTGATGAAATGAAGTCCTGGTAGTAAAGTTGGGGTTACATCTGCTGAACCCACATGCCTGCCATGGGACACCATGGGGACCCAGTAGATTCTCTTGAGGAACTTAGCGGTGAGGAAGGCTCTCTGCCCTGTACTTTTATTCCTCTGTCAAACTTTGTTTTCTTTTTTTAAAGTTACTTTTATTGTTTTATAGTCCAGTTGTTGCCCTCTCCTGGTGTCCCCTCCCACAATTCCTCATTCCATTCCTCCTCCCCTGTCTCTAAGGGGGATGACCCCCCCCAACCCCGTCGTCAGTCCTCCCCACTCCCCACGGGGGCCTCATCTTCTCCCATATGTTAAGCCATATCTTCTCCTACTGAGGCCAGACCAGGCAGTCCTCTGTTGTATATGTGTTGGGGAGTCTCAGACCAGCTTGTGTATACTGCCTTGGTTGGTGACTCAGTGTCTGAGAGATCTCAGGGGTCCCAGTTAATTGAGACTGTTGGTCTCTCTATGGGGTTGCCTTTCTCCTCAGCTTCTTACAGCCTTCTCCTAATAAAACCACAGGGGTCCCAACTTCAGTTCAATGGGTGGGTGTAAGGATCTGCCTCTGTCTCAGTCAGCTGCTTGCTGGGGCTCTCAGAGTTGCTCCTCCCATCCCAGTTCTTTTGATTCCTACCTCCTGACTACTGCCCAATCCTCTTCCTCTTCCTCCTCCTCCCTTCTCAGTTCCATGCTGGGATTTCAGGGGTAAGGTCTACTTTCTTCCTATTCCATTACTGCCCTATGTACTCTTGCCTTTGGATGGCACCAAGGCCAACTGAACGCTCCCAGGAAGAAATCTCCAAGTGCTGAGCACCTTCATGTAGCTGTCCCTCAGTATTGTAGGGAACAGCAAAGCCCAGGGACACTGACTCAGTCATGGCTAGGTGAGACATTTTCATATAATGCACCCTTACCTACTCATGTACTCATCTCTAGATGCCTTAATAATAGCTTAACACATGGCCAGTGCCAAGTAGACGGGTGCTATGCTATGGTATTTAGGAGACAAGGAAATAGTCTGTACATCAGCAGTTGGCTGACCTGTAAATGTGAAGCTTGGAGATACCAGGAGAGCTGGTTGCCCACCTTTAGCTTCACTGGCAGTGAAACCATGGACCTTTATCTGTTGTTTCCAGCCCATCACTGCCTCCCACAGCCAGGCTGCCTCTCAACAGTCCACATCTGACCTTGACCTTTGCCCTAACAGTTCTTCCTAGTTGAATACAGGGCACTGGGCACATGCTTTCTTCAAATACCGGCCCTTTGTCAATGAGTCCTAAGCTAGCTCTGTGTATCTGTGCACGATGGCTTGCACTCCTGGGGTGTCCCAGGAAGGCAGCTGACCATGGGATCATGGCAAATCTCAGCACACTGTACCCCCGACTGTCTTTCCCAGGTCCCTCTCCCTCAGCGGGGTCATTACCTGCTTTCCTAGCTGCCCCCAGAATACCAGCTTCACCAAGACTGGCCTTCCTTCTCCTGAGTGAGTGACCCACACCTTGGAAGGACATTGGAGCGAGCCAAGAGGCTGCATCAGAAAAAAATAGCCATCATTTCCATACTGGGCTCCACTCCTGTTATTTATTAAAAACAAAAACAAACAACAAATGTAAATAACTTTTCTGGCAGATTTCTTTTTGTGGAAAAAATGTACAGATGAAATTAAAGATGTCTTGGGCACTGGTTAGTATCCAATGTCAAAGCTTCTTTTTACCCTTGTCTGATTTTCCAGGGATTTCCATGGGGGCGTGCGGGGCCCCAGAAGTTGTGGGGAGACGAACTTGTTTGGCTCTGTGTGACCCTGACCACGGAGTCTGGCCTCACGCTGCCCATGGCAGCCCATGGTATCTAGCAGGAAGCCTTCCTTTCTCCCCCTCTTTCATCATCGCTGCTGCCGCTGTCATCCTGATTAATCTTTATCTAAAGTGAGGGAAATGGCTGAGGCCATTTAACTGTATGCCTTTAACGCTGATGGGCCTGTCATTTCTCCTCACCTTCTCTATCAGTTTCTGAGTGGCTGGTGTGACAGGTTTAGAACTTGATCACAGCACCATCTACTGGGTACTAGACTTTCCATCTTTCCTGCCGGCCTTTCCCAGATAGATTTGATTTCTTTTTTCTCTTTTCTTTTTTCTTTTTCCTTTTCCCTTCCGTGTTCCCCACCCCATGGTCTTGCTTTCTTCCAGTGAAAGTAACTTTGAGAACTTGCGGCTAGTTAATTCAGAAAAGGGACACCCTTCTGAAACTGACCAAAGCTCACATCCCCCTGTGTTAGGCACTTACAAAGACAATAGCTGGAGCTTACACGCTACACTTCATATAATTATTTCCTGAAATCAATAATCTCATCAGTAGGTTCAGTGATGGGGACATCATGGTAATGAATGGCTGGGTGAGGCGGCCATTCCAAGTGCTGTCCTTAGCCCTGTCACCTGTGCTGCCCAAGGGCATGATGGGAATCGGGGCTCTGTCTGGCCAAAGGATTAATCATGGTTATCTGTAATTCATATTTCTGTAATTTGCCTTCTCTATGCAGCCTACTCCACATTGATCAGCATGGATTTCTTTCAGCACAATGGGTCATTCCTGTGGTGTGGAGCAGAGCGGGAAGGACTCTGTGTGTGTGTGTGCCGGGCAAGGGACAAATTGGATTAGTTATGCTCAGGAAGTAACAAAAACGGAATCACACCAGACTAATGCTAGAAGCCACCTCAAGGGGAGGAATGACAAGACGGCTCCATGCACTCTGAGTGTTCTGCGGCAGCCAGGTAGCACTGTGGGCTTCCCTGCTGCTGTGAGGCCTGGAAGAGCAAGGATCCTGGACATCAGGCAAGGATTTCTCCCTGTGAGCTTTCCTGCCCATCTCCTCCAGAGACCTGATTTTAAAGTCCGAGTGTCTGGGACCCAAAGTATGACCAAGGCCGTGGCTTCCTGGGGCTGAAGGACTGGAATCAGATGCAAACATAGCTGGGTAGCTCCTTTAGCCATAACAAAGCCTACTGAGTGTGAATTTCCTTCACTTTGAGATGGTAGTAGACTATGAAGAAATCTTTTAGACAACTAACAACTTTGCTCTGGCCATTGAGTTTGAACAAGAATGGCTCTCACTGTTGACTGTAAACAGACCAGAAAGCTTGTGTTGCTCCCCCACCCCACCCCCCCAGTGCTTGCCTAGGCTGGGCTCCCTCCCTGTCGGCTGTCTTTACCATTGTAGCTCCAAGTGGATTAGCTTAGTCCTGTTCTGATGGTGATAGCCCCACAGAGCAAGCCCACAGTACAGAAGAAACTTTCAAGCTTCTGGTACTGTGATGTGCACTGAGACTGTTGGTCAAAAAAAGGCACATAGTTATCCTCCAGTCGAGGACATGGAGGGAGACACCAGTTTTGTCATGGGAGAAACTGCAAAGTCACCAGGCAAAGGGAATGCACACAGGGAGGAGCCGAGGAGAAACTGTGATTTCACCGCTCCCATGTGAATGGATAGCACTTCTTGGTTGGTTGTTGTGCTTCCCTTGTCTAAGTGGCAACTGTGGTTTTCTCCAGCACCTTCCTAGTTGTTGTGATAGATTCCATCTGTAGAGTACCAGAATGTCATTGGCTTCAGTGTCCCAGGAACAGTAGCATCTCCAGCTCACTGGTGTGAAGAGCAGACTCTGTGGTTGCTTCTATCCTTTGAGCCTAGGTCACTTAGGCTGAAGGGAAGAGTACAGAGTTCAAAAGTCACTGATGTGCATCAAGAAGCAAACGTTACCATTTCATCTGTATTAGGGTCTGTCTTTCTTTGTTTGCCTCTCTCTCTCTCTCTCTCTCTCTCCCTTTTGCCATGATAGTTCTAAATGTGTACAACAAAGGCCAAAGTCAAAGTCTGTAGAAAAGAATACTCAAATCTCACACAACCTTGTCCCCCTCTTCCCCATTGCTACCGACTTCCCATTGATAGTCCATTTGGGGTGGCTTGGATTGTAAGTTTTATGTATTTTTATAAGACATTAGTACACTTGTATCTGTGTATAGCCTATATGTATATGCACACATTCTAACCCTACTGTGTGGATAGGTCACCAATAGTCATTCAGAGGGTATTTGCAGAGGTCAATTAATTGGGCCATAATACTGTTCAAGGGGTGAATACTACATTTTACCAAATTCCCCAGTCAAGAAGCTGTGCTTATTTATAGCTTGGGTAATTGATGTAGGAGAATAAACACAGGTTTGTTTATTTCATTTCCCCCTCCTTCCTCCTTTCTTTCCCCTTCCCTCCTGACTTTTTCCTCTTCTTTCCTCCCCCTCCTTTTCTCTGATCAAACCCAGAGTCTCATGGACACTATAGACACTGTGCATACATGGATGCTCTATCAGCCCTTGGCCCAGTCCTCACAGAGGTATTTTACGAGAGGGAATGTACTTTCAGATAGTTATCAGGTGATGTGAAATTCACATCTGGGGAGTTTTCAGTTTCCCAACGCAGTCCTTTCTTGCCGTGCTGCAACAACCGCCAGCTTTCCCTACATTCACCTCCAAACATCCAGAGGAACTTGTCTTGGGGTGGGTGTCTTGGGAGCGGGATAAAGCACCATTTTCATTTCTTAGGGCGGCTACGACAAATGGCCATAAACCTGGTGGCTTAAAGCAATAAAAACATATTCTGAGCCTCTCTGGAGGCTTCATGGGGGAATCCATTCCTTGCCCCTTCCTGCTTCAGGAAGCCTGTGGCTAGTGGCTATGTCACTCTGTCTCTACCTCTGCACTTACCCTTCCCAGTGTTCCTGAGCATAAAATATCCTGTCTTCCCCAGGTAAGAATCCCTCTGATGACACAAGTCCCCAGTCATCTAGTATCATCTCTGCCGCAGAATGGTTAGCTTAATCAATGCTCACTGGGAAAGCTCTCTCCCACCTCCCAACACACACACTGTTTGGTAAAATGCCATGTAAGGCAACACCTGTTCCCAGGGAGCAGGGTATGGACATCTTTGGGGACACAAGCACTTTCAATAGGTGAAATGTTTTCATACCCATTTTTGTTTAGAACCTTCAAACCATTGTAAAGGGACAGATCCTTTCTCACCATCCCTACTTCTAGGGTAGGGCACCATAATTTCAGAGAGCTAAGAACATCTGTCCCTAGGTCTAGAAGAAGCCCTGGGGTCACTCTGTCCCTGGGAAGATGGTTCCAGAGAGAAGCACCCTGTCTATAACATTACTGGTTGTAGAGGCTAACCTGGACTCCTGCCCCTTCTTTGCATTTGTGCTGATTGGCATCTCCCACCACACAGGGGGCTCTAAAACGTGCATTCTGTGTAGTTAGAAAAGCTTGCCCTACTATGGACTCCAGTCTATGCAAGTGCAGTGAACTTGGTGAGAGATGCTCTTCCTCTCTCCCAAGCCTTCATCCTCTTGTCTGTGACACAGGAGTTACATGTTCTCATGCGCAACATGGTAGGTATGTGTTCTCATGTATGACATGGGAGTTGTGTGTTCTCATGTATGACATGGGAGTTGTGTGTTCTTGTGTATGACGTGAGAGTTGTATGGAGAATTATCATCATCATCATCATCATCATCATCATTGTCATTATTATTATTTTGCTGTGATAAGAACAACTAAACAAAGGAAGGGTTTGTTTTGGCTTGCAGTCCATCTTGGTGGTAGTCATGGCGACAAGCACGAGGCAGCAGCTGGTCACATTGCCTCTGCAGTCAGGAAGCAGAAGGAAATGTGTGCTGGGACTCAGTTTACTTTCCCCGTTTTTTTACTCAGCCTGAGACACTGGCACACAGGATGGTGCTGCTCACATCTGGTGTGAATCTTTTCCTACCTCTGTCTAACCTCTCTGGAAACATTTTTATAGGCATGTTTTTGTCTTCTAGAAGATTCTAAACCTAGTCACATTAACAACGAAGAGTAACCGTCACAGAAGGGGCAAACTTTTTCATGTAAGAATTGACCTGAGACTTGAGGTGCAAGAAATGTTTCATTTCTTCATATTTTATACCAGATTTCTCCCAGCTGGTAGGAATCCCCCTCCAGCTGCAGTGGGATGCTCTTGCCTCCCTGGCGATTGTGTCAAGATTCCAGGGCATCAGCAGGTCAAGCAAAGACAGATAAACATGGGACTACTCTGGTTACCATCAAGGGACATGTCCCAGGTGTCTGCAACCTATTGCAAAGTGTTCAGATGTCCATGGTCCTTTTGTATACAGGCTGGAGCACTCTGGCTGTGAGGCCACAGAGTTATAACCATCTAGCCTCCTCAGAGCCCAGCCACCCTCTCCCTAGATGTGGGTTGATACATCAACCTCTCATAGGACCTGCCAAGTGCATCCTATTACAGCCCAGATGGATCCGTTCATGTGCTTCTGAGATTCACAGTCTGTCATTCCCTGTCTTAAGGGGTGGGCAACCTGAAGAGGTGCCTTCGGACCATTTGAAACAATGTGTGTTTAGAGGCACCCTTGAGGCCCTGATCAGCTTTATTCTATTTTAGAGATTTAAAACTTAGACCTATAAGCTACTCCAGTACAGCAAACATGGGAAGCCATGTCTTATTAGTGAGGCCTTGGTCCTAGTGGGAGGCCCTGTCTTAAAAAAGCCAAGCAAAGCAAAGCAAAGCAAAGCAAAGCAAAGCAAAGCAAAGCAAAGCAAAGCAAAGCAAAGCAAAGCAAAGCAAAGCAAACAAAACAAAACAAAACAAAACAAAACAAAACAAAACAAAGCAAGACAATACAGGCTCAGTTCCTGGCACCCATGTCCACGCATAATTGCCTATAACTTCAGTTTCAAGGAATCCATGTCCTCTTCTGTCCTTCTTGGGTACCTGTTCTCACATGCACACATAATTAAAAATAAAAGAAATCTAAAAAATTAACATGGAAGATTATAAATGAAACAGAGTATAGTGAACAGCCTGGACTCTGATGGGCAGGCTGAATGGCTTCCAACAATTCAGAGAGATGGGCGACGTCTGCGTGTCACATTGTTCAGGAAAGACATCGTGCCCAACCTGAAACGTGGGCTGTGTTTTCTTGCATACAGATGTTGTTATGATTGTAGCTTAGCTTCCCTGTCCAATGTCATCTGCTTTGACACCAAGAAGGGTAGAAATAATTCTCCTCTCTAACCCCAGACACAAAGCAAGGTTGTTAATGGCAACCCAAACTCTGCAAAATGCACATAGTGAGACAAAGGCCATGCATGACATGTGACTAAAAAGCCAGGGAAGGATGGGCACCCATTTGCACCGGGAGAGACAAAACGCCTTTCCGTACGCATGCACTTTTGCCATCCAGGAAGCCACAGTTTCAGAAACTTCCTCCATTTAACAAAGAGGTTATTCTAAGCTTGTGTCTAAATCCCTTATGCCTCCAACACATGGTTGGTTCAGTGAAATATCCTTCAACAGGCGAATATAGACAGGTTTTTTTCCTTCGCGAGTGAATCCCAGCGAGCCTCCATCCCCGGTTTATTATGCTTTCTGTATCTCTGCTCATTTCTCACCAGAGTTGCATTAAGTATTGATATTGATTTCTTGTAAATGGGACTGAAATAGATGGCCCACGGTTTTTTGTTATTGTTTGGTGGCACTTGTGTGTAATTTATTATGGCTTCAGTGGAAGCTGCCCTTTGCTGCCATGGCTTAAATTAAACATGTCACACTCTGGCCTCTGCTCGTCCCCAGCATTCCTCACTTGATATCAAAAAAAAAATTATCATGTACAAAGTTTCTCTCTCCTTCTCTCCCAACTCCTTAAGAGCCACACCCTGTTTTGAAGTTAGTGTGTAGGAGAATAGTATTCAGAAATTCTCTCAATTAGTCCTATTTGACCAGACCAGGCCAGTGAAGTCAGCTTCCACTACCATAGAGAAGGATAAATACTATCACCTTGGGTATGTTCAGTACTCTGTAAGACCTCCAGCCCTCTGCTCAAAGATTCTGGTCCTGTTCATGGTTTGCCTGCATATCTGAACTTCTAGCTTGTATGTCTTGCACTGTGGCAGGTTAGATGCAGGGGGACAAAAGATTGTGAGATGTCTCAGGAGTTGCTGTAACTGGGGATGCACGGGAGTCGGGTGAATCAGTACTAACACATACATACATTGTGTCTGTGTGTGTGTGTGTGTGTGTGTGTAGGTGGTGTGCACTATCTGCTGGAGTGTAAGCATCCAGATTCTGATCACCTCCCATTTCCTACCCATGTGGTCTTTCACTCCAAATGATTTCCATTAGGCTTCAAGAGTCCCGCTGAAGAGAACTTGCTAAGTGCCTCCCACAGGCCTCCGGCCGCCTCCACATCCTCCAATTCCAAGGAACTGACTTCAAGTTTTCTGCATTCAGCTTGGGGGCAAAACAGTGTCTATTAATTAAATTTTCATTTCTATTGATAATGGGACCCACAGGCCCTTCCTCTGAAGTGGACGCAGACCTTTTGTGGCATGTCCATCTCAGGGCTGGCTGTGTGAATTAGGTCTGATTGCAGTGTGAAGGGCCCTTCCTGAGGTTCTCTCTCGGCCTGATCACTCTCCATTCATCCCTCAACCACTTCAAATAGGTTAGCTGCCTTTCATTCTTCTCGCCCCGGCCCTTTTTTTTTTTTTTTTTAAAAGGCAAAATCTGAGATACTCTTACTGAACCTGGGGCCTTGCACTTCCCTTCCTTCCCTTCCCTCTCCCCTTCCTCCACCCCAGAGGCAACCTCATCAAGGAAAGAGAACAGGACATGGAAGCAGATGGAATTTAGTGGTGCCCAGAGTGGGTACTTAGCAGCTTGCAGAAGCTAACTCCTAATCTTTCAGACATTTTGCCAGCTGTTTTTTTTAAAAAAAAAACATCGTCATGATTAAAAATTAAATCGTGGAGACTAAGCAATTAAATAATTTGTATCAAAGCCAAAAGGGGAGGGATATTACAGATCACCAGTTGCTACTTTGTTTCCTAAAAGGCCATTTTATTACTAGAGGTGTCAGAGGTCTCAGGACCTCCTTGGGAAGGCACAGGTGGGTCTGATGCTCTGCAGGCCACTGGGTCTTGTGGACTATTCAGGTCCCTCTTGTCAAGGGTGACAGTTGCCAGTGTGTCAACAGCAGGCCACTGTGGGGTCCCACCCAAACTCTATTTACAAACCAGCCAGCAGATGTCTGCTGGCACCTGAGCTGTTTGCCTCACCGTCTTGGACGTGCCTGATGAAGTACTCTTTGAGAACACCAGTTCTCCAGCTCATCTCTTCCCCAGGTCACCGTCTGTGACCCTGGCTTAGAAGTTTCGAATCTGCCACCCTGGGAGGAGTCACACCAGAGGCTGAGTGACCTGGGTGCTGTGGAGCCTCGGTGGCACACAACACCGTGATGCCACGTGGTCTCAGGCAGTGTCTAGTTCTCTGGCTTCAGTTTCCCTGTGTGGAGGTGACTTCACTCGGCCCAGGGAACTGACAAAGGATGAGAAAGCCTCGTCCAGGAAAGAACACAGTTTGCAGCCTGGTTCTGGGAGATCTGCTGTTGAGCCAACAGTAAGTTCTGATTCTGGGATCTCAGACTTCCTCAGAATGAACCGGCCACTCTAGCCCGCGGATCTCAGATGCCTGTGCTTGGGCTTAGAGACACATTCCTAACCCAAACCTGGTCCCTCAGGCTGAGCCCCATACTACAGCTCATCTCTGCCCGGTGGCAGCTGCCTACTGCCTGCTCATATAGCGGGCCTCCTGCTGTCTTCCTGTCCACCAGCCCTTGTTGCTTTTTTTTTTTCTTTCTATTTTTAAAACAACCCCAAGTCTGCCCTCTGGTAGCTAGTCCCTCAATTCTTCTCGGCACTAAGTCTTGAATCCTGGGTTTGATCGGTATCTAGATCCCTAACAGATTTGGGGAACTCCTCACACCCTCCACCACAAACTATACCAGCAGTCCTATAAGCTACCCCAGGGCAGGACCAAACAGCTGGATACCACCCAAAAAGGCCAAGAATTCCACATTATTAAAAAAAAAAATACAGTCTCCAAACACTTGCCCATCTTTCTTCCTGGGCTCCACTGTGAATCCTCTTGGGATTCTCTGAGTCCCCCTAGAGGTGGGTGGTGTGGCGGCTTCCACAGTAAACATTGTTACCAGTGGTGACGGGCTCTGTGCTGTCCCTTGCTCTCTCGATTTGTAAATTAAATCTTGTAGATCATGAGCACCACCACGCCCATCATCTCTCCAGCCATTTTCTTCCACTCCTCTATCACAAGCTGCACTGTTTCCCACTTCTCCATCATGTGGATTAATCCCCTGTCTCAGAGCATTTTTGTCTGCTGTTCTTTGTGCCTTCAGGGGTCCCAGCCTGAGACATGTTCGAAGCCAGACCCTCACTGTGGTCAGCTTGCTGTCCCACGAACTCCACAGAAGCATCCCCACGCAGAGCTCCGACAGCACCATGCACCCCTACGTTCTAGTCCTCTAACCCGGCTTGCTGTCCCTTCTCCTGGACACTGATGTGAAATGGAGCTGCTTATTTCTGTTCCTTCTTGAGCACAAGCCATGGGCAGGCTGGAGCTCTTTGGCTGCTGCTTCTTCAGTGTCTCCCGTTGGGCCCGAGGTGCTGCGGCAACCAGGCAACCAGGAATGCCTTTTCTGTGGACCCCAGTGCTGTCTTATACCTTGAAGCCAACTCGGATGTCTGCTTGGAGTTGATCTTTGCGGGTCATGAGACTGATTCTGGTGTATGGACATTTTCCTGGAACATGTGTGTACATGTGGCTGGGGCAGAAAGGCAGGAAGGGGACATTTGTGAAGGAGAAGGGTAGGGTGCTTTCTGTAGAGTAGGCGTTCTGTTGGAAGGAAGGGACATAGATAGGGCAGGAGGGAATGCTCAGTAGTGTGATGGGCATCAGCTGTGATGGACAGAGGCAGCATGGCCAGCATGGTCGTTAATAAGCGCCTTGGGCGGCCTGCTCCGTGTGTAGCTGGCTTCATCTTGCATCAGGACTCCAGCACATGGTAACACCCTGTGGGAAGCTCTTCCTACCCTAACCCCACCCCCAACAGTACTGCCTTCCTCTCCACTCTTTTATTTCTCATCCCAGAGCTCCTGCCTTGAGGTCCTGCCTTGCCTTCCCTTGATAATGGACAAGAAACTGTAAGATGCAATTAACCCTCCCCTCCCCTCCAGGTTGCATTTGGTCTTGGTTGTTTATCAACAGAGAATCAAACCAAAACAGCCCAGGATGTTTTTTAGAGCAAAGGGGATTCGTATTTACAGTTCTGTGGAGGCAATGGTATTTTTAAAAATATTATTAACCACACTTCTTCATTTTTAAGCAAAATATTTAGGAAAAGTAACAAGAATTTTAGAGAACATTAGTCTAAACACACACCCAGGAAATGCACTCACATCTTTAATTAAATATTTAGTTAAAATAAAAATTAGCTTTGGTTTCTTTGATCCTTATTCCTTCTTGTAGCATGGTTATATTTCCTGTTTGTTTGTTTGTTTGTTTGTTTTTATTAAATTAAAATTTGTTTCCTGACAAATATCTTTTTTAAAAAAAAGATTTATTTCTATTTCCTGTGTGTGAGCATTTGGCCTACATGTATGTGTGAGTTTTGCCTGTTTGTATGTAGTATGTGTACCACATGCATGCAGTGCCCACGGAGGCCAGAAGAGGGCACTAGATTTCTTGGAACTGGAGTTACAGACAGTTGTAATCTGCCACGTTGGTGCAGGGAATGGAAGCTTAGATCCTCTTAAATGCTGAGCCATTTCTCCAGCCCTGTTAAAAGCACAGGCATTTTAAATGTATGTGTACGACATGAGTCTTCGTGTGTGTGTGTGTGTGTGTGTGTGTGTGTGTGTGTGTATACGTACAGCTATGTGCATGCCACAGCATCCACGTGGTGGTTTTAGGACAGTCTCCGGGTTTATTTACACACTGTCTGCTGTTGTTTACCATGACATATGCCAGTCTCATTGACTCATGAACTTCGGGGATTCTCTTGTCTTTGCCTCCCATCTCTCATTGGGATGACAGATGTTCAGAACCCCATTCAGGTTCATGCAGGTTTTGGGAATCTGGTCCCCGTGCTTGTGTGGCAAGCACTTTGTCCAGGAAACCATTTCCCAAACCCCTGACATGCCTGTTAGATGCCCCTCTAGTGACTCAGATCTGTGGTGCCATGCTCCTTATGTTTTGTTTATAAAATTGCTTTTAAAAAACAATAAAAATATTCTTCTGTGTACACATTTTAGCCTCACAGTTATTTTCTCTCAAGTGCAGAGAAGGCACTGACCCATTGTCTCTGATTTCCCTTGGCAATGCTGAGAAGTCTGTTGATACCAGTTCAGTCCTTTTGTGGAATGTCTGTCTTTGCTTTCTAAATCCTAATTTTTAAATGTTTTTAAATGTATTTTGCCTGTATGTACTCGTATATACAGCATGGACATAGTGTCTGCCAGAGACCAGAAGAGGGTGTGACATTCTCTATAGCCAAAGTGACAGACAGTCGTTGGTTGCCCTGTGGGTGCTGAACCCACAGAACCCTGGACCTCTGCAAGAGCAGCCAGTGCTCTTAACATCTGGACCATCTCTCCAGCCCCTTTCTGAATGTTTCAATATAAGACATTTTGATAGAGAATTTATATTACTTTCATATGTGCATTCATAATTTATTGTTTCATGTGTTTTAAAAGTTTGGAAATTTTCATAGCTAGTTTCTCTGGAATTTTGATTACATATGGTTTAGAATTTTTTTCCTTTTTTTCTTGCCTTTTTCATTTTTCATCTCCATCCTTCAATTCATTAATGGCTCTTTAATTGTGTCAATCTGTTGTTTAATCTCCCCATTTTATTTCTTCTTTGCATTTTTATTATGCAAATAAATTATTATTTATTTCCTAAAAGTTCTATGGGCTTTCAAATATCCTTGGTTATTCTGATGATTTTTTTATTTTTATTTTTATTTTTTGCTTATTTATGTTTGTACTGCAATCACGATGTCCTTGAACAGCTAATACAGTTAAGAAAAGGGGTATTAATTTTATTTTGGCTGGGTCTCATCTCCGGCTGGTCTTGAACTATGTAACCAAGGATAGCCTTGAACCTCTGATTATCTTGACTCCACCTCCTGAGTGCTGACTCATAGGCACACATCACTGGGTGATTTATATTTTATGCTATCTATATAATAATTCTAACTTTTGAGTTATTGGCAGCCTAACTTTATTGTTTGGTATGGTTGCTAGCTTTGCATCATGGTTACTTGTTTCTTGCTGGCTTTTTATCATAGGGTCCTACATGCATGCGCTTCATTGGCAGGAATTTTATAGTTCCTAGTTAAGAATATTTTTTTTTTCTGGAAAGCCTTTGTGCCAGCCTTCCTTCTGGAGGCTGACACTTCTGGACTCTGCTGAGGTTCGCAATAGGGCTGCAGTAGTTTCTTTGCTTGTCCCTGTGACTGTATAGTTGACAAGACAGCAACTTAAAGGAGGAAGTTGGCTGGCAAGATGGCTCCTTGAGGAAAGGAGTTTGGCACCAAGCCTGAAGTCCTAGTTTAATATCTGGGACCCACAGAGTAGAAGGAGAGAACTGACTTCTACCGGTTGTACTCTGACCTTCACAAGTGCATTGTAGTATGTGCGCTCTCTCTCTCTTTCTCTCTCTCTCTCTCTCACACACACACACGCACATGCATAGATAATTAATAAAGCGTAATAATTTCTTCTGAAATGGAAGGAAGTTATACTTTGGCTCACAGGTCAGCTGAATATAGTACAACATGGCAGAGAAGGAACAGTGAGAATGTCTTGGTCTGCAGAACCAACCAGGAAGCAGAGAAGTGAGTTCTATCATAATGGATTTCTATTCCCTTTCTTATTTAGCCTGGGACCTTAACCCACAATGGTGCTGCTATCTTTACAGCAGACATTTCTTCCTCAGAAACCTCCCCAGAAGCATCCTTGGAGACACACCCACAGGTGTCTCCCATCCTTGGAGACACACCCACAGGTGTATCCCCTGGGTGATTACAAGTATCACCTTGACCAGAGCAGCTTAGCCCCTTCACCTTGTTGGCGGCAAGAGCCCAGTGTCTCAGTTATGGGTCCCATGCTGGCTCCAGTGCTTAGTGCCTCCCCTTCTTTCCATCTGCTATGGTAGACCCAGTTTAGCTCAGCTTTGTCTTCTCTGGTAGGAGAGGTTTGGAAAGAAAGCAACAGAACAGCCAACCAAAATCATCAATCTAAGCCGTCATGCGTCCTTTCAGGATCAGAGTCTCCTTAGCTATAAAATGCTCAAGACTCAGTGGCTCCCCCAGGAGGCTGCTAAGAATATGACATCACTCATAAGAATTCCACTTCCAAATCAGTGGCAACCAAGACCCCACTAGTCCACTCGTCTGTTCTTCTCCAAGGTGGTTGGCTGGCCCCTTCCCATGTGTCTGATGAGTCACAGCCCCAAAAGCCTAGTTAAATATTCCCAACAATCTAAGCACATCTTGTTATAAGTTTGTGCCAAATGTCGCATGAACCAAACTTAAAACGAAAAACAAAAATTCCTTTTACCAGCAAGCACACGAGGGAGAATGCAGGTACTCTAATGGCTTCTTCCTTTTTCCTTGTTTTTCCACTCTCAGACTTTCACCCGTTCTTCTGGTCGGCTGGCAGACATCCATTCCTCCGTTTAACCTCCCTGGACACATCCTCGTGACATGTCCAGAGGTGTGTCTCCTAGGTGACTTTTAATGCCGACACCTTGACATGATCAACTATCACTGCACTAGGCTTATCCACAGCATGTGTGGAGGTCAGAGGGTCACTTGCACTGGTCGGTTCTCTTTTCTATCCTGTGGTTTTCAGTGATAGAACTCAGGTGGTCTTAACAACAAGTGCCCTAACCTGCTGAGCCATTTTAGTGACTCATATAAAATGGAAATGTAACCAGTTACCTTGGCTCTGTTTAGTTACTCTAATTAAAATTCAACACACATTATGAGCTTTTGAATGTATAGCTATGCTGTTTTCAAAATCATCATCTCTCTGTGGGCATCCCACCCACAGGACCTGCCCATGTGACTCAGCAGCAAGACTGGGATTTGAACTCGGGTCTCCCTGACTCTAAAAACAAGGCTCCCTCACTTCAGCAAGATGGACTTGGCTACTTCCATGCTTGTGAGAAACCTAGTCTCCCCGCCACCCCGTACCCCACACTCCCTTACTTGTGTGAGAACAAGGGAGGCTGAAACCTCCAGTTCCTCTAAAGTTCCTCTCAGGGGCGCTGAGGGCAGGCTGCTGCTGTAGGTGCCGGCAAGGCAGAACAGCGCGTTCCCATTAGAATGTTCTTTCCCGAGAGGAGATAACAGGATAATAGGTGTGTTACTTGCTTCCTGTGAAATGAGGAGTGACAAAAAGTCACTGGAGATTAGAGTAATTCAGAACGAGTTAAGCTCCTTAGAGATCAATTTTTATTTTGAGGCAAGAGGGAGAATAGAAGATATCTAAAATAAAGCTCACTGCTCCTCACCTAACCTCAACAAGTCTCGCCGGCTTTGGGAGAGCCATGTCTGTGTGCTCGGGGGAGAGCTGGGGCAAAGCAGGAGAGGGGACAATGTCCCTTTTCGATTGAGGGCAGGTGATTTAGGAGGGGGTGCTGTGTTCGCACTGGATTCTACGGGAAGTGGGATTTGTAAACGATGCTTAACTTTCCCAAATAGGAGGGGAAACGAAACTGGCTGTTTGGGCAGTTGGGATAGCGTTTTCTCCCTCTCAGCTCCCCCCAAGCCCCGTGCATTATTCTTGCCTATGTGGCTGGGCCAGTGGGGCAGAAGCCCTCTCCTGGAGTAGCTACTCCAGAACAGTCCTTGATTCTCACAGTGTTCTTCCGATGGTCGTTGAACCAGTGCCACGTTGCTGCATCTGGGTCATCTAGGACAGTTCTGGGATGTGTGTTTCTAAGCCCCATTCTTGCAGATTCTGAGTCCAGAAGGCCCTGCTTGGGGTCTAGGAGTCCATGCTTTTCACTAAGCCTCCTGGGTGGTTTTGATGAACAGGTGGACTGGACACCCCGGGAGATGTAAAGGTTGAGAAACGCGACTTTATAGTTAGAAGGTTTGCTTATCGCAAAGTCAAAGGTAAGTGGTCTTTGTTCTCTGTGAACACACTTTTTTTTTGTCTTAGGTGTGTTCATAAGATAAAAATCAATTTTAAGATGATAAATTTTGCTATGCAAGCATTAGGTCAACTCACTTTTAAAAGATTTCCTATACAGGGCTGGAAGTATATCTCAGTGGCAGAAAAAGTGCCCAACACTCCTGAACCCTAGGTTCCAGTCCCAGCACTGTAAAAGGGGGTGTGGAGCAGAGACTGGAGAGGTGGTTCAGGAATTAAGAACACTTGTTGCTCTTCCAGAGGGCCTGAGTCCCAGCACATACACTGGGTAGCTCACAACAGCCTGTAACTCCAGCTCTGGAGGATCAGATTCCCTCTTCTGGCCTCTGTGAGAATTACACTCACATGTACATAAACACATGAAGATGCACACATTCACACATAGTTAAGAATAATAAATAAATATAAAGTAAAAACATTGAAAAGAACAGCAGTGGAGGGGTGGGGAGAAGAGAAAGGAAAGAGAAGGTTCCCTGGAGAATCATTTTGTACCACGGAGAACTTTGAATTGTGAATCTCATCTTGCTCCTAGAAGCAAGATGAAAGGCAAAGGGCTGGCCCAGGAAAACAGGCGGTTAGGTTCTTGTTTTTCAGCCGGATGAATGGTTTTGTCTGACGCTAGTGAAGTGGAAACTTATGGGTTCCTTGGAAAGTCCACTGGGTCGGGTGGTGTTTTGCTGGGGCAAACACATGGAGGAGTGTTTTCCCGAAGCAGACACAGGTGAAAGGATGTTCTGTAAAGCAAGTGTGTGAAAGGACACGTGAAGGCTTCTTCAGCACACGTGTGTTTGTTCGCCTTACCTTGTATAGCTGAGCTACATTTGTTCTCGCCATAGAGGGAAATGAAACAAACAACTTCTGGTGGCACTCTGGCCGTTTCTTGCTGATTCTGTGGCAGAGTGATGTAGGCTGACACTGATTCATGGTTGCTAAGACAGGCTCACGTGCTGAGGCAAAACACGTGGTGGACATGTGATGTTTGGAGGTAGTGTAAGTAGGACTCAATAGTCAGTGACAAGAGGGGCTTGCATAGCTAGCTTTGCAATACTCTATTGGTCTCACATCTTCACTGGTCACTGCTGTTGACTCCTGCCAATTTGTTGGAGGCCTGGATGTCTGTGCTAGGTTGTACCACCACTGCTGATATCTGTTTGCTCTTCTGGCACTTCTGAACTGGACTGATGATATGCTTGAGAAGTATTTGGCACGTGGATCGAGCCATTTCCTGTGAACTGACCTGCTGAATTCCTGACAACACAGAATTTGCTCCAAAGAACAATTTCTAAACAGGCCCACTTCCCCCATATCCTAATAACCTTTCTTTCCCACTACCTCTTGTGGGTGATGGGCTAGAAGGCAGGTTAATGCAGTTAAGAACCCATGTTAAAAGTAGGTTCTGAAAAATTTAAGCCTACATGATAGCTTCCAGGGAGATTGGCAGATAGATGGTGGGGAGAGAGGGACCCAGCCATGTGGTAAAGGATGGGCCACGTAAAGGATACATGGTCCTAACTTTCCTATTCTCTTCTGGGAAGTCTACCATAGGAGACTTTTATTGCTTCTGAGTTTTTACAAAGTGGTTGACTGCTCTGTTCCAGAACCAGTTACCCCAGCTCCCACTTTAAGCATCGTGTGAGGTGTTCTGGCTCTACTCAGGGTGGGTCTTAGTTCATTGGCTGGAAGTGCTCATGTCATACCCATTCCATGCACCCACTTCTGAAAACCACCCCTGACACCAGGACCTTCCTAAGCCCCTCTCTTCCTGCTATACACATGTGATCATGTGTGCATACTTGTGTGCATTATCCCAGCAATGTTTTGCAGCATAACCCCAGAGAGATTGTATCCATCACCTCACTTTACTGCGAATGTCCGAATCACTGAAAAATGCTTTTATCTCAAAGTTAGATTTATTAAGGTATTTAATGAACAAGGAATATATTTAAACACAGGTACCATACTTCAGAGAGATCTCTATATATCAATAATTTCAGGGTAACCTTTCTCAAAAAACAGATTCCCTCACCACTCAACAGGTATGTGTTACCCTCTTTAGTCCCTCATGGGGTCCTCATACCTGTGGGCTTTGAAGGTCATCTGCAGTATCTAGTTAGCTCTGCTTCACCCAAGTAGCCCTTCTTCAGAGTGGTCAGCCAATCCTGTGTCATAGCTGCCTTTGGCGAGGAATCAAGAGAGGCAGGTCCACAAGTGACAACCAACTTCCTTTCTAATGTTACCAGAAGTAGAACAAATGCCATTTTTTCTGCATGTCACCTTATCTCTCCTTTTGACCTCCAATTTTCTGGGTATCCAGTGTTATCACTGAGCCTGTGAGGTCTTCCTGCAGCTTAGTCACACTGGGTCTGAACTTGACTTCAAGTTCAATGACATCAAGCCAGGAGGAGGGTCAGAGCTGGGTGAAAGACACTGACCTACTAGAATAGACACTACATCTAAAACCAGGCAGAACCAAGTTTGAAGATGGACATTTCATCTAAGTTCAATATTTTTCTTAAGTGTGCTGCTGATCAATTCCTGAGCACTCCCAAGCTTGTGAGTCTCCTAAGTGCAACAGGCAGTAATGGATGGATACAGTCCAACAAAGAAGAGCACTAACACGTTGCATGAGTTAACTGGTTACCCAGAAATTTGGAAAACAAAAAGAGAGACGAGGACTTCCAGGAGACACTTATGAAAACCTGCAGGAAAAGGGAGGGAAATCTCCCCTTTGTTCTTTATCTCATCTTCTTTGGCTTCCATCAGATGAGCAAGGGATGCAGAGGGTCACTCTATAGGCTCAGTGCATCCTTTAGAGAATATTATTATCTGTTCTCAAAGTAAATAGCACAAAACCAACATGAGCATAAGCTGGGACAGGCGTAATTAATGGTGTTTATTTTTCATTAGGAAGCCAGAACAATGCCCTAATTGCTAGCAGATTCCAGGATCTGCCTTATTTGTAAACAGTGGTTCACCAGAAAAAAAAGTCATTAACAGAACAAATAGCCAATTTAGAGCAAACAATTGTGCTTACACAATATAGTTGAAGGTTTAAAAGACGGTTTTAAAAACCTTTGTCTCTTACCCACATCTGAATCTCTGTGCCTGGCTTGACAGACCTCATCCACAGATTCCCAAGGACCAGGCCAGTCTTTCTGGATTTATCATTTCATTTTCATATGTTATTCCCCTGGCTATAAAACTAACTCGTTACCATTGTGAAAAGGTCATTAACTATAGAAATAGCAGAGAAGACAAGAGTCCACCATGGTTCTACTTTTAGATATAACTATTAACCGTTTAGTTTACATCCTCCTTCATGTGCAAACAATTCATAACTGAGCCCAAATTCCATCTATCACGGTATATTCTGACCTTTTTGTTTCCTCAGCCCGTCACTGCAAAAGCATTTCACCAACTGTGAAAACATGTTCTGTGTAAATACCATGATAATGGTTGACAGTATCTTAATGCATAAACTACCTGTAATTTATTTTGCTTAAGTCTTGTGGCTGGGAAGGCAGATTCAAATTACTCCCCATTAAGCGATACTGCCTTCAGCATCTCCAGGCCTAAGCATTTGTCACAGAATTTAGGAACACTTCTCTGGAATAGGCTCACAAGGAAAGTTCTTAGGTCAGAAGTCTGAGCTTTTCCGAGGCTCTTAATATAAAATTCAGCCGTGTTCTTATGGACGATTCCCTCCAGGAGGAATCAAACAACAAAACCAAAAGGCTGTTAGATTAGGGACAAATAGGCCTCCGCTGCCACCTTTGTCTGCTAAGTGAGATCTGAAGTGGTTTGAGTGGGGAGAAAAATCAGATTTTCTTAGCTTGGAATGCAGGCAAAAGGTCCTAAAAATACAACGTTTTTCAAAAGGTAGCAAGTTCAAATTGGGCTTAAAGATAAAATGTCAGGGGCAAACTCTAAGATAAGGCAAACTCTAAAATGGAGGTGACCTCTAAGATGGAGAGGAACTTTCTCTAAGCCTGAGATGGTCTCAAAGATGGAGACAGCTAGTGAGGGTTCAGATTAGAGTAGAGTCCCTGGAACCTCTAGAAAGATGGTAGTGGGGTCAGATATAGAAGTGACTCCTCATTATCCTCACCTCTCCCCAGGAGTGGAGACCATCAAAGTGAGTTTTCATGATCCAATGTCTTAAACCTCCTTAGGTGTCTCCCCAAGGCCCTCATGCATTGTACGACTTTTGAGAGTCAAAAGACTTGTAGTTATTATCTAAATCCACTCTGCTTTAGTGAATGGGGCTAGGCATACAGCAGTGTAAGACTAAGTGCCCCGTCAGCAGGATCAGTGTTTGTCTTGTGTTCTCTATCCTTAATAACTAACAGAGATCTTACTGTGTAATAGGCATGTAGTAACATGATCGGAACTGAGTGCATGTAGGTCACTGGTCAGATGCGTTCAGAGATAAACTGTGAGCAGGATAAGATTCCACCAGCTTTGGCTCATTCCATCTTGTGCATTCCTTCTTCTCTCTGCTCGCCCTGCTGGATTGAATGAGCGATCTAAAGACCAGTGACCGGGTATCTAACCCTGTGCCTCAGTGAGCCCACTCCCTAATGAGTAACGCTGCAGAGGTGCTGATGTGGATCCTCCTCAGGGTTGATGAGCTTCTCTGTGACTCAGAGAAGCATCCTATATCTACCTTCCTCTTCTGGTAACTCATGGCTACCGGTCCAAAGCCTACATCCCTGCAAACATTCCTTATCTTAGCTAAGAAGAGCTCCTAACTTTCAAAGACAAGTAGGTCACACCAAGTCAGAGTTGACAGCAGGCTGATGTGTCACTGGCCACCACTGTCCCTGCCATCAAATCACCTAGAATCATGGCAGCCTTGTGTTCGCCATGGCAACAGGACAGCGCCTGGCTTCTGTAGTTCCATTATCTTTTGTTGCCTTTCTAAAAGTAGATATTTCCATGCCACCTTTTTTATTAGCTTCCTAATGACATGTTAATTTTTTGGGTCTATCTGAGGCTTGCTTCTCTTGCATTTGAAAATCAGACTATTTGTGAGGAGATGGTATGAATTCCAAATTGTATGGGATACAAATGGCTTGGGCACTGACTGATTTTAAATTGAGTGTCTAAGTGAGTTTTTACACTATATATGAACAGTGTTGTTCATACATGTGATCTCAACACTCAAGAGGTAGGAACTGATGCAAATTAAAGATCAACCTGATTTATATAGTGAATTGCATTTTCTATAGGGCCTGCACAGTGAGACCCTGTCTCAAAAAATGAAAACAAAGCAAAACAACAGAACCAATCAGATCTGAGGACATAACTCAGTGGTAGGATGCTTGCCTAGTATGTGCCTGGTCCCACATTTGATCCTCAGCACTGCAATAATAAATCTTCCCCCCTCCTCTCCCCTCTCCCTTTTCTCTCCCCCACCCCGAATTTCCTGATGTGAGTCCTCAACTCCAATCTACTGGGCCGTGTGTATGTGTGCAAGGGGGGGGGAGCAACTCCTCAACAACTTCCCTAACAAGGCCAGTGCTCCCTGTCCCTCATGAGATGGGTGGCCCCAGTTCTGGCACAAGATAGTGCTGATGACATTAACTTGCTTTATATCCCATCTTAGCCTTGCAGCCTCTCTCCCTCTCCACCCTCCCCATTCCAGGATTTCTGTTATCTTTACCCTCTCCAGCCTTCCTTCTCCAGCCTCTCTGCACTCTCCACCTCCTCCAGCTTCTCCATACTCTCCAGTCTTTCTCTACTCTCCAGCTTCTCCATACTCTCCAGCCTCTCACACTCTCCAGCCTCTCCACCCTCTCCAGCCTCTCTGCTCTCTTCAGCCTCTCCACCCTCTCTGTCCCTCCAGCTTCTCCAGCTTCTTCACATCCTCCAGCCTCTCCACCTCCTCCAGCCTCCCTACTCCCATGTAAAGCCCCACACCATCCCTTGACGGAGGAGGGATGATTGTTCAAGGCGCCCTCCAGACACTGTTGACCATCAGTTTCCTCCCTGTATGGCTGGGCTAAAGGATTTGTCATTCCAAATCAGCATGGTAACCCGCCTTCCTCTCTGATGAGCTGTGTCAGGAAGCTGGAGAGAATGAGTTTTTATAAAGCATCCAGTATTACACACCCTATCTGGGCTATTAGCTGGACAAGACCTTAAATGGTTCGTAAATTTGATGGCTTGCAAGTGATAGTGGGGACAATGAGGTAAATCATGGTGGTGGGGAAGGCGGGAGCTCCCTTTAGTATCAGATAATTTTAATGGCTTTCTGTAGACACAAAAAGGCACCCTAAGGAGCACAGGGCTCAGTAGGAGCCACACGCGGAGGAGGATGGTCACCCCAGGGCTTTGGTCCACGCTTGTGAACATGCTGCCAAATACCCAGTTTTCTCAGACATTGGGAAATCAAGGGCACCTGCACTCTAACAAGCCAGGGAATCTTTGTCCCTAGATCAAGAGTTATCAGCCAGGAGACACTGAGTCCCAGATAAACTCAGCCTCAGGAAGGAGAAGGAAAAGAGGAGGGACCCACAGCTTCTACTAGTCCAGGCTAGCAGTGCTATTTTACAGTTGGAGAAATCAAGGCTCTTTGCTGTTAACTTACTGTGGTTTGAATGCATATTCCCAAAGTCACATGCTGGCAACTTGATTTCTAATGGTGGAGAGAGGTGGGCCCTCACCCTCCCAAGTGCATGAAGCTTGTTCCTGTGAGAAAGGCTTTAATATCACAAGAGTTGGCTTGTTTGGCTCTTTTGCACTCTCTTTTGAGCATGCCCCCTTGTCTGATTACATGATACAGCAAGAAGATGCTGGTCTCTAGACCAAAGCACTAAAGCACTAAACCAGCAAAGGCACACAGGAAGTCATGGTTCAACAGTGCCATCGGCAGAGGCTGCTGGGGGGGGGGCAGAAAAGTCTCCTAACCCCTTAGCAATCTTGCCAGTGTGATGGTTCTTAACCTACCCTAGTACAATTTTACATCTGGAAAGTGTGGCCTTTGAATGGTTTCCAGGAAGACTCAGCCATAAAACCAATCCCCTCTTCTGTTTAATTAACCACAATCAACGGTAATTCACACAGATTTTGAAGTGAAATTCAAACAACATAAAGTGAGTCTGAAAACTCCAGGGGCGCATCAGTTCCTCTGTAACGACCCACAACCACCTCTCTTCCTAGGTCTAAAACATTCTCCTTACCTCTAAACATAATACCATATCCATTGTATTAATTAGATATTTCCTTTTGCTGAAACCAAAGCAGCTTAGGAAAGGAAGTGGGAATAAAGTTCACCACTGGGGAGGTTTTAGTAAAGGGACTTGAAGCAGCCAGTCACAGTGAATTGTATTCAAGATGCAGAGATGAATGTAGGACCTAATGTGCCCATGGGATGGTACCCATCACATTCAGGGTGGGGTTTCTGCTTTCAAGTAAACCCTTCTGGAGACTTCCTCAAAGATACCCCCGAGAGGTGTGTTTCCATGGTGACCCTAAATCCATTCAAGTTGACAATGAAGATGAATCATCACATCCATCAAACCAGAACTTTCCATTTTTTTCCTTTCCCAAAGAATCTGGTACCCCCACCCCAGCTACAATCTGGTTGAAATCTCTACAGATTTGCCAATCTTTGATACAACAAAAGTGAAATTATACAACATCCAGCCATTGTGTCTGGCTTCTTTGGCTCAACACAGTGTTTTCAAGATTTACCCACCTGTGTCAAGACTGTGTTATTTTTAATGGGTACAAGATAGTTCCTTACATGGGTCTACCACATTTTCTAAACCTCGCTCTGAGTGATCATTCGGGTTATTTTTGCCTCTTGTCTCTTATGAATAGCTGCTGTGCACACGTCTTTTTATGTTGTTTAGTACCCCCAAGACAAGTCCAATGCTATTCACTAAGGACATGACAACTTGACCTGACACCCTCCTGTGCAGAGCTCACATACAAAGATTACTGCACCCCCACTGATAAGTGCTTAAATTCCAACATGCCAGGAGGGAGTCTCTGTGGGCCTCTCTCAAACTCACCTCTTAACAACCCACGCAGAGGTTGCTTAAGAAATTATTTGGTAACTGAACCGATAACTTTCGAGACCTAAATATCTATTGTCCTTCTTCATTGAGCAGAGTGCCCGGAAGTCCTATGCTGCTTTTAGCTCTGCCGGGGAAGAAGTAGGTAACTTTCTTTCCTTTCTGCCGCACAAAGCATGGGCAGGAGAGAGATACTGTCCTCTGGGAATCAAAAATAGAAAAGAGAGAAATGGCCTTAGGGAAAAACCACTGACAGCTATTTAACCTCCCCAAAGTGCAGATTGAACTAAGCATCCCTGGTCCTGAGAGACGGGATGCCATTGTTCCCGGAATCTGGAGGCTGGTTCCTTTCTGCAGCTGTATACACACGGGGCCAGACTCCTTCTGCTCATTCTGCACAGAGCCTTCGTTACATTCCTGTCACCTGCATGAGCCTTGTTTCTCTCAGAGGTCTCAGCTCTCTTAATTCTTCCTTTTTTCAAAAAGATCCAAATGATATCCCCCACTGAAGTAAATATATATATATATATATATATATATATATATATATATATATATATTATATATTTTAGCATTTCATAAAACTGGAATTGTCAGGGCTACTTTCCCAGGTGTTTTTTTTTTTTTTTGAATAATAACAAGCATTTTCTACACATCCCAATCCGTTAATGTCTCAGGATAATTTTTTTTTTCAGGGAGCAGATGATCCAACTCCAGACCCACCTCACCTGCTGATCTTTCTGCCACACTGGCCACAGGAAATTGATTTGTAAAGGAAACAGGAGACTTCTTTATTAGGGACACAATACATCAAGTGTGTTTGTGCATGGGTTAAAGCAGTGGCCTAGGCAGCAGACTGTGTTTGTTTCCTGCTGGGTCCAGGTAGGAAACAGAGCAGTCCCTGAGTCACTGGCATCAGCCTTGAACAGAAAGAATAGACTGCTGTCTTCCCAGGCAGAGTAAGGCACATTCGCAAATGAGAATCTCCATGGCCGAAAGCAGGTTGTCTAAGCAGGTATTTTACAGAGTGTAATTTCACATAGCATTAAAAAAAGAAGAAGAAAGAGAGGAGAGAAGTGAAATCTTGTCAGCTTCCCTCTACTAGAGGCCATTGGAAAGAACTCAGAAAGCTCAAGGATGCCCTGAAAGGCTTCAGAAAACACACCAGCATCAGCAAGCATGGGGTAAATGGGGACTTGATGGGAAATTCTAAGTTCTCTTAGACTTCTCAGGATGCCATGTATCCCTCACAGAAACCTCCGTAGTGGTGGCCTATGTCCAGCTTCTCCATACACTCTGATTGAGAGCAAACCTTCTTCCAGATTGTGTGTTTGTGCAGGGAGAACAGAGGTGGTGAGGGGTCTTCCTCAATCGCTCTCTACCTTACCCCTGCCTCCTTTCCTTGTGTGTGAGGCACGTACATGGTTGTGGGGTTTTGTGCACCATGTAGAGGCCAGAGAGTGACGTTGGTTGTCTTCTTCTCCCACTGAGGGGAAAACTCAGTTTCCTGCTAGGCTAGCTGGCTGGCAAGCTCCTTGTGTCTGCTTGTGTGCGCTCACCATTGCTGGGGTTAGAGGCAGGCATAGCTTTTTAGGTGGGTGCCGGGCATTCAGTTTCAGGACCTTATGCTCACACGTGGGCAAGGGCTTTACTCACGGAGCCATCTCCCCAGCGCCTGCTGCAAGATTTTAGGACATGGCTTGCAAGTTAGTAGACATTTCATTTTTATCCAGCCCCATGCAAATGAGAAGGATGAGGCGCTATGGGCCTCGGGTTGCTCTTTGTAATTTGTTGGGTCTCTGGGTGAGAGTAAGGCAGGGGACTAGAATAGATTACCTGTGAAGACCTGTTGTTAGATGGAGATTTGCTGCATTGAGCTACAGTGGTTCACTCATCCAGGGATCTTGGATCTTGTAGGTACCCTACCTTGGGAAGATAAGGACAGCCCCTAACAGCAGAGATGAAAATAAAAATGCGGAAAAGGGCCAGAATCGGGCCATTCTATGAAGGAAGAATGAAAGACAGGGCTGAAGCAAGTGTCCCAACATGGCTGAATCTTTTCATTCACAGAGGGACCTGGCATGAGATCAGCACCCAGAACACAAGGTGAATCCCAGCTCTCCCGACCAGATGTCTTCTCACTGGCTCCAGAAGACAAATGTGACCAGAGAGCCATAAATATCCCAAGCAGGGAGAAGATGGGCAGGGTGAAGTCATTAGCAGTGACAAAGAGTCTCCGTAGCAGATGAGCATCACTTGACTCAAAAATGATCGCTAGGGTTAAGGCTGACAACGGGCGAGCAAGAGGACTGGGGAGAGTGTGGTGAGAGGCGGGGATGGGGGAGAACTGAGCTTGGAGAGGATCCGGCTGAGGTGGCAGAGGTGGATGTGGGCAGCTCTTCTCCCTACACCCAGCCTTTCTGCCCTGCATGGATTCCTTTAGGTGCCCAAGGGAGAACATCTGGGTGCTGCAAAGCAAGCCAGCTGTGGGACTGGCTGAGTTTCTGCATCCCAGAACAGACTGATTGGGCACCCTAACTTGAGAAACACTGTCTCAATTAGCTGCTTTTATTATCACATAATGCGGCGTTTTATTATACAGCTCCACTGACAAACCATAGCAAGCAGTTTCGGCTCAGCAAACAGCATTCCGCATGCGTGGGCTCCTCTTCCATCTCTCTCCTCTGCTGTCATAAAAATACAGGAAAGGGGGAAACCTTTCGTTTATCATCAGGTCAAAAGCCTCTCCTGCCATTTGCTTAGAAAGGAAAAGAAAAAGGAGGAAATTAAGACAGTGCAGGGCATTGTTTAACTTACCTAAACGTGGACGTACCAACCAGTGTGTTTCTGAAAATTGAAAATAAAATTATGGAGAAAATGCTTTCTTTGATTCTCTGTTTATGGGAAATTCATTTTATTTGACTTTTTTATTTGTAATATCAACTATGGAGCAGAGCAGTTTCCAAGGTGTTCCCGTATGGTCTTATTCCTCTAAATTATTAATGCCTCGCTGTTGATATATTGTCAGCCTAGTGCATACATGCTATGAAAATGAGTTTTACAGTAGGTTGGAATTTATAACAAAGCTTGACATACGCAGCTAATTCACCTACACAGTCCTGTCAGTTTTAGGTTCATAAATAATTGATACTCAGGGCTTGAAGTTCAGCTACTGTTAGTCCTTCAGCTGTTAAATTCCAGCAGTATAATGGATGAATATTTGTTTATAATTTCTGTACATGGTCCGGATGTCAGCTCCCTCGCTTCATTTGCATACGTAGATTGAGATGTTGGAGGTGTAATGAGCGTATGAAGATGACGAATTGTTTGCCGGGTGCCGGTGCGGTTCTGTAAATGTTTGATTAGTTCTGAATGGATTACTGTTAGATTATCTGGTTCAGAGGTTAACGTGAACAGCTCTTTGCTCCCAGAGCTTTTGTGATCCCTTGCTGACAGATTTTAAAATTCATACCGTGAGATTGGAGCTGCAAAAGCGAGGGGGTGTTCTCGGCAACAGATGTTTAGTAATTAAGCATACGGTTTCCCTGTTTGGGAGGGCTGGAGGAATTTCAACCTGCCATGATGTGTTCAGTTAAAGAAACTAGAGCTCTTAAAGTATTCTTAACTTAGTGCTCGGCTGTGAGTGCCTTAGCTTTCTGGTGGAAGCAAGGAGGAGGGAGCACCTAGAAAGATCTGGGGAGGAGGGAGACAATTGGTGCCACGTGAGGGCAGCCCATGGACAGTCCCACTGTGGAAATCAGAACATCTTGCTGGATACCAACTGATGATGGTAAAGACTCCCAGGAGGTAGGAGGCCCTCCGATGAGAGACCCCTAGAAGGTGGAGCCTCCAGAAGGTAAAGTCCCTGAAAATAGGGTTAGGGTCCCTAAAAGACAGGGCTCTCAGATGACCATGGAAGATATGATCTTCAAAAAATACTGTGCCCAGAAGACAGGGTTCCCCAAAAGAAGGGCCTTCTGGAGGCCTTCAAGGGAAGTAGGCTTTTACAACTTGGGACAAAACAACATCCTATAGTCTTGTTGCTAACACAGGCTAGTAAGCAGTTGATGTCAGAAATCAAGACTCCTTTACATACAGTACCACAAACATTTGTGCTTGTGTGCATGCATGTATCCACATGTGTATATGTGTATACACATGTATACACATGAATGCATGTGAGAGGAAGGCAGAATGACAGCCATGAATCTGCTCCTGCTGTCTTCCTCTATGTGCCTGGAGGAGGGGAAGGAGGAAGAGGAGGAGGAAGAGAAGGAGGAGGAGGAAAAAGAGGAGGAGGAGGAAGAGGAGGAGGAAGAAGAGGAGAAAGAGGAGAATGAGGAGAATGAGCCTGGAGCCTGGAGCCTGGAGCCTGGAGCCTGGAGCCTGGAGCCTGGAGCCTGGAGCCTGGAGCCTGGAGCCTGGAGCCTGGAGCCTGGAGCCTGGAGCCTGGAGCCTGGAGCCTGGAGCCTGGAGCCTGGAGCCTGGAGCCTGGAGCCTGGAGCCTGGAGCCTGGGTTGGACCCTCTTGCTAGCCAGCATCAGAGTTCTATGTGGAGGCTGTACAATCTGCCTGCCTATCACTACTGAGCATGCCTGACTCGGCTCCTCTAGCCTGCAAACCAACTCAGACCTCTACCCTTGGATGATCACCTCCTCCCCTCTCCCCCAGCTCCTACTCAGAAAATAGCAGCAAAGAGTCTTACTGAAAAGACTCGGTGCTTGCAGCTAAACAGAGCTGAGTTCCAGCGCTCTCTTGAACTATATTTTTCCAGTCCTGCATCCAGTTCCTTAGCTTGTCTGGCAATCATGTTAGTGATTATATGGGTAATGAAACACGTGCTCTTTTTGTCTGAGCTTCTGATTAATCTGCCTTCTCTTTAGCCTTGATTTATGGCGCTCAACTCTGGAGGTGAATGCCGGCCCATCAGCTCCGTAGCTTATTACAGACGCAGGGGCTGCTAAATGCCTTGGAGGCTTGAATTGTTTCTTGACAGCCAGGCTTCTTGCTACATTCCCTCCAATCTGTTTTGGTTCCTGGTGTGACCTTTCATACAGTAAAATACATTAGTTGAATAGCACAGTCTCATTAAAAGAGTGAATTAACCGAAGAGTCTTTTTAACTAAATGACAGCCGAAGGACTCAGTGCTAATAGCCATGAGCAGTTGGAAACTTAACTCATGAATCAGCCCTGTTAATACTGCCTCATGCCTGAAGCACTGAGGGTACCGCGCTCTCTGCCGGCTCTCGTAAGAAGAAAAGCTCATTACTTTCCTCCTGATGGGAGAGAAAGAGTGAGCGAGCAATAATAAAGCTTGAATTTTTCAATACTGTTAAAAATGGGGCTGACAGATTGCCGACAATAGGAGCAACGGGCCCAGACTGCGTCCGGAGCCGCTGAATTAGCAATACCATATATCATATGATCTAATTAAATCAACCCGGAGAATGAAATTAGTTTTCTGTGAGTGAAATGGCCTCTGAAAGAGCTCTATTAAATGAACTGGAGAGCATTAATTAAATAATTCACAGTGAGGGATTTTGCATTTATACAAAAATTGTGCACTTAATTGTCCGTGCTGTATTACAGATCTGGCCTTATGTTAACAATGTGTCGAAAGTACACTTACGGAGCATATCAGGAACGGTTTAATGCAAACGCAGCTTGCAAAGTTTTATGGTTGGGCCGAGGAACCTGGGGGAACATCTCCATGAGCACCTGGATCCAATATGTGGCCTGGGAAAATTCGTTCCGTTCAGGAAAGTTGGTCTCCGAAGCCCCTCGAAGGGTCTCTGGCATGTATTGTGAGTCATCAGACGTGACCCCGCTGCTTGGGTTCATGACCTCTTGGGGTGTCCTGGCTTGACCTCTGAGGTCCTGGTTCATTTGGAACTTAGCAGCTCTCTGGCCCATTTGGGTATCTGTAGGTATTCGCCTGGGAGAATCAATTTCCTCTTTTATTTTTTTTCCCCTCCTGAATGTATTAGCCAGTTATATGAACTCACTCATGTAAACCCAAGCATATTGGATGCACTGAAGGAAAAAGTGAATTTAGATACAATATGTCAGAGAAATCAGACACCATCCTTCTTAGCATCCTGGATCTCTGGGTTGAAAGAGACCATAAAAGTCAATTCATTCAAATCTTCCCCTTCACGGAGAATGCCTGAATCGCCTCTGTGATATTCCTTGAATGCAGACTGAGCATCTGCTCTGGCTCCAGGAAGACCTCTCTTTCATCAGGCAGTTCTGATCCAGGGCAGCATGGGGTACAGAGGCTAGGGCCCAGGCCTTGCAGAGGACTCTAGGCTTTAAAAGCCAGCTCCCCGGTTTACTTGTTTGACCTTGATTGAGGACTAAGTTTCCTTGTGTGATGGTTTCTTCTTCATCACCAGAATGAGCATAAGAACACCCAGATAAAAGGTAGCTTTGCTAGGAGGGCTGAGTGAGTTACTCTATGGGGCTGATGAGGAAGCTCAGCTATGGAGGATAGAGCTCTCTCTCTCTCTCTCTCTCTCTCTCTCTCTCTGTTCTGTGTGTGCATACATGTACTTAGAACACACAGTACTCAGAACAGTGTTTGGCACACACTTGCTAAATGGCATATTTTAAAAATTATTCAGCCTTTCCCTTTTCATTCTGATTTTGGTGGTTTTGGATCAATACCAGCTTGATTTTTACAAATCTAATTTTAGAAACTCACCCCGTTTTTCCTTTGTCTTCTTATTTATTAAAATGTAGTGGATGGATGAAAGTCAACTCTTTTGAATTGTTCTGATTTTTGGAGTTTTCAAAGTTTCATTTGTTTACCTACTTTGAAGCCCATGCTTACACGTGTCAGGGCCTGTGGGGTCTGGAGCTATGGTGACAGGACAGACGTAAGTCTCTAGCTCTATGGAAGATTAATCTTTATTTTTTTTAATGTCACTAAATATGCTTTGTGTGTCTAAAAAGCCCTTAAAATCATGAAAATCTTAAAGTGCACCCCAAAGGAAAGATATTCTTGTAGAGTGAACAGAGAAGGAGATCTACGGAGCTCGTAGCTAAGCTGGTTGAATGCCTATGTTGCATGCACAAAATCCTGCATTCCACACCCAGCACTGTATGTCTCATACACATTACTGATGTATGTCTGTAATTCCAGAAGTCAGGACAGGGAGACAGGAGGATCAGACATTCAAGGCCATTGTCAGCTACATATGAAGCTCAACACTAGCCTGGACTACATCAGACCCTGTCTTGAAAAGAAAGGAAGAGAAAGAAAAGTAGATCTAGTTGTCTTAGAGAAATCCAGGCCTACTCCCACTCTTCCCCACATCCCTGATATAAAATAGCATAGTAGCGGCTGGAGAGATGGCTCAGCAGTTACAACCACTCGGTCCAGTTCCCTCAACCTATATGGTGGCTCACAAATGCCTGTAATTCTGTTTCTAGGGAGTCCAATACCCTCTTCTGACCTCTATAGACCCTACATACACATGGTGCATATATATATATATATATATATATATATATATATATATATATATATGTATGTGTATACACACACACACACACACACACACACATATATATATATATATGCAGGCAAACATTTATACACAAAATGTAAAAGACAAGTAAATATTAAAAAATTCAGTAGCATAGAATTTCCATATAACTAGACTCACTTCACATACATCTAAACTCTCTAGATTGGTCTAGCTAACACTAATGCAGTGTGAAGCTGTGTAACAGCTGTGTAACAGTCATCATACCATATTGCTGCTCAGAGTCAGAGCAGATAAACTTTTTCTGAATATTTCCTTACCAGTTTGGTTGAATTTATGGTTGTGGACACCAGAGATAAATAGTGTTGAGTCATTTAAATATTAGAAATAAGAATGTCGTTTCATAGAGATCTAAATGAACTTTGTAATTCACTCTCTTTGAGGATCATGCTTAGCAGCTAGGACTTACCGCTCCTAAGCTGTTCATACAGGTAGTTCATGAACTGTTGCTTTCATTTTCCAGAACTGGTAGTCATAGGTAGTTTCAGGTAGATCAGGCTAGCTCAAGACAGTGCCAGTGGCATGCTAAAAATATACACACCATCATGTCAGCTTCCTGTCTGCTTTGTAAAATTATAAATCACAATCCATATTTCTAGAAGGCTTTCTTTAGTAATCCTATTTTTATTGCATGTATTCCTCAAATTGCCAAGGGTAAAGTGTTATCTGGAAAATAATCTTAACCAGAAGATATAGCTCAGCAGTTAAGGCAGATACTGCTCTTCCAGAGGACCAAGTTCCCAGCACCCATGTCAACAGCTAACAACTGTCAGTAACTCCAGCTCCATCAAATCTGATGCTCTCTTCTGGTCGTCATGGGTACCAAACTCATGTGCACACCTCCATAGTTAAAACAAACAAAAGAACCATAGCCTTGTCTTTTATTAAAATAAAAGACTTTTCAGTAGGCCAGTACCCTTCCGTATAGTCCAGTTCCCGGATTACAAGCACTGACATTTTGAGCCCCTGTGTGTTCATAGGTTCTGAACAACATACATGGGATCATTAGGCCAATCATCTGTCTTCTCTTGCTTGGCAGGGCAAAGGGGAAAAGCAAACCAAAGGCCACTGAGAAGAACCTTGATCAGGTGGGAGTTGAACGCAAAAAGAGAGATCATAAGAAACTTTGGGGAGCTTACAGAGTCAAAGAGGGGCTGCATTAGGAGACATCTCCACAGGCAGCAGTATGGAGCCCTTTATCACCACCCTATGAGACCTGCAGATGAAGATTATGCTACCATGCTGTTGGGCTGAGCTGCTGAGTTCTGCCACTGGGCTACTGCTATCCTTGGCCTTTATTGGGGTTACAACATCAAACACATATCGTGTGTACACTTGCAAAAGACGTCAACTACAGCTATTGATTCCCAGACCCATCTAGTAATGCCTGAATGCTCACCTTGTGCCCAGGGTGTACCGTGGTACAGGAGGCACCGGAATCTGCAGACTGAAGCATTGTATCACATAGTAGAGCACTAAGTTACACACTGCAGGCTCATGGTTTCCAATCATGAGATAAGTACATGCTGAGGAGAGGAACTAAAGAAAAATGACAGCAACCACCAGTAGTGACTGAACTCCCACATGGCCCAGGCAAGCACTTTCCAGTCCTCTTTCTTGTTCTTTTAATGTGCCGTGTGTTCAGAGGAGCAAAATAGCCTTTCGACTTGAGAGGGTAGGAGTGATAGCTAAAGACACAGAAAGCTGTTGATCAGTATCCTGATCATTTTATTTTGTTTTATTTTAGTCCATATAAGCTAAAGTCATCTGAGAAGTAGAAATCTCAATTGGGAAAATGCCTTCATTAGATTGCCCAAAGGTGAGTCCATAGGGCGGTTTTTTTAATTAATTGTTGATGTGCACAGTGCTACCCCTGGGCAGGTAGTCCTCCTGGGTGTTATAAGAAAGCAGGCTGAGCAAGCATGGGGGCAAGTCAGTGAGCAACATCCTTCATGGCCTCTGCATCAGCTTTGGAACATCAGAATCCCATTGGCTAGAGTCCTGGACTGCGTGAGAAGGAGAAGGCGAGTTGACGGTGCCGTTCATCTCTCTCCACTGCCTGACTGCAGATGAGATGTGACCAGCTGCCTCAAGCTCCTGCTGCGGTGCCGTCTCTGTCATGATAGACTGCACCCTCACACTGTAAGCTGAAAGAAACCTTTCCATCCGTAAGTTGCTTTTGTTCAAGTATTTTGTTACAATGAGAAACATAACAGAGATGGACTGCCTCTGAGAACTTCTGATTCTGACTCCCCTCTTCCCTAGGACAGGAACTGGGGGGACTACAAGGCTGACCTTGTACATCTGGGGAGGTCCTGCCTTTGGGTCAGGTTAGACTGGCCCAGCCCCAGGAGCCAGGCTCTGTTCCACATGTAGAACTGGATTATTGAGCAGGCAACTTTGCTAGTCTTGGTGGGCCCAACCCCAGATCAGGCATCTGAAGAAGGCTAGTTTCTTTCAGGTAGGGAGTGACCAGAACAATGCTAAGTGTGATGCCCAGTTTTCCTTTGTGGCTTCCTACTACTGGTTTGGATGGCCCTCAGGGTTTTCTCTGTGGATGGTTGACCAAGAGCCATGTGGTATCCATTGCAGATGAATAGAATGAGCAGAACATTGCATTGCTTTGAGAGTGCATAGACCCCAACCTCCTGCCCCCAAGTCACCTGGTGCATCTTGAATGCCAGTCTGGCATCTCTCCTTATCTCATGGTCATACTCTCACACAAACAGATACATCACTGACCTAGATGGCAAAGAAAAGGCCCATGATGCTCTATGTGTAGACCAAGGTAAGAGGAAATCTAATTGCCAAATGAAGAATGAGGTCCCCAATTGTTCATAGCCTGGGCCCATCCACCTAGAGACCAGTCACCTCTGGGAGGTGACTTAGATTGTGTGCTCCCAATAGCAGCTGCTGAGAGAAAAGCTTGAGCTTGCTTTTCTTTTCTTTTTTTTTTTACATTCAGAGATGTCGTTATCCAGCCCTCATCTTGGCGTAAGGCCACTGGGAGGGTGGGAGCAGCAGGCTAGTCAATCATTTGCACCATTGCCTTTAATACTGGCCGTATTTAGTTTATTCATAAAGGCCTGTCTCACACGAGAGGGTTCTTTCCATAATCGAGACAATTGTGTTCAAGCTCCCTTCTGAAATGAGTCGTCTGTCTCCTCGGCTGATCAGGGATTCTGAGTGTTTTCCCCTTACTTGAGTTGGGAAGAGGAGCCTTTCCCTGAGTCCCTCTAGTTCTTTTGGAGATGTAGCATCGCCTCCAGCCCAGGTACTTCCCGGGTGGCGCCTGTGTCTCTAGAGAGACATTTCTGGGCATAGTAGCTTCCTCAGCAGGTGCTTCCCTGGGCTCCTGGGAAGCAGAAATAGAACTTGAAATCAGAAATTACTATTTGCTATCCTCTCTGTGTGTGTTTCTTTGTGTGTTTTGTGTGTGTGTCCCCTCATCCTTGTAGATGAACAAGTATGTTGCAGTGAACTGGAAAAAGGAGGTCCTCCAAGGGAAATGTTTGAGATGAAGCAGGAGGTGAGCCTGAGTTCTACCTAAGTCTCTAGGGATGTCCCCACAGCCTGCCTGGCCTTCAGCTCATTCTGGGGACTGTGATGCTGCTAGGTGCTGAGTGACTAGAAAGCTGGTGACCGGGGATCCACGTGTAGGGCTTTAGCTGTCCCAGAGAACACATGGGGAACTCACGGGCTCCTGGGTTTCAGGACAGTCGTGGAGACTTCAAGAAATGAAACTGCTTATCTGGTTCCTTACAGCCAGGGAGTGATCGCAGCCTGTGTATGTTGGTGTGCGTGTGCTGTGGACAGATGGTGTCCCTTCAGAAGTCATCTGCTGGAGTCTAACCTGGAGCAGAGAGCTTGGAGAAGGACCTTTGAGAGGTAGGTGAGTCCTGATAGGGGAATGTTCACACATGGGGTTTCCCCTTATAAGAAGGGACTGGAGAGGAAAGCTAGCTCACTGGGGTGAGCCCTCTCTGTCTCTCTGTCTCTGTCTCTCTCTCAGAGTCACACACACATTGATGCTCGAATGCAGACACTCTTCCTACATACTCACACATATTCATATACAGACACACACACACATACAGACACATTTCATTCAGACACTCTCACATACACATACTCTCTCACAGACACACAGTCACAGGCACATTCTCTCTCACGTGCACTTACATACACTCATGGACTCTCTTCTCTCTCTCTCTCTCTCTCTCTCTCTCTCTCTCTCTCTCACACACACACACACACACACACACACAAAATCTGGAGACACACACACACACACACACAAATCTGGAGACATAGAGAGAAGGCAGTCACCTGCAAACCAAGAAACAAGCTCTTGCCAGACATCAGCTTTCCATCCCCCAGATCTGTGAGCACTTTTTGGTTTCATAAACATCCAGTCTACGGTATATTTGTCTCAGCTGCCTGGACTGACTGATACACTTGTCTCTTTTTATGCTGCTTTGCCAGCCCCTCAGTCACATCCTTCTTCTGCAGCAGTCCCTCCCACTCCTCTCAGCTTCCATGGAGGACTACCCTGGAGGACTCTCATTGAGCTCAGAGTACCTCTGTGCAAACTGGAACCAAGAAGCTAAAGAGGTCATGAAGTCCTTCATCTGACTGATTCCCCTCTGCCTGAGTGACTCCCCTCCATGAAGGTTCCCCAGGTGGGGGGCAGTATCCCTCTCAGAGAGTTGAGTTAACTCACTCCTCCATCACTCCTTGGCACTGTGTCTCCTTTCCACATCCCTGGAGCCTGGTTCTTTTTCTGCTTGTCTTTTCTTATCTAAACCTCTAGGGCTCTCTCTGCTTAGGTTTGGTGAACACCAGCCAGAGTAACAAGAGCCAGTGCTTCTGGCACAAAACCTTCAATGGGTTGGCCAGGCAAACCTTCTGCTTTGTGTGGTGTTGTCTAGAAAGGCCGATGTCCAAGGTAGTCTCATGCCTATGGCAATGGGTTCTGAGCTGCCAACCAGACACATTAAACTGCTCTCTGTGACTGGTTCAACTGCACTATGGTGGCTGGGTTCCAAGAGGAAACCAACCAACCAAAAAAGACATTTTCTGACCACTCCAAAGTCTCACAGCATCCCCCCACCATGCTTCATTTAGAAGACCTGCCTGGATCCAGATAGACACTCGTGCATGGTAAATACTTGCAAAAGATCATTTAGGAGGGGACATAGCCTTGCTTTGGAAATGTCATTTACTACAGCCTCCCTTCTGCCTGCAGAAATTCATGAGCCTGGCAAAGGCAAAAAAGATACCCACTGCCTCCCTCAAAAGTCTCCTCCCATCCTGCACTAGGCTCTAGCTGGGGTTCAACTCTTTTATTTTTATTAATGAGACTCTGGCTGGGGCTCCTCCCCACAGGGTCATGTTGGTGCAGAAGACTTGCACAATAGTCTATAGGGAAACCAAGGTTAGGTAACTGTGACAGACTGTGGTGCTCACTGGGCAGGGCTGTGTGTGCCATACCATGACTGTTCCCACTCCTGTGATTGTGCAGATAAGTGCAAGGTAATATGAGGGTCACCTTCAGGTCTCCCATGCTGATCTGGTAACCTTGTCCAATGTGAATTTAAAATACAAACCTTATGTCCCATTTTCTATGGTGATGTGCTCTAAAACAGCTTTGTAAAACAGCACCGATGACTTGTGGGTTATTTAATACAATGGGAAGCCCCCAATCTTTACCTTATTTGAATTTAGTGTCATACATAATATCTGACATTATGGCTAATATCCATAGCCAATGGGTCAGCAAGTCATCTTTTTATTAAAAAGAAAAGCATGCGGAAGACATCTATCCCCAGGGTGTAATTGGTGCCAGGTTATCTACATAGTAAAACCCAGAGAGTTCCCCATGTTCAGGCGTGGAAGACTGTCACCGTTCCTTCCAGAGCAGGAAGGTTACTATAGTGAACGTATTTAGCATGTCAGATCTGTGTCCACCATATTGATTTTCTCACTAAACGGGACTTGAGTTCTGGAGGTGGCTCTGGATCACCCTGGATACCCAGAGAGATCCTAGGATTTAGGAAAGATAGTTATTTGGTCACAGACCTGTGGTGATGTCATGACAGAGCCAGGACCTCCCTGGCTCTTGTAGTCACCTGTTGTCCTGGACACTCTCCATTCAGTCCTACATCTGGATACCAGCCATGTGCCAAGTATGATTCCAGACATAAAAACCACAGGGGACATCTACGTTCTGTGCCTGGGACAGCGTTTAGTCCTTGTCAGTGCCACTCTCAGAGAACAGCTGTGCTCCCAGTTTTGTGGAGTCTGGCCTCGTGCAGGCGTTGCCCTGAAGAGGCCAGTGTGCATGGTGCCCCTTTCTCTCTCTCAAGTCCTCAAGGGTTTCTGAGTCTGGCTAGGGCTCAGGTGTGGCTGCCTGGCATGGTTCCATGAAGGTTAGCCGTGCACAGTTGAACTTGGGTAGGTGGGACGCACTCTGTGATGTTGACCACAGCCTCGAGGCGAACTAGGGCAGTTGCCAAGTGAACTAACATCTGCTTCAGCGTCTTGAGAGAGCTAGAAATCAAAATCAATATGTGTAAAATTAGGCTGTCGAGTAAACCCTGAGCCACAAATAATTGCAATCTGAGGCTTGGCTACTGTGATTATCCCAGACTGTCCCAGCAGCGGCCACTGTCCCCAGTGCAGAGTCTTGAGTTCTCAGCTGCCTCTACAGTGTCACTTCCCAGCTTCTGAAGTCACACTACCGGCTATTCCTAAGGAGTTAATTTTTTTATCCTTCCCCATCCCCCAACTCTGTGCTTAGCATAGACCCATTTATGTTGTGCCGTTTTGGAGAAGAGAACACCGTAATAATTGTGTTTTAGAAATTGGAACAAGAAAATAGCAGATGCGAGTTGAGTGAATATTGAGTTTTAAACTTGTCTGGCTGTGATTTGTGGCCATGTCATGGCAAATATTTTTCAATGTCACTGCCTTAGCCGGTGCTGTCACTAAGGCAGTCAGCTGGGGAATAGAGGGCCCAGCACTCTGATCTCAATATTAATGGGAGCTGTTGAAAGCAGCGAAGGTGATAAAGTATTGTTTAGTTATTGGTGCCATACTTTGGCTGCGGGACATTATTATAAAGCGTGGCCTGTTTTTGTCAGATTTCAATCATGGCTTTGATAACAGGTTTAGAAACTTAGGGTGCAGGAGCCCACATGACACTGATTTCTTCCACCCCCTTAAACCAAAGGAGTTTAGATTGCAATCTCAAGGGGGGGGGGTGTTGAAATTTGGATTTTACTTTGTTATTTTTTTTTTGCCCTGCCCACTCTTTGGTGAAGTGATCTCCCTTGCTTGTACCCCAGCCAGTCATACGTGGCTTTAAGGTGCTGGGAAGTTGAGATAATCTTTTCCTCTGTACTCTGCAGGAGGAGTCAGTGCTGCAAGGCTTGAGGTATATTTGGCAAGCGCTGTCTTCAATCACTCCTTCCCCGCCTCCCTGAGCCAGACCAGGAAGAGAGAGTTATGCAAAGTGTATCACACTTTAAAAAAATAATATCCTGTTTTACAAAATTGCATTTCATTCAGGAAATAACAGGATTTCCCAGGTTGGCCCCAACCCCAGGAAGGTGAAGGAACGTGTAGGCAGGAGCAGCCCCTGTCATTACTAGTGCCTGGGTTTAAACTTATAATTAAAATAACCTTTAAAATTCAATTTTTATAGATGGAGGAGATAACTTGATTTGAAACCCTTCAATGCACACATTTTATGTAGCACTCACCCAAATCCAATGGTACCATAGGAAAACGGGAACATAAAACTAGATGATGAGAGTTTATACAGCTTTTAAATATCAAGCTGTCAGGCTTTGTGCAGAAATATTATAATTGGACAAGAGTAAAGAAAGAGTTATATTAGCAGGGAGGGGGTTTGAGTGAATTCAGACCGAGCAGAAACCCCCTTAGAAAAATGCTTAAAAAAATTAAAAAAATAAAAAAGCAGCAAAACAAACAAACAAAAAAACCCCCTGAGGTCCAAACACAGTGTGACCTCCCTTTCAGGGGAGATCCGCTTGATAAAACGGACACAACCCCAATAAAACTCGGACAATAGCAAAGAGCAAATAGAAATCACAGTAAGCAGTGGCAATATTGCCTGAATTGAAACAAAAATTAGGTATAATAGCCTCTGCGAGTTTTAATATGGTCTCCAATCAGATCACAATATGAAGCGTATCATGGCGGCTCTAAACACTGCTTATCGGCTTGCGATCTCCCTGCCTGCTAGACAGCGTGCATTATTTGAGCTTTGTGGGTTTTTTTCTTCTTCTTTTCTTTTCTTTTTTTTTTAAGAACTCATAAATATTTAATGCCCGTGACAGAGGCTGGGGTGGTGGAGGGGAGGGGTAGGTGGAGGAACAGGGAGGATTTCCTGTACCACAGCCCCCACAATTGTTTGCAGCTAGGACTCCGCGATGGTGTGAGGCTTTGGGGCCTTGATAGGTCTCACCATAACCCAGAAGCCACAGACAAGTAATCTGGAAGGTGTTCTGGCCTCAGTGGGGAGCCCCAAATCAGAGCAGCCTAGAAGGTACACCTTAACAGAGCTAGTCCCAGGTGTCTTTTCCCATGTCCCTCAGAGCACAGGAGCCACCAAGGAAACATAGGCAACAGAGGTCAACCCTCCAGGCACTAATGTTGTTTTGACTCTCCAAAGCCAGTGGGAATAACTGTCCTCACCTCTCGTTACCTTTTCTAGTGGTCAACTAGCTCACAATCCGTTTCTTTTCGTTTTCCTAATTTAAAATTGCATGTATTTATTTATTTTCTTGTTTCTTTCCTTAGTGTGTGTGTGTGTGTGTGTGTGTGTGTGTGTGTGTGTGTGTTCACACTTGGGCCATGGAATGTTTATGGAGGTCAGAGGACAACTTGTGCAAGTTGCTTCTCTCCTTTTGCTATGTGAACCCCTGGGATCAGACTTAGGTTGGCAGGCTTGGTGGCAGGTACCTTCACCTTCACCCACCAATGAGAGAGCTGAGTCATCTCACTGGCCCATGTACTTGTCCATGTCTTGGGAGTCCCTGATGAACTAGCTGCATGAGCCTCAGATGTTGGCTTCTATAGCCAGTGAGATTCTTCAGGGATACTTGAAACCTTCTCTGTTGTTTTACAAACTTGTCATTTCTCTAAGATGGAGGCTGTATGCATTGAGCAAGAATGTGCGCTCTGGCTGAGTCTAGAAGCCCACAATACTGATATGAGGGGCAAGATTCAAGGAGAGGCACGGTCAGGCCAGTGTCTGGAGTAAACTATAGGGGCACCATGCCAGCTTTGCATGAAGGATGGTGCCTGACTCTTGTGGCTGGGCTGGGGCGGGGGGGGGGGGTGGCTCCTGGAGACTTATGACCCCTGGGAGTCATGTATCACAGTTGGCTCTCTTGGATTTTAGCAACAGCCCTGCCACTGAATGAGTGAGCCTGGGGTTGCATGAGGGAGGGAGTCAGAGTCACAGTCGGGCAAGGACTGCACAATGTGGGCTCCAGGTCTACGGCCATCAGGGTTGCTTCTAGTATATGAGGTCCGCGACCCCTTCTTTTTCCTATTGAGCTAGGTGTGGCCCCAGGCTCCACCTGGAGGTCTTTGGTAGACATGGTCTTTCTAAACCTAACTTAATACAGCATTCTTGTTGTTTTCTGAACACATCCTACCACAACCCTCTTCAGAATGGTCTTTCTGCTGGAAGTACCTCCTCATCCCTGCAACCACAAGCAAGTATAAGCTGTGAGCTAGACTGCCCCTGCAGTGGGAAGAGACTTCCTGCAGGGAGGCCAGAAGACATGATCAGACCCACCAAAGGTTCACCTTTGCCTACAGAGCCACACTGCTTGTAGGATGCCAGGCAGTGTAGACAGGGTGGGCACACAGCAACTAGATAGATGTGTTTCTTGTGGCTTAGGGTCCGAGCAGTGTTAGTACCTGAATGTTGAATATGCTGGTCAACTCCAGTAGGGAGAGGGGTCAGGGTGTAAATAGTCCAGGGTGTCTGGGAAAATCCTGCTCAGCTGGAGACCCCTGATATTTCTGGGGTGTGACTCAGAGTCATGAAGGGGACTGAAGTCAGGGATGAGAGTTAAGAAGAAAGATAAGAGATGGAGAAAAAGAGAGAAAGAGAGAGAGAGAGAGAGAGAGAGAGAGAGAGAGAGAGAGAGTCTTAGAAAGACAAAGGAGAGAGAGTGTGTAGGAGAGGGAAGGAAGGGGTCAGGAGGGAAGTCCCAGAGACATAGACAGAGAAAGACACAGGGAGAAGAGGGATGGATGGAGGGGGAAGGAAGCAAAGGAGAGAAGAACAGATAAGAAGGAGGGAGGGAGGGAAGGAAGAAGAGATAGGAAGAGGACCTACAGAGACAGAAAGGCAGGCAGTGCCTTTGAGAGAGCAGGCTCTGCTCCAGTGTCCCTTTCATGGGACAGAGTGCTGGTTACAGTCACCCAGTTTCCTAAGACCCATGGAATGATGACGCTGGCACAAAGGGACAGGGGAGATGAAATATTCATCAGGTTAGAGTAAAGGAAACCAGGGGGGAAAAATGTGTCCCCTAGGTTGAGGTGAGCAATGGGCTCACTGACTGGAAGAGAGCAAGGGCCAGGTATGCACATATGTGCACATGCTCATGTGTGCATTTGTACACAGGAGGCTGAGGGGCAGTGGTACATGGGCTGGGGAGAGAGGTCTCACCTGGCCCTGCTGCTGGCCACCTGCACCCAGCTCAGCCTAGAAGGGGTGCTGCCCGCCCCTCTTTTTTTCTTGATACTGCAGAGGTGTTGAGATGGGAATGCTATTGGTGAAGACCCAGAGGCCTTGTGTCTTTGTGGGGAGTAGAGAGTTTCCTTCATCTCTCGGGTGTGGGTTTGTGACTCGTGAGGCCACAGCTTCATCTCATCACTTGGAACCAGGAAAGGCCCCCAGCAGTGTTGGCACAACTTTCAGAGGCCCTCGCTGTGTGATGAACATAAGTCAACAACTTTCTCCACATGCCGCCCTCTCAGCCTCCGCCATGAAGCTACTCCACTGGAGCCTTTGACGGTGAAGCCTGGGATCCTGGACTCATTCCAGAAAATTCCCTGGACCAATATGCAGCTGGGGCAGAAGCTTTGGGACCTCCCTGTGCTTGAATGTCCCTCAGCATTGGCCCTGGAGCTCTAGGTCAAGAGAATCTCACAGAGATGGGGCCAGAGAGCTGTGTGTATCTATTATACTGAGGGAATGTCCCCTAAAGATGTCACTATGAGGCACCACCAAGGTCTCCCATTTCCACCATCCCAGCCCCTTGTGGCCAAGTACAGACCAGGCATGAGCCTACTGCCCTGAGTTTCTTTCCTTGATGATGGTCGGGATGGTAGTGCTGAAGAGGAAGCTGCGCTGCATCTGAGCTGTGGGAAAGTGTGTGATGGTAAGTCCTCAGGTTTGCCATCCATCCCTCACACTCCTTCATGATGCCACAGATACGAGGCACCGACATCTCAGGGATGGCACTGGTGTCAGGATAAAGAAGCCATGCTCAGTGATGCCCAGCGGTAAGAGGCATCCTGCCTATGAAAGCACACGGCACAGTTTGGGCATCTTTTGCAGTAGTGGAGGCAGCCAGGGTAGCTTCCAGTGTAAGTGTGACCATGGACCAGGGAGGGGTGTCAGTGACTTCTGTGTTCTTAGTAGTTGCTGATCTGTTTGCCCCATGTGGCCTCTGATTACAGTGCCAGGTGGGGTTTGATCTAGCTAATGGTAATTGTTAACTTGACTCCACCTGAAATCAACTAAAATCCAAGTGGCTGGGCATCCCTGTGGAAGATTTCTTGATCAGACCATTGGAGGTGGGAAGAACCACCCTACATTTAGGTCGCACCTTCTGGAGACGATACACATAACAGGACATAGAATAAGGAAGCTCCTGCATGTTCCCTACTGGCCCTCATCTTGCTGGCGACTTCATCCCTTCAGTTACTGAGGCTTCCTCGGCTACTTTTAGGACCTACTTCTTTGGGATTCAAACACAAACTGAAGACCAGCAGCTTTTTAGGAATTTCCTCCTACCCTGCAATAGACTGGGACTGTTGAGGCATTCAGTCTTACGAACAGCTATGGGATTCCTGGCCTTTCTTTCAGGAGAAACCAGACTATAAACCACTCTACTAATAAATAGCATATACATTATATATTATACATGTATAATATATGTATTATATATAACATATGACATATATATGGCATTTATGTCATATATAAAAGATATATATTATTCATATTTTCTATATACCAGTCTTGTCCTTTAGAGAACACAGACTAATACAGGCTAATTCAATGCCACCCACTCCTTCCATCTTTTTACACCAGACACTGAATACTCACTCTGCACCAGGTTCTTCATTGGAAGAACAGATATGAGTGTCAGAAATGGAGCAAGAGAACATGAGTGACAGAGCTTAGAGGAGTTTCTATCCACAGGCAGTGGCAGACACCAATATCAGATCACGGCCTAAGACAGAAGTAATAGAAGCAAGAGAGAGGAAGTGCCATGAACAGAGAAGGGTGAGGGACAGAGTGCTCAGACTTGAAACCACGCCCAACATCTTTGTCTTTTGTCAAGCCAAGGAATGAAGATGCCCCAGCCCGGACCAAGTCAAACTGAGTGTAATTCACACCTCACATGCAGCCAATGCGTCAGTTCATTAGAACACAAAAATACACCATCAAACAGACAATCAAATTTCATGTAAAATAAGCTTCGGCATTAAAACGGTTGCTGGTGTTTTATGTGTGTGACTCGGCAGGCAGATATATTTCTTGCTACTATAGCAAGGCTGATTTGTGTGAAGGCTCCCGTCACCAAATCACTCCGAAGGTTGGGAGATAAAATGTCGCTTAGGATAATGTAATTGGCCTTAAGGTACAGGAGTTGAATTATTTTCGGTGATTTATAATCTGGAAATTAAAGACTCACTCATTTTCTAATTTAATTCCATCTTCAATGGAAAAATGTTCACTCTGATCTAAATTGGCGAGTAATGCTGCTAATTCAAATGCAGATGTAATTTCGATTCTGGTAGCAGTTTGCAGTGATTGACGGGTCTCCAAAGAATCGTTATGATCCTTGTCTCCCAATCTCACAAATTCCCCGGCAGTTGTGATAATAACTTCAGCTAAGGAGAAGGGGGAAAATCTCCATCGCCCTATAGGTTTGGGTGCTATTTCATGGGATGTGAATTGCGCTCTCTTTAGAGTCCACAGCCTTCCTCACCAGGTTTGAGGGTGGTACCCTGGGTCTTCTCTCTGAAATATGAACAGAATGGGTCTGGGATAACCTATTCTGGCTAGTGGCTAATTTTTGTATAATTCATTGGTAAGTCTCTCATCAGTGAGGAACCGGCTAATAATGATTAGCCATGATCACCCAGGCTTTGGCCCCGCACCCCACCAGCTGTGCATTGCTTAGCGTGTGGTAATGTGTCTTCATCTAAGCAGACCCCAAGAAGCCATGATGGAGAAATTATGAGGTCACTCCCACTGTGTGAGAAATGGAGAGGTCAGAGACGTGGCTGCCCATATCATCTGTTTGCCTGGCAAGCAGTTGGTAGTTAGGCCCAGCTGGAGCTCTGGTCTTCTGTGCATATGAGCCCCTATAGCCCAGCCAGGAAGCTGTGTGGGGTCTTTCCCAACACAAGGCAAAGAATTTATGGCTTTAGTCAATGGCTCTTTGAGTTGGAGTAATCAATCAGACTTTGGAAATTGGCAGAATCTATCCAGTCTCTCCAACCACATAAAGGTTTGGGGCAATGGGGGTAAATTCTTCCATATTGAGGGTGGACGAGAGGCATGGGTGAAGAGCCAGATATTTGATGGAGAGAAGCTGACCACTTCAGCTTGCACCCATCCACACCTTCTGGGAACACTTTCTTTGCATCAGGTTTTATAGCAGAACTGATTGAGTTCATAGCCTCTATCAGGCTTCAGAGGTGTCGGGGCGGGGGAGGGGGGTGGTGGTCATGGCTGGATGATTTTAAAGAAGAGAGGAGGTAACCCATAACCAAGCTGAGGGAAGAATTAGGAATAATAGTAATAATAGTAATAATAACAACAACGACAACAATAAAGATGTTGAAAACTACTTACTGATAGTTTGTAGTGTTTTAAAAGTTGTATTCTTGGCGTGTTTAAACAGTTACAAGACTGCTCACACTCATACTAGTGCCTTTTTTTCTCCTCTTATTATGGGACACAGTCTTGGACTACATCTCCCAGACTCCTTTGATGTTAGCTGTGGACCTACGGTTGAGTTTTGACTGGACAGATATGTCTATGCCTGTGGTTTTCAACCTTTCCAATGCAACCCTTTAATGCAGTTCTTCATGTTGTGATGGCCCCCAAACATAAAATGATTTTTGTTGCTATTCCATAATTTTAAGTTTGCTACTGCTACCAATTGTAATATAAATACCTCTCCTATGTCTTTGGATGGTTTTAGGCAACTCCTGTGAAAGGTTGTTGACCCTCAAAGGGTATTGACCTACATATTGGGACCCAGTTGTCTATGACTTATTTCCATGTAAAATCCATCAAAGCATCCTCTGCAAGAACCAGTACCTTTAGTGACCCATCTGATGAGAAGAAAATTTCCTCCTGCCTTCGAACACCCCATGAAACTTCATCTGAACTAGAAAAATATTCTCCCTGGATTAAACCACTGAGATTTGGGAAGCTTAATCTGACAGTGCTCCAGCACAAGCCGCACAAAGCACATAGGTACAATGAATAGACTTATTAGATCCTAGTTAGTTCTTTGTGTGTCTTAAATTAAATTAGTGCTCCATTCTGTGCTACCACATCCTTAACCCCCTCACAGGACTTGTGAACTTGCTTGTCTGACATTATGATCTCGACTCAAGTTATCTTGGAAGACTAAATAAGCAAAGCATGGGAGGGACAGATGGCCATCTCCCCTCCCACTCATGACAGAATGTCTTCTTTCAGTGGGTTGCTCTATCCAAGCAAAGGACTTTGACTTTTCCCATCTCACTCATCCATCTCTCTGCCTTTCCTCTTATCTTAAGGGGCGGATTAGTGACACTCTCATTGTCATGTTATTTATCTCTTGTCATAACTCTCATCACCCACAACATCACAGAGATACCAATGATGTGTCTAAGGGAATGATCAGCCTGCTCCTGACTAATATCTGCTCTCAGCCCACCCACCAAGAGTCCTTTTCCTTCTGGAGTCAGGCACTGGCTGTCACCAGAGGTCTTCCTCTGACAGGTAGTGGTGGTCACTGAAGTCATTGCTGCCAGTGGTTCAGCACTGGGCAGGCTTCCTAGAAGCATCCTGACCACTTGATCACAACAGAAATGATCATAGTGGTAGACAGGTGGTTTGATGTACCCAATTTCTTTAAGCCATGCACATAAACAATGGCCTGAGGGTCAGAATTCCACAGGCTATAACACAGTACATTCATAGTTCCTTTTGTGTCTTTTGTAATTTTTCTTTTAATTTAAACTAGTACCCTCTGCTTACTGGAGAATGAGGAGATCCCAGTTTACCTGCTTTGGGCAATTATCTTGGCACAAGAGTATTCTCTTGGGCAACCCTGTTTTCTACTAATAAGTTTATTCTCTCGGTGAATTTTGGCTCTTTAACTCCAAGAGAAACCTTATGGCCTATTTATTCAGCTCTTTGTGTCTTAACAATGACCAACTACTAAATACCAACACAAGTCATGTGCTGCAGTAAATAAATAGTAGGCAATAAGTTATTCATTTTCCCATCTGACCTCCACCACCAAGGCCAATAGTTGCAGATACTATTTCCATTTGGTATAGAGAGGAACTGAAACACAGGGTAGGGCCAAATTCAAGGTCACATAGCTAGCTAATTCACAACAAAGATTGCAAGGAGCAGAGCTAGTTATACACTAGCATGGCCGATAGGCTGGATCCTAGCCCGGGGACACAGAGATCTGCATCTGTGTATCCTCCAAGAAACCAGTCCCATTCTTCTTCATTGGCCTTCCTAGTGACACTGCCAGCCTGGAGCTTTGTCCATCTTCCTCTCTGAGCTCTAAACTCTGAGTGAGGAGATTCAGTCAACAGAGAGTGCCAGGAGACAAACTCAAGAGCTTGATACCAAGTCCACTTCCCGAGCTCCTGTCTCTCACTTTGATGTCCAGTCCTTTGTTGGTGGGACCAGCTCAGTTAGGATCAACTTCCCTCTGTAGACCATTTCAGGAGACAGATGCCCACAAAAAAATGGAGCAGGATAGGATAGCCCACTGAAATAAGAACATAAAAGTTTTCTAGTTTACTTATTAGCACAATGTGTAATTGGATAGAAGGAGCAGGTTTCAAAAATTTGTCTTACCATAATGACTATAATTTTTTAAAGATTGAAAATGAATCTGACTAGAAAATACCATTAAACTACCAAGTTGCTTAAAATTTAAAGGGTAATTCACATATAATGCTTTTATTTAATAGCCCAATTTACAAAACGTCTAAAATTAATGCAGATCTTTTCAGGACAAAATCAGCCGTAACTGCACCAACTAATTTTTGCTCATTTGAACTGAATTATTAATAAGAGAGAAATATACCATATGTTCCCCAAAGAGCTGGCTACATTTATTTGAAATAAAAGCAGTGTGTTTGGTGGAATAGAAGAGGCTTAAATGCTTCCAGAGAAATGGGTTACTTATATACAGATTTAATAGAGTATAAATCAAGCGACGTAATTAAGGACACAGCTGCTTCGGAACCCAAAGCTGGCAGCTTTGGCTCCTGACATTCCTCCATCACCTGCCAGCCTGTCATCAGCAATTACTTGCTCTCATGGAATAATACCAGCTCATCTATGAGTCTGCAGTCTGCACTGTAGCAAAAGGAACTTCACAGTGTGTTGAGATTAACCTTGGTCATATCTATTAACTTCATCTATTTCATGTAAAAAAAAAGCCTTATTAAAGACCTACTATGTGTAAGAAAGTCAGTTAGACTGTGGACAACTCTCTTTTTTGTCCTTTCATCTTTTTCTTTTTCCTCCCCTGTTTTTTTTTGATTCTTCTTCTCTCCCTCCCTTCCTCCCTCCCTCCCTCTCTCTCTCTGTCCCTCTTTCCCTCCCTTCTTCTGTCCCTCCCCCTTTCTGCCTACCGTTCCTCTTTCCCTTCCTTTCTTTCCTTTTTTTCTCCTTCTAATCATTTGAATTACTCTTTATCTTGCCAACTCAGGAATTCAAGTTCAGTGCCTGAGTCCTATGGATGCATCAGTGTCAAGCAGGCTTCGAGCCTAGTGGAGACTTAGAAGATTCTAGTTTCTGCTTCCTTCCACTTTGGAAGATTGAGAGTTCTCATAATGAGAGCATCTCACACAAACTGTTAGGAGGGCTCAAGATAAGCAGTCAGATGAGTGACCCAGACAGAGTGAACTCAGGGCAGGCTTTCTGATCTCCAAGGGCTCCCCAGTGTTGTGCAGACAAGCTTTTCTCCTTATGTTGAGTTGAAACTCTTTGAGTGTGACTTTTGAGATCGCATAGACTTTGGAATACTCACTCCATCCACGTGCAGTCAGCATACCTACAGCTCCGAAGGCTGAATTTGGTTCCAGTGGATTCCAGGGGTTCTGAATGGGTTTCTGGTTGTTGTTGCTGCTGTTGTTTATTTTATAAATGTATTTTTTAAAAAATGTATCAGTGTGTGTGGTTGCATGTGGAGGTCAAAAGACAACTTCATGGATTTGGTCCTTTCCTTCTACCCCTATGTGGATTCAGAGGGCCTTGTCCGGGTCTCCAGGGTTCCCAGGCAAACTCTTTACCCTCTGGGCGGTCTTACCAACCCTGAATGGAGCCTCTGTGTCTCTGTTTTTCAGAGCAGTGCAGGCCAGCCATTCTCTGTGCTATAGGCCTGCCACAGCCAAAGCCTTTGTGTCTTTTACAACCCATGGGTTTCCTCTGAAGCCCTAGTGGACATGCTACATGCCAAGCTGGCTGACAATACTGTTTAGGAGCCTGAGTCCAGTGTCCAGCCCCATAGGTAGAACTCAGTCCCCACAGGGAGAAAGAACAAGCTGATGAATGGAAGGAAGGACATGATTTCTGAAGAGTTGACTCTTAGTGTTCCTCCCGGCATGCCTCTGCAGACTTTGGAGATAAAATGTCAAGAGTGTCCAGTTCATGAGGATATGTCTTTCTGCTGTCAGGCCTGTGTGCAGATAGTTTGTTGGATTCCATAGAAACTGTGTGTGTGTAAGCATGTATGCACACACATGTTCGTATGTTCATGCGTGTATCTCGAGAGCAGGAGCTGCTGGTTAAAACCCTTTGAAGTATATGTATATTAAATTGCTTCTAGGAGTGAGGCTTTTGTTTTCATGGAAGCAGCCTTTCAACTAGCAGCCTTCAGATGGAAATTGTAGCTCTCTACATAATAGGTGAGGGGCACTTTCATTAATAGTGTGTCTTGGGTGTCAGTGACAGTAGCTTTGGTTTCATACCATCTCAGGAGCCAGGAACCACGGTTTGGGTTATGTGGGGACATGACAACCTGTCCAAGTCAGTGTGGCCACAGAGAGACCCTCAGAGGTTTGAGGCATTGTAGATTTTCAAGCTTCTCTCTGGGCCTCATTTGTGTCCTGGGGCAAGTGGTTCCTCCAGAGTTGAGGACCCTGTATCATCTCTCGCATCAGGATGCCAGCTTAGGAGAATTTTCAGTTGTACTGGGCAGATGTTGTTTCCTCACAAGGTGGCTGAGGCCATAGTGGAAGGCTGCCTTCTCTTTGCTACCTCAGCTCCAGGGCATGGCAGCCTGACTCTGTAGAGACTAAGGTAGTCCACAGGACGTGGATCCTCACAGCTTGCTAGAATGAGCCAGCCGTCTGTTTGTGAACATGTAATCATTTCTGTAGCTGATATCCATGGAGCATCCATAGCTGGTGCTAGCAGGTGTGATACAGGACTGCCCCCATGCCCCTCTAGATTTTGTATTGAAGGTTGTGGATATGAACGTGATTAGTGGTACAAACCTTTAATCATAGCTATTTGGGATGCTGAGGTAAGAGGATTCCAAGTTCAAAGCCAGCCTCAGCAATTTATCAGAATCCTTTCTCAAAATAAAAAAAATGGAGAAAAGGCTGGGGATATAGCTAAGCAGTTGAGTGATCTGCTAATATGGACAAGGTTCTGGGCTTAACCCACAGCATTGTAATTGTAAAACAAAACACAACACAGCAAACACAAACAAAGGCAGGGGCCTCAGCTTGGTAGCATCAGAACATGGGCACAGTCTGGGTTCGATACATCATAGGAAGAAGCCATAGTGGGCTGTGGGAAACCCCCATTTTACACCCTCATCCTACTTCTAGGCCAGGACTGAACCAAAGGGTGTGGGAGCAGGCCAACAAAGCAGAGGTGGGCTTTGGACTAAGTTGTTGAGGGTTCATAGTGTCTCACCTCTGGCTTACTGGGCTGTATCCAGAATTGGGTGGGCACCAAAGCCCCTTTCAGGTTCTCCATGATGAGACTTTGGCATCAGCCAATATCTTTCAGCACAAAGAAGGCAGAAGGGATGACATTACTATGATGGCAGCCTACAGTGCCTTACTAGTGTCACAGGGTGAGTAGGGCTACACACCAGGGCTGTAGACGGATGTCTTCATGCCTCTTTTCAGTGTTTCAGTGTTCATAGGTCAGCTTAACCATGTCCGTCAACTCTCTTGTCTCTTAGGAAACCCCCATGTCTCCTATCAGGCCTATAGGACAGAGTGCCTCAATCTCCGACACCATTCAATTCCCACGAAGGTTAGCCAGTAGCCACCTCCCCTGGAAGCTCATGTCAGCATCTGGGAAATGTAGGCTTCCCTCTGCCTACACTTGCTAGTGTATGGGGCTCACTAGGAGCCTTCTTTCTTTACTCTATACCAATCAGAGTAGAAAGAATAGGGTGTGGTGTGAGCAGGTAAGTGGAGTGTGTGTTTGGAGGGGGGAGGGGTGGGATGGGAAGTGCAGTGCATGAGAGAGAGAGAGAGAGAGAGAGAGAGAGAGAGAGAGAGAGAGAGAGAGAGAGAGAGAGAGAGAGAGAGACCCACTCAGTCCCACTCAGAGATGAGCAGCTGCAGTGCCACCTGGAGGCTAGCTTCCACAGTTCTGTTTCCTCTGCCATCTGCCCTCCAAGACCCAAAGTAGACAGCGGACATGGACCTGGACACTGGGGAGGAGTGAGCTCTTAGCCACCCTCAGCTACTCCAGCACCTCATCAGAGTGTTTAAACCTCTAGACAGAGCCACAGTTTAAATAGTTAATGATCATTTAACTGCCCAAAGGAGAAGAGGAAGCAGTGGGTTCCAAAAGCAACCTCTCCTTTGACCCATGAACTTTGATCCCACCCTAAAGGTCAGTCAGAAGCCCTTATCCTGCAGCCTGCTTGGTGCTTCCTGCTTAATAACCCAATTAATGTCTCCTTTTATAGCCTTATGGTTTAAGGGTCTGTGGAGGAAGAGGGTGGGATGCCTGGGCTGCAGCCTGTGGTTATGGCCCCGTGGTTCTAACGCACGAATTAAATATCTGTCTCTTCTAAAAGTCAGTGTGTGATTTATTGGAGAATTGGTGCAAACAGCCCTTGGGGGGTTGTGCGCCAAATCTGGTTTAAAAGAGTGGCTGCTGGCTATGAGTTTTTGATTTCCTCTATCCTATTAAATGTCATTAGCCCCTTTTCATGTAAAATAAATGTTTGAATCCAGCTCATGAAGGGCATATTTATTCACCTCTTTCCCTTTGCTGCATGCCGACGTTATTTCTCTGTTGATTCTCTGCTCTGGGAGAAGAGAAACTAAGCCCTTCCCTTGGAGGCACATAGCTGGGATTCAGACAATGTGGCAGTCCCCACACTCGCTCCCTGGCCCCCTTGCCCAGAAGCTTTGGTTGTGAATTTCACTCCTAGTCATTCATCTGTAACTCCAGGATAGGAAGGACGCGGCTGTTATTTTATTTGTGATTTGCTGTTATTTATTTGGGGAAGTGGCCTTTTCCTGGAAGGAGGCCAGTATGCGGAAAAACATAAAGCAGGGGGTGGGGGGGCGGTGTTACAATCTATCCGGTAAGCTGGCAGGAAGAAAGCCACTGTCACCAGGAGGCATGCATGTCATCATAAATCAGACCCTTATTAAAACATGCCATCTAAATCTGCAGCGTGAGGGCTTGGATTTTAACTTCTTGTTGGCTACCTAACCCTCTCCTGACCTTTTAATGCTGAGAAGGAACCATAGGAGCCCCTTCATTTCAGAGGCCGCTGTGGACAGGAGGGTGTACACTCAGCTATGATACACACAATAAAGAGAGTTTGCAAAATGATGCCTACCGTGGCAGGGATTGCCCTGTGGGTAGTGGAACCCCTCCACCTTGATTACTCCTTGGAGTAATCAAGTTGACCTCACGAGGAGGATATTGGCTGTATCTGAGACATGAGTTCATGTAAGTGAACTGGTATGAGCTGAGATGGAAGTTCCATCCCCTTCCGTTCTAAGAGCCTAGGACCTAAATAATTTTCATTCATAAAGGAAAGAAGCTCCTGTGAGCACACTTCCCCCACAGGCTGGGGAATGGGAAATGGCTGGGAACACTTCTCCTAGCCCAGGTGCCAGCGGCTCAAGGGATCATACAGGCTTGCTTTAGAGAATCTGCCAGTAGGCAACTGTGAAACTGTCCAGCCTCGTGGTACACACTTCCCTCTCTAGTTCCCCCTCCCCAGCACCTTCCCCTTTCTTCTCTTTTCTTTCAAAGTCACAGTGCTTGCAAGTGGAAGAATAGGACCAGAGGGAAATCAGTGCTTGTCCTGTCTGCTCACCAATCTAGCTTGCAGGGAAGCTGTTGTATACAGTGGTGCTTAGCAAATGCAGACCAAATAAAGGAGCCCTGCTGTGTGCACAGAGAAGAATGCAGTTAGGGTGGGTTAAAGTGATGGGTCCTGAGTCAGGCCTTTTAATATCTTTATTTTCATACAGGCCCAAAGAAACAGCTCAAGCTACATGGATGCCTTGAGGTAGTGGTTTGAGGTGACCTCACATCTGTGGCTGTAGCTAGGAATAAGAAACAGCTACTGAGGACAGTGGGTTACCAGTTCCTGTTCATCCCATCAGGATGACCACATTACTGGATTCTCTCACTGTTGTGACAGAGTGTCTGGCAAAAGTAACCAGGAAGGAAGAAAGAAACAAAGGAATGAAGGAGGGAGGGAAGGAGAGAGGGAGGGAGGGAGGGAGGGAGGGAGGGAGGAAGGAAGGAAGGAAGGAAGGAAGGAAGGAAGGAAGGAAGGAAGGAAGGAAGGAAGGAGAAGGAAGAAAGAAAGGACAGAGGGAGGGAGGGAACGAGGAGGAAAGAGGGAAGTAGGGAAGGAAGGTAGGAAGGCAGTAGGGTTTGAGGATAGCAGTTCTCCCTGCATCCACAGTCTGGAAGCAGGGAGTAAGGACCACTGGCACTCATCCATCTCTGCTGTTGAATTGGTCTGGCAGTTAGGACAGGTCCTCCCATCTCTGTTAACCTAATCTAGAAACTTCCTCACAGGCACACCTGAACACTCATCACCTAGGTGATTGTGAGTCCTGTCAAGTTGACAGGCATAGTAACCATCATAGTGACCTTGAGTAGGTCACCTCACCACCTCATCCCTTGGCTTCCCTCCCTGCAGTACCCAAGTCACCAGGCTCTTCAGAGGAAGGACCTGTGGTCCAGGCGAGGCTCTAAATCCCCAGTGACCATCCGCTGGGAGGAGCTCATTCTGGCTTTCTGGGTGGACACAGTCAATGGCTGATCGTGCAGCTCCTGGACCTGTTGTGGCCTCTCAGCCCCATTCCTTTTTCACATGCTGAGATCCCAGGAGGTGCCCTGTGCTGCATTGTGAGATGACATCCAGCATGCAGCAGGAACTCTAGAGGATGATCTCCAGGAAGAGCCTGTGATTGTCCTGTATCTGAGGTTAGGAAAGGCAGCAGCAGCTGTGACTGTCCCAAGCCAGTGTGCATGCCTGTGTTTAAGACCTCAGCAATTTGTGCAGGTGCAACATTAAAAAACACAACAAACAAACAAACTATGAAGGGAAGACACAACACAAAATAAAAATCAGCTGGGATTTCTGATAAGCAGAGAGACAGAGACAGATACAAAGACTAGGTAGACAGACAGACAGACAGTGAAAGGTTAACTGTCTACTAAGACAAAGCTTCTTGCTCCAGAGAGAAAGAGGCTTATATTCAGTCAGCTGGGCAGACAAACTTTCCCAAGCATGGACCTTTACCAGATGCCCAGGATACACTGAGGAGCGGCCTGTACTTATACAGTACAGTACTTATAGAGCTCATAGAATAGTCAGCAGAGCAGGTTGGAAACCCAGACCTGAATTTAAAAATGTCTCCAGTCATGGGGGCACACATCTGTATTTCCAGTACTCAGAGGTTGAAATAGAAGGATTTAAATTTCAAGGCCAGCCTGGGCTACATAGTGAGACCGTGTCTCAGTAAACAAAATGGGGAGAGCGGGTGCTGGGAAAATGGCTCAGCAGTTAAAGGGCTTGCTGCTCTCCTGAAGAACCCAAGTTCTGTTTCTAGCACCATGTTGGATGGTTCACAGCTGCCTGAAATTCCAGCCCATGAGCCTCAGCACCCTCCTCTGGACTCCACGGGCACTGTACTCTCAGGCACAAATCCACACACAGGGAAACACATACATATTTAAAAAGTCAATCTTAAAACAAAGAAAAAAGAAATAGAGATGAAAAATAGAAATAATAGGTAAGGGAGGAAAGAAAAAAAATATGTCCAGAAGGAGCTATCGAGGTGAAGTAGGCGTGACAAGGGCAGAGGGAGGGGAAGGTTTAACTCTCATGGAAATCACAGGTGACATCCCCATTACTAGTTTAAGTAGCAACCCATGAACCATCTGAGAAAAAAGGAAGCCAGCTATGGGGGCCTGTGTTCCATGAATGTAATCTGATGTCTCCTTTCTCCTATCTGAGATCCTAAGAGGGCAGCAGAATTTGATGGAGAGGCAGAGTAGGTCATCTTCTACTGTTACCTGAAGAGTCACAGCTTTCTATCCATTCCTCCATGTGCAAACTCAAGGGCTGAAGGAATGTGAGATGAACATGACTCCAGACTCTCTAGGTACAGTCTGACCTGGCTTTAATGCTCTTGACTTTGAGTCTGTGGGCTTGACATACAGGAAGAGCTGGTGTGACTAAAGACCCTTGAGGGAGACAGCAAGGAAAGTCCACTTGAACTTGGCCCTGATGATAACAGGAAGTTGTGACCTGTTGAGAAGTGACACCTTCTAGTTGTTAAGGCTGAAACCCAGGTGTTCCAGGGATGTGAGCTGAGAATTACCATTTATATCTACCGTCTTGAAAAGAATGACAGAGTCGTTTGTGGTGACACAGAGGGAGAGGATGCCTGTCCTAGGGAGTAGCCCCCAGTGGGTATGAGAGTGGGCAGACCTGGGAAATACTGAGATGCGAGAAACACCATGGTCTAAAAACTAATAGCTATACAATCTAAGGGGATGGAGGACAGGGGCTACACCCTGGTTGGGGTATCTGTGAGTAGCTGGGCATGCTGGGAAGTGGTCCCCTAACAAGGCTGGAAATGGGGAGATATGCAGCTGAGGTTTGGATATGTCCATGTACACCCACTTGGCCCATGTACCAAGTGTAGGCGAAGATGAAGTTACAGAGGTAAGAACAGAGCTAGATCCACTATGGAAAGCACTGGGACCCTGCTGCAGCTGAGGCAGAAGGGTGGGAGGTAAGGGTGGGGGTAGAAAGAACAACAAAGACAAAGAAGGGGGGAGAGAAGGAGGAAGGGGTGATGGATAAGGGAAAGAGGAGAAAGGAAGAGGGATGGAGAGAAGGATGGAGAGAGGAAGAGAAAAGGAGAGAATTACAAACCAGGCTGACCAGTTATGGGCCAGAGTAGACAGAGTAACAGCCTGGACATCCCAGCCCCCTCTGCTGAGCTCCAGACCTCAAGGCCAGCACCCAGGCGTCTTTGGACATCCTGGATTGTAAGGAGCCGTCCTCACATTCGCCATTATAAGATGGCACTGACACTTGTGTTCTAAGTAGTAAACAAACCATCTGCACATGCGCTGGGGTAGTTTCCCACCCCATGTGCTCTGCCTTTCCCGTGATGACAACTCTGGCTGATGGGCTGCAGCCAATCAGGGAGTGACACTCCGAGGCGGAGGACAGTCCTCCATAAAAGGGAGGGGGCTCCACCATCTCGGGGCTCTCTCTCTGGCTCCTTTCTCCACTGGCTCCTGATGGGGTAAGCAATAAAGTTTGTACTGCAGAAGATTCTTGTTGCCCTGAGCGTGTTCTTACCAGGGGGACACACAAAAGCGCGGGCAACAAATGGTGCCGAAACCCGGGAGCTACTGCATCACGGAGAAGGAGCGGTTAATGAAGTGTTCCCGGAAACAGACTGTTGAGAAGGACCCGGTGTAGGTTCAGAACTCATCAGCTGGGGAACTGTGGTTAATGAAGTTTTCCCAGAAACAGACTGTTGAGAAGGACCCGGTGTAGGTTCAGAACTCTTCAGCTGTGGGACGGCGTGTTACAGCTTTACAAGGTATGTCTGGTCTTGAACTTTCTCTAGTGTTAAAAGCCTTTTTGTTTCTTTTCATATGTCAACAAGTAGTTAAGATGGGGTGGAGAATTCTGAACAAAATTCAAGACAGTCTATCAGAAGTAAAGCGGGGAGAGAGAGCAGAAAAAAAGAGGAAACATGGTGCGCCAAATAAGTATACAGGCCTTTCCACGGGTCTTGAACCCGAGGAAAAGTTAATGTCAGGGAAGAATACCTGGGGAGAGATTGGAAGGAAAGAGGAGAAAAGAGATGAGTTTAAAGAGCCAGTTCTTAATAGCTGTGAATCAGATGAAGAAATTAGCCCTTCTGAGGAAACAGACTTAGAGGAGGAAGCAGCTTGTTATGAGAGAGAAATGCGAGCTTATAGGTCAAGAAAAAAGCCAAAAGCGACTGGCAAAGGCCAGCTTGCTGCTTGGCCCCAGGGCAGTCAGCTTCAGGGTCATAGTGCACCTCCGCCCTATGCGGAGCCCCCGCCCTGCGTAGTGCGTCAGCCCTGCGCAGAGAGGCAGTGCGCAGACTCTTTCATTCCAAGAGAAGAACAAAGGAAGATGCAACAGGCATTTCCGGTCTTTGAAGGAGCCGAGGGTGGGCGTGTTCACGCTCCGGTAGACTATACACAGATTAAAGAGCTTGCCGAATCGGTCCGTAAATATGGAGCCAATGCTAATTTTACCTTGGTGCAGTTAGACAGGCTTGCTGGCATGGCACTAACTCCTGCCGACTGGCAAATGATTGCAAAAGCCGCTCTCCCCAGTATGGGCAAATATATGAAATGGAGAGCACTATGGCAAGAGGCTGCACAAACTCAGGCCCGAGCAAATGCTGCCGCTTTGACTCCAGAGCAGAGAGATTGGACCTTTGACCTGTTAACGGGTCAGGGAGCTTATACCGCTGATCAAACAAATTATCACTGGGAAGCTTATGCCCAAATTTCCTCCGCGGCTATTAAGGCCTGGAAGGCGCTCTCCCGAACAGGTGAAGCCACTGGACAATTAACCAAGATCATCCAGGGACCCCAGGAGTCCTTCTCAGACTTTGTGGCCAGAATGATAGAGGCAGCAGAGCGTATTTTTGGAGATTCAGAGCAAGCCGCACCTCTGATAGAACAGCTCATTTATGAGCAAGCCACACAGGAGTGTCGAACGGCCATAGCCCCAAGAAAGAATAAAGGCTTACAGGATTGGCTCAGGGTTTGTCGAGAGCTCGGGGGACCTCTCACCAATGCAGGCTTAGCGGCTGCCATCCTCCAATCCCAAAAACGCTTCATAGGCAGAAATGATTGGAGGACATGTTTTAACTGTGGGAGGCCTGGGCATTTTAAGAAAGATTGTAGAGCTCCAGACAAAAAGGGGGGGACCCTCACTCTTTGCTCTAAGTGTGGCAAGGGCTATCATAGAGCCGACCAGTGTCGCTCTGTGAGGGATATAAAGGGCAGATTCCTTCCCCCACCTGATAATCAATCAGCTGATGTGTCAAAAAAACGGGCTATCGGGCCCTCGGTCCCAGGGCCCTCAAAGATATGGGAACCGGTTTGTCAGGACCCAGGAAGCAGTCAGAGAGGCGACCCAGGAAGACCCACAAGGGTGGACCTGCGCGCCACCTCCGATTTCCTACTAATGCCTCAAATGAGTATTCAGCCGGTGCCGGTGGAGCCTATACCATCTTTGCCCCCTGGAACCATGGGCCTTATTCTCGGCCGGGGTTCACTCACCTTGCAGGGCTTAGTAGTCCACCCTGGAGTTATGGATTGTCAACATTCCCCTGAAATACAGGTCCTGTGTTCAAGCCCTAAGGGCGTTTTTTCTATTAGTAAAGGAGATAGGATAGCTCAGCTGCTACTCCTCCCTGATAATACCAGGGAGAAATCTGCAGGACCTGAGACAAAGAAAATGGGCTCCTCTGAAAATGATTCTGCCTATTTGGCTGTATCTTTGAATGATAGACCTAAGCCCCGCCTTAAGATCAGCGAAAAAGAGTTTGAAGGCATCCTTGATACCGGAGCAGATAAAAGTATAATCTCTACACATTGGTGGCCCAAAGCATGGCCCACCACAGAGTCATCTCATTCATTACAGGGCCTAGGATATCAATCATGTCCCACTATAAGCTCTGTTGCCTTGACATGGGAATCTTCCGAGGGGCAGCGAGGGAAATTCATACCTTATGTGCTCCCACTCCCGGTTAACCTCTGGGGGAGGGATATTATGCAGCATTTGGGCCTTGTTTTGTCCAATGAGAATGCCCCGTCGGGAGGGTGTTCGGTTAAAGTAAGAAATATCATGGCAAAGATGGGTTATAAAGAGGGAAAAGGGTTAAGAAATGAACAATTAAAACTGGGCCATATTGAACCATCTACCTCACCTTGGAATACTCCAATTTTTGTAATTAAGAAAAAGTCAAAAAAGTGGAGACTGCTCCATGACCTCAGAGCCATTAATGAGCAAATGAACTTATTTGGCCCCGTACAGAGAGGTCTCCCTGTACTTTCCGCCTTACCACGTGGCTGGAATTTAATTATTATAGATATTAAAGATTGTTTCTTTTCTATACCTTTGTGTCCAAGGGATAGGCCCAGATTTGCCTTTACCATCCCCTCTATTAATCACATGGAACCTGATAAGAGGTATCAATGGAAGGTCTTACCACAGGGAATGTCCAATAGTCCTACAATGTGCCAACTTTATGTGCAGGAAGCTCTTTTGCCAGTGAGGGAACAATTCCCCTCTTTAATTTTGCTTCTTTACATGGATGACATCCTTCTATGCCATAAAAACCTTACCATACTACAAAAGGCATATCCTTTTCTACTTAAGACTTTAAGTCAGTGGGGTTTACAGATAGCCACAGAAAAGGTCCAAATTTCTGATACAGGACAATTTTTGGGCTCTGTGGTGTCCCCAAATAAAATTGTGCCCCAAAAGGTAGAGATAAGAAGAGATCACCTCCATACCTTAAATGACTTTCAGAAGCTGTTAGGGGATATTAACTGGCTCAGACCTTTTTTGAAGATTCCTTCCGCTGAGTTAAGGCCTTTGTTTGATATTTTAGAAGGAGATTCTCATATCTCCTCCCCTAGGGCTCTTACTCTAGCTACTAGCCAGGCCTTACAAAAGGTGGAAGATGCATTACAGAATGCACAATTACAACGTATTGAGGATTCGCAGCCTTTTAGTTTATGTGTCTTTAAGACAGCACAATTGCCAACCGCAGTTTTGTGGCAGAATGGGCCATTGTTGTGGATCCATCCAAATGTATCTCCAGCTAAAATAATAAATTGGTATCCTGATGCAATTGCACAGCTCGCCCTTAAAGGCCTAAAAGCAGCGATTACCCATTTTGGACGAAATCCTTATCTTTTAATTGTACCTTATACCGCTGCACAGGTTCAGACCTTGACAGCCACATCTAATGATTGGGCAGTTTTAGTTACCTCCTTTTCAGGACAAATAGATAACCATTATCCAAAACATCCAATTTTACAGTTCGCCCAAAATCAATCTGTTGTGTTTCCACAAATAACAGTAAGAAACCCACTTAAAAATGGGGTTGTGGTATATACTGATGGATCAAAAACTGGCATAGGTGCCTATGTGGCTAATGGTAAAGTAGTATCCAAACAATATAATGAAAATTCACCTCAAGTGGTAGAGTGTTTAGTGGTTTTAAAAGTTTTAAAAACCTTTTTAGAACCCCTTAATATTGTGTCAGATTCCTGTTATATGGTTAATGCTGTAAATCTTTTAGAAGTGGCTAGAGTGATTAAGCCTTCCAGTAAAGTTGCCAATATTTTTCAGCAGATACAATTAGTTTTGTTATCTAGAAGATTTCCTGTTTATATTACTCATGTTAGAGCCCATTCAGGCCTACCTGGCCCCATGGCTCTGGGGAATGATCTGGCAGATAAAGCCACTAAAGTGGTGGCTGCTACCCTAACATCCCCGATAGAGGCTGCAAGAAATTTTCATAACAATTTTCATGTGACGGCTGAAACATTACGCCGCCGTTTCTCCTTGACGAGAAAAGAAGCCCGTGACATTGTTACTCAATGTCAAAGCTGCTGTGAGTTCTTGCCAGTTCCTCATGTGGGAATTAACCCACGCGGTATTCGACCTCTACAGGTCTGGCAAATGGATGTTACACATGTTTCTTCCTTTGGAAAACTTCAATATCTCCATGTGTCCATTGACACATGCTCTGGCATCATGTTTGCCTCTCCTTTAACCGGAGAAAAGGCCTCACATGTGATTCAACATTGTCTTGAGGCATGGAGTGCTTGGGGAAAACCCAAACTCCTTAAGACTAATAATGGACCAGCTTATACATCTCAAAAATTCCAACAGTTCTGCCGTCAGATGGACGTAACCCACCTGACTGGACTTCCATACAACCCCCAAGGACAGGGTATTATTGAGCGGGCGCACCGCACCCTCAAATCCTATCTAATAAAACAGAAAGGGGGAGTCGAGGAGGCTCTACCCCGAGTACCAAGAGTGTCTGTGTCCACAGCACTCTTTACACTCAATTTTTTAAATCTTGATTCTCATGGCCATACCGCGGCTGAACGACATTGTTCAGAGCCAGATAGGCCCAAAGAGATGGTTAAATGGAAAGATGTTTTAAATAACAAATGGAAAGGCCCGGATCCTATTTTGATAAGATCCAGGGGAGCTGTTTGTGTTTTTCCACAGAATGAAGACAACCCATACCAGAAAGACTCACCCGAAAAATCCAGACTGACCAAGGGAATACTGATGTCCCTCGTCTTGGTGATGTCCAGTGCGACAACAACAAAGGGAAAGCAGCGTTGGGAGATACAAAATTGGATGGCTAAATTTGAACAGACCCTTTGAAAATTAAGACTTGCCCCATGCACTTGGACCTGTCCCTGACCTAAGGACTATCTTTTCAACATTTTCCTTCTTTAAAGAATGGGTGGGGGTGGAATTATTTGGAGCTGTTCTTTGCTGTGGATTAGTGTTGCTTCTTTGATTGGTCTGTAAGCTTAAGGCCCAAATTAGGAGAGACATGGTGGTTATTTCCCAGGCGCTTGCAGCACTAGAACATGGTGCTTCCCCTGATATATGGTTATCTATGCTTAATCAATAGGTCGCTGGCCACTCAGCTCTTGCACCCCACGAGGCTAGTCTCATTGCACGGGATAGAGTGAGTGTGCTTCAGCAGCCCGAGAGAGTTGCACGGCTAAGCACTGCAGTAGAAGGGCTCTGTGGCATTTATGAGCCTATTCTAGGGAGACATGTCATCTTTCAAGAAGGTTGAGTGTCCAAGTGTCCTTCCCCCAGGAAAAACGACACGGGACCAGACCAGGACCCCTCCGGGTGATGAGCCTGGGAGGAGGTTTTGTGTACGGCTCCTTTACCTGCACACTGGGGATTTGACCTCTATCTCCACTCTCATTATTATGGGTGGCCTATTGCTCTTAAATAAAAGAAAAGGGGGAGATGTAAGGAGCCGTCCTCACATTCGCCATTATAAGATGGCACTGACACCTGTGTTCTAAGTAGTAAACAAACCATCTGCACATGCGCTGGGGTAGTTTCCCACCCCATGTGCTCTGCCTTTCCCGTGATGACAACTCTGGCTGATGGGCTGCAGCCAATCAGGGAGTGACACTCCGAGGCGGAGGACAGTCCTCCATAAAAGGGAGGGGGCTCCACCATCTCGGGGCTCTCTCTCTGGCTCCTTTCTCCACTGGCTCCTGATGGGGTAAGCAATAAAGTTTGTACTGCAGAAGATTCTTGTTGCCCTGAGCGTGTTCTTACCAGGGGGACACACAAAAGCGCGGGCAACACTGGATTTTGCTGGGCCCGGGTCACCTCTTTAATATTATTTAAATCTGAGGCTTTGTATTGAGCCTTATTAAATGCCTCCTTGACCACATGATACTTGGGCTGGGCCACGGGGAAGGGGGAAGGGCAGAAAAATGACTATTGTGAGTTCCACATTATAGCCAGGTTTGCAGAGGACAATCATTACAGAGCTCACAGTGTTTGAAAATATTGCTTAAATCTCCTCTCCACGTGCTGTCTGCAATGGAAAACAAAGAGACAAAAGGCCCTTTTGGTAAGCGGCCTGGGATTCAGATCGCCTGATGAATGGCCTTTCTCCTGGACCCAATGCATTTGTGAGAAGTAAATTATATGTCATTTCAAACCCCAAAAGGACTGCCTCGCCATGTTTATTGGGATAAATTAAATCTTCTAAGAAGGGTAAATAGAAGGCCCTGGTAATTATTTGCTTCTGTATAATTTAGACTGAAAAGGGTATCGCCAAGAGAAAGATGGGACGGCACCACCTCTGGCATCTCATTGTGCCACCACAGAGAAGGCTCAATAGGGAGATTTAATGTGACACTGATCTATGTGTATCCAGCCTATCAGGTCCGGGTGGGCAGCTCTACTCTGCAAGACTGTTTTCAAACTATGCTTTTGAGTTGCAAATTTCAACCAAAAATTCCTCTTGATTTACTATTTAAAGCTTTTTCCTTTTATTATTTCAACGGGGCTTTGTGGCAGACAGGCTACGCACTCTCTGATCAGATGGGCTTTCTGTTCCTAAAGACAACAGGATCGGTTCTCCTATATTCGCTCTTCAGTATCACCCCCCCCCCAGCATGTCCATCCATACCTGCATGCATTTATCTGTCCATCTTCCCTCCCATCTGGTTATCCATCCACACAGCCAACTATTAGTTTCTACACCCTATCCATATAGCCATCCATCCATCCATCCATTCATCCATCCATACATACATACATATCCATCCATCCATCCATCCATCCATCCATCCATCCATCCATCCGCTCACCACCCACCAATACCTATTGAGAGCCTCTGTTGTTTGTTGGCTTCCTAAAAGGTAGCCTACCATCCCTGTAGAGTGTCTAAGATGCCTTTAAGTGGGGACAAAGTTAGATTCATAGAGAACTGAAGTTTTCTTTGAGAAGAGGATCTTTCAATGTGGGAGAGACGGGAAGCTGGGTTAGGATCAGGTAAGAATTGTGGTATAACTCTCCAGGGTTGGTAGAAGCAATATGGGGAAGATTTTTGAGATGAGGGATTTGAGACGTCTTTGGGTACAAGCTCTCTAAAAAGTTTGACTCCAGGAGAAATTCTTTTAACGATCAATCAAACTAATTACCTGGGCAGCAAGAAAAACCATGTCAGATTGATGAAGACCATGGGAAATAGGGGTCCTGCTCACATTGTATATGTGGTTCTGATTCTCAGTGTGGAGTGGATTGATTTGGTTTACTCTCTGGGGCACCATGCCACAGCAACTATGCCCCTGTGTCAGTGCATGCACAGAGGTGAGGGCTTGAGTATTAAGAAGACCACTGCAAAAGTAAGTACATAAGACCTAGATCTAGCAGGGCACCTGGCCTCTTCAAGGAGGTCAGGGGACCCTCCTTAGAGGAAGCAGTGCCTGATGTCTCATGTAGAAGGCTAGAGGGGAGCACACCAAAGTGAGTCCTTGTGAGTCTGACTGTGTAGAATCAGGTGGGCAGCTTTGTTGAGGTTGAACCTCACTGTCTTGTCCTTGAGTCTTTAACATATATCCCTGCCAATAGTTGATGATAACTAAGGTCGTTATACTAGCCCACTTCCCTTCTGTGTCTTATACCTGGCTGTGCACTGGACCAGGAGGCAGAGGAGAAGGGAAGGAGTTGGTGATAGCCAAACTCCACAGCCTTAGCATCCCAGCCCAGGATCAGCTCCCTGGTGTCTGGTGCAGTATGTCATCTATAGTAAGAGGGGGCCAGCGGGTGTCCAGGCTCAAGTTTCACTGGCCAAGCCCTGATAACATCTGGCTCCTGGATCCCAGGGCAGTGACCTCTTAGGCTCCCTGGTGCCTGGGAGTCTGCAGGGAAAGTTGTGCCTGCTGAGCTGACCAACATCCCTTGGCTGATTCTCAGCTTCCTGCCCTTCCCAGTCGACTGTCTCCTTCACCCAAGCCTCCTGAAGCATCCTTCCCCACAAGCTCTCCCTGGTTCAATTTTGAAAGAAACTTTCACATAGCGTCTTCACGTACCCCTCAGGCTGAAAGCACTAACTTATAACTACCACCCACCGCCCTGTGCCTTGTATCCCCCAGCCCCATGTTACAGTTTTCAGCCCTTTATTATGGCTGGCTTGATCCCATGGATATTTATTAAAACCTGTTAGTAAATGCTGAAAGTAAGGGGGGATGTAACTCCTTATGCAGAGCAGCTTAGCTGTGGGAGCTGATTTTCTGCTCTGTGAACAGCAATAGCCCCATTTAACAGAAGAGAAAATGAGCCTGAGGAAAGGTCCCTTCTGAGGGACAAAGCAGGAGGTGGGGACATCACTGAGGGGCCTTGGGATTACTGGGTAGGAATGAACTGCCTATGACTAGAGTGTACCCTGAAAAGATTGAACCTTTCTCCATTCAGTCTATGAATCCTCTTCTGTGGACTGTACCACTGCCTGGACTCTTCTTCATCTTCCTCCTTCTCTCGGTTATCTGCCTCTACCCTGGGTCTCACTGGCCACTCTCCCACGCTGGTCCCCTTGGGCCTGTCTGTGGCATTGTGCCCTTCTCTGGTTTGTCACTCCACATGCTTGTGTTGGACACACCCATCCTTTTCTGTCTCTCATCTCTTTTGTTGTGTGTGCTCCCTCAGAGACCATTTGTTTTGCCTTCAAGGATGCTCCTGGACTTGACTGTTTCTGTCCCATACCCCTCATGGACACACTGGCTCTCAAAATCTGGTCCCCAGTGTCAGTACCATCTGAGTACTTGTTGGAACTTCAAATTGAGAGTGTTTTCCTGTCCCACCAAATCAGAAGACTAGAGGTGGGTAGCACTTTCTGTTGGACCCCAGGAGACTTCTGTGTGCTGGTCTGGGGTAGACATAGCTTTCTTAATCCTCCACAAGCAAATGATGCCTTCATGTCTCTTTGGCCTGGATCCTGCCTCCTAGTGCTAGAGATCCTGAGAAAGCTGTGTTTTATCTCAGAATGATGGGGGGCACGGCACACAGAGAAGAAGCCTGCTCAGACGCTGGGATAGGGCAATGGACACATTCTTTTAACACTGAGAGTCCTGGGCCTTGGAGGGTCAAGTGATCCAGAGGGCTGGGGACAGTTTCTAATCCAGAGGGACACAGCAGGTAGGAGCTAATTTGCTCCCAAATAGGAGCAAACACAAGACTTGGGGGTGGGAAATGCAGATAATGACTTTGGGTACCATTCTTCTAAAAAACTCTAACAGAGACTGGCCACTCATCCCTTTAACACATTAAGACGCTGGCCAGGTTCTAACTGCCACTACTTGAGCCTATGAACAAGCTCTGTGGATCAGGCCTGTGCTCTGTATCCCAGGCCTCAAAGGCCACTTCAAAAGGCCAAAGCTGCTGGGAGTGAAGGCTTGTTTGGGCCTCCTTGGGAAAGCTGCTTCCCAACAAGTCTGAGCTGCATGGCTACGGGATTAGGCATGGGTCACAGCCAGGGTCACAGGACAAAGATCAAATATCAGGGCTTGGAGCCAGGGCTGGGCCAGTGACACAAGGAGTGTCACTTCCCTAAGTGGCTCATCTTCCAGTCTGAGCTGAAATAAGGGAGGGATGCTGTCCGGGGTAGTCAAGGCAGGTCAGGAGGCCAACGCCGAGTTGGCAGGATAGCCTGTTATCTCTGTTGCTCCAGGATCTGCTGTCACCTTGTCCAGAAGAGGCAACCCTGATGACACAGGAGTCCAGAGGCTCTGAAAGAAAAGCCTCATGGGTAATTCTGGTTCCACCACAATGGTCAGTTCCTTCAAGGTCCACCCTGCCCTTCAACCTTGATTCTTGCATCAAAGGAGGAAGAACTATGTGTAGCTTAAAAATTGATTTGAAATGAATTTTGTTTCTAATTGATTTGAGTATGTGCATGTGTGTGTTACATTTGTGTGCAAGCACAGGCAGACACTGATATTATGTGTCTTCTATTATCTTGTCCCACCTTATCATTTGATAATAGCATCTCTCAGTGAACTTGACTCTCCCCATTAGCTAGACTGGCTGGCCAGGGAGCACCGTGATTCCTTCTGCCTCTGGTCCCTGTCTTCTGTGTAAGGTTAGAAAAGCTAGACACCACACTTGGATTTTTCACATGGGTGCTAGGGATTCAAATACAAGTTCTCATACATGGGTGGCTGGCACCTTACGGATTAACCCATCTCCCCAGCCCAAATTAGCGAGTTAAAAATGAATGATTTAGTGGCATCTGGTATACTAAGATATTCTACAACCATCATTTCTACCAGAGCTAAAATGTACTCATTACACCCCACTAAAACTACACCCATTCCATTCTTCCCTGACTTTCCCCAGGCCCCTCACAGCCTCCAGCCTGCTTTTGCCTTCCCTGGATTTCTTTATTCTAGATATGGATAGTCATAGGTTTATGTCTGACCTCTTTCCTTTAGCAGTGCCATCAAAGTCCATCCAGGCTGCAGCATGTGTCGTGACTTTATTCCTTTTTTATGGCCAAATAGCCACATTTTGTTCATCTGCTTATCTGTTGAAGGACCCTGTATTGTGTCCACCCTGGGGAATACCATTTGTTATGGTTGTCATTATTCTGTGTGTCTGTGTGTCTGTGTGCTTGGAGGAAGGACCGACATGCCTCAAACCTGGGTGAGGCAGTAAAAAAACAGCTTTGCAGAGCTGATATCGATTCCAGGGATCAAATCCTTTCTGTCAGGCTTGCCTGCAAGTGTTTTACCCACCAAGTGGAGCCGTCCACCTCAACAGACAGCCTGGGAAACACTTTCTATCACTGCACCCTAGATAAGGGAATTTGGCATCCTCTCCCAAGGTCACCCAGCTGGTAAGTGGCAGAACTGAGCATGAAAAGGAGTTTGAAATCTCTGCTCTCTCTTTTTTTCTTTCTTTTTATTAGATATTTTTCTTTATTTACATTTCAAATGTTATCCCCCTTCCCGATCCCCACTCCGGAAGCCCCCATCCCATCCTTCCTCCCCCTGCCCCTATGAAGGTGTTTCTCCACCCACCCACCCACTCCCAACTCCTTGCCCACGATTCCCCTACACTGGGACATCTATGGAGCCTTCATAGGACCCAGGACCTTTCCTCCCATTGATGCCTGACAAGGCCATCCTCTGCTACACATGCAGCTGGAGCCACGTGTACTCCTTTGTTGATGAGCTGGGGGGGGGGTCATCTGGTTGGTTGATATTGTTGTTCTTCCTATGGGGTTGCAAAACCCTTCAACTCCTTCAGTCCTTTCTCTATCTCCTCCAATGAGGATGCCGTGCTCAGTCCAATGGTTGGCTGTGAGCCTCCTCCTCTGTATTTGTAAGGCTCTGGCAGGGCCTCTCAGGAGACAGCCATATCAGCTGCTCTCGCCTTCGGACAGAATTGAGGGCTGAGTGTGGGACAAGCAGAGGGGGATGCTTCCCATGCAGGGCCATCTTTGCTGGTCTATGTTCTAAACACCACGTTTTATGTGGAATGTGAAAACACTCCCCCTAAGCCCCAAGAAGACTGTTCTCTAAACACAAAGCGCCTCCACCGCTAGGACATTTCTCCTTCAGAGAAGGCACTGTTGCTAAGTTCTAAGTGACCTCCCATGCAGCGTGCTTGTCTCAGGTTTAGTTGATGAGACCTGGCACACACATACATTTGTTTGACCACCTGCACATCTGTGGGAGCAACTTCCATCACCTGCTTAGCTGTCTCCCCTCATCACCTCTGTTCAGCACCCCCTACCTGTACCTGGCCACTCTCATCAGCATGACCTAAAGTGCATCTGGATTTCAGCTCTCAGACTCACCCTCTTTAGCTGAGTAGGCCTCCCTTCTTGAACACGGCCAACTTATCATCCATTGGCACATTCATGGCTAAAGCTGTGGTGCATACCCATGTGCTGGTTTTTTTTTTTCTGGTCCCAGAGTAGAACATTTGGGTCATGTGACATTTGTTTCATCTTATTTCTGCTTGCAGAGGTGGCTTTCTGGGGCTGGCTTATCCTGGAATCCAAATGAGACCGTCTGTGGCCACTAAAATGAGATTACTGGATCTGCCTTTCCATGAGAGAAGGTCTATGTTTTGTGTATGGCCTAAGTCTCAACTGTCCACACTGGGGTGATATTTTGGGGCTCAGATCGTGTCCCTCAGGCATCTTAGAACTTGGGAGAAATCTTACACTCTAAAAGCCCTCACCCTCCACCCCTGTGAACATTTTTGTTGTTTGTGATAGACATAGATCAAGCTGGTCGTTCTTACAGCCTGGATCCAAGGTAATCAAACTTCCAGGCCCGGGGTGCTATCTGCCCATTATCAGAACTTCATGAAGGTGAGAAGCTGTGATGCTCTGGCTACTTAGTAGGGAAAAGGGAAATAAGCTAGGGAAATGTTCAGGCAAATGTCTGTGTGTTTGGAAACAGGGCCTTTCTCTGCCAGACATTTCAGGCGGAGACATTTGCATGGCCATCTGATAGCAGCGCCAAGCTGGGTCCAACAGATAAAACCCATCTGGAACCTTTGAATGAAGGACAAACAAACACCTCTTTTCGTTTCTAAAGGCCATTTGCATAAAACCCTGTAGGATTTCACGGGGGAGGGGTACAGACTTGAGACAGGGAACAGGAAGTTTGCATGTCTCTGGGAAAGCAGAACCAAGTGGTTCAAGTTGACCCTTATTGCTTTCTTATAATTTGCAAAGAGTGCAGGGGAGTTGAGGTGGGTCCCTGGGTCTCATTCAAGGTCACCTTCTGATTTCTCACTTGATCTCCCTGGACCTCAGTTTTCTCCTCTGTCAAATAAATGAGAGAGAGTGAAGGACAGGAGTGCTTCCAAGAAGAGGGAAGGCTAACAAGGAGGACAGGGAAGGCAAGAGAAAGCAAGGAGCTTTCAGTTTTACCTTGTAGGGAGCTGGAGACTTCAGCACCTGAGCAGAACAGCTTGTGCTAAGCAGTGGGCTTCCAGGTGATTTCCTTCCTCTATTCTTAAGACTAAAAGTAATGCCAAAGAGAAGGCCTAGATGGAAATGATCAGGATCCCCCAAACACTCAAGATTGTCATGCTTTCTTCTGTTTCCTCATTAACTGTCACCAAAACAGTCTCAGAACCTTGACACTCACCTTGAAACAGGAAATCTTTCTGGCCGTGCCCGCAGAGAAAAAGGATGGATTGTAGAGACCCATCCAACCAGGCCCCAACTCTGCCACTCCTTCTGTCGCTAGTCCTGGCTTTGACTGTACAAGGAAGCCCCTCTGTTCTCTCTCAGAATGGGGCAGTCCCTGGTCTGCCAGTCATTGACTTCTCAGGCCTGAGTCAGAAATGCAAAACCCAGGTCGAGACAGCTTGGAGAAAAGTGAGAAGGAAAGGAGAGAGAGGAAGATGGGGGGAGAGGGAAGAGAGGCCCTGCTCCAAACCGGCTGCAATATGTCCAGGCTCCTGCCTCAACCACAGTCAGCAGCATCTCGATTGGGTTCCTGTCCCAGACAGACATCATCCTGTCTAACCTTTGGTCTCTGATCCAGGTAGGATCCTTCTTACTCATCTCCCCTGCCCTCTAATCTTAGAGTGGGTAATCACAGTGGGTTTTGATTATGATATGTGCTCATCCATGATGCCCTTCAGGCCCAACATGTGGGCACATCTGAACCTCTGTATACTGCCATCCCTATCATGCACCCAATGTAAGGTCTCATTGACACAACAGAAGATTTCATGGCTGTAGTCTACTCTTTGGTGGTAGGTATGATTATAGATATCAAGTGTGAAACAAGGAAGACTTAGAGTCAGAGATCAGCATCATATAGGACCAGTTTATTGGCTATAAGGATCAGTCAGAGAAGGACTGGTGTATCTGGGATCCTGGGGCTCTCAGGGGCCAGGTGGCTGGCACAGGTACCCCAGGCAGCCCTGCTCATGGCTCTAGGCCTTGCAAGAGCAGCTGCTTGCTTCAGTAGGTAGTCTTGAGCTCAGATGCACAGAGAACAGTTGTTTTTGCTGGTGCCCAGATGGTTGCAGGTCCTATAGACCAACCATTCATCAATCGCACCCCCCTCCCCCCCCCCCCCCGCCAAAGGACAGTAGGCTCATTTCTGTAGAGTGACATTAGGAAGATGAGTTCCCTCAGACAGCATCAATACATCAAGCCTCATGCCTGCTCTGAAAAACAGTTTGGACAAAACAGGAACATAACAAGTGTGCAAACCTTATTGCCTGGCACGTCCAGTCTTAGAGCCTTCTAGAAAATCATTACGCACAAGCACCCATCATGCATTCAAACAAATGAGATTTCTTTGGTACCTGCTGAATGCCAAGAATGGAGACACTCTGAGTTTTCTAATAGAAGCCATATCTTTATCCTCATAGAACGTATATCCTGACAACAAATGAATATTAATGGTAATAGAAATAAAATGAAAAATTAAAACAATCTTAAGGAATGAGTGAGGAGTCCAGGTGACCCATCAGGCTACTCATTTAATTCACTTTTTCAAGCCGTGGTGTGTGCTGAACCTGTTTTGTGCTAAGTGCTTTCCTGGTGGATTTCTCCCCTCCCCCTCTCTCTTTCCTTCTTTTCTCCCTTAAACTTCTCTTCTGTTCCTCCTTTCCACTTCCTCTTTCTCTTCTATTTACCTTTTGTTTGTCTTCTTATTTATTTATTTGCTTGCTTATTGGTTGTTGTTTCTGATTATTTTGAGACACGGTTTTATGTACCCCAGGCTGCCTTAAATTTATTTGCTTCGTGGCCAATCTTAAACCCCTGCTCTTTCTGTTCTCTACCTGCCAAGTGCAGTGGCCACAGCTGGTGCCACCATGCCCAAGTTACTAACGTTGCCTGCTGCTATTTGTCCTTTGGAGTCAGAGGCTCACTCTGAGGGTGGTCTTGATTTTTAAGCAATCCTTCTGCCTCCATTTCCTGAGATTATAAATTCGGGCCACCATGCCTGACTCCAAGTCTCCACTAGGGCTCAGCTGAAGGGTTTAAGAAATTAACAATACCATTTTGGTGCCACCTTTAAGTAAGTAAAAAATCCTGGATGTGACTCTGAAGGAAAAGACCTGTTTAATCACTTTTTTTCCCTATGCAAAGTGGAAGTTTAAAAATAAGAAATTGGTCATTGCAAGGATAGCAGAGGCTATCCAAGCTATAAGCCAGCCCCTCAGGGGGAGGAGCCATGAGTGGGGTTGGCAGACTGGGAGTCACTCTGTCTTGTGCCTCTCCTGGAAAATCTCTGGAACTCAGTTTCCCCATCTGTGAAATTATAAGGTCAGACTGTGTAGGATAGATGTCCTGGACCCATGACTTTTTCTTAGCCTGGCACCCCTGGAAAAACCTGCTTCCGAGAGTAGGGGGATGGAGGACGACCCAGCACTGGTCAGCCAGCAGGGAGCAGGAGGCAGACCGCTGATGCCATAGGAGAGTTTCTGGTAGATGAGTTCTTGGTTTTGTCCTTTGGAAAGGATCATGTTCCTTGGAGACCTTTGGGCAGTCATGTTGTGGGTGCTCTTGGGTGCATCGTTGCCGGGACACTCACTCTCTCTTCCAGCCAGACCCTCAGCACTGCTGTCCTTATAAAGAAACAGCTCTGACAGTCACAAGCCATTCGAGGCCTCCCTTCCCTGGTCCCGTTCTCCTTTAAGAATTCTTATTGCAATTGGTTGTGCTCTTTGGGCACAATTAATTAAGTCAATGGCCCTCTCATAAATTTAAAAACACATCCCCCCGTGTCTTTAAATCTCTGAATCCCAGCTGGGAAACTGAGAGGCGTGAAATATACAGCCATCACGTCACAGCTATGGAGATGGAGGTCCTGGGGCCATAAGTCTGTGATAAATGTCTCCCAGCTATAGGTTCAATGTGGTTATGTCCTCCGGTAGCAGGGAAGCCCGAGTGGAGGGGGCATAGCCACTGACTATCCTGTTATAAGCAAAGCAACTCCTATGAGTCAGAGGCAAAGACAAAAATATAGGACAGGGCCAGGACTTTCTAGTAATTTTATATAATACCCTTTCCTTTATCTGTGGCTTCAAAAAGAAATTCCACTATAGGGGGAGTTTCACTTGTTCCTGAGCAAGGACAGGGGACAGACGTTGGCCAGTGAGTCTATATTTCCTTCCAGAGGCTGGACTGCCTAACTCCCTTTGCAAATACATCTTTACTGAGGACCAGGAATGTGATAAGGACCAGCCTCAGCCCTCAGTTGGTTAGAAGTTGAAAAGGGCAGCTGACATACAGAGGGCAGACAGGATAAGGTGACCTCAGGATGGTTATTACTGGAAGCATTCATGGGCACCTGCTCCTCCGGATGCCAGATGAAAGTCTCCAGGGATGGCCCTCTGAGGGATGCTGGGACAACAGATGGGTTCTTAGGAGTTCCTCAGGGCAGAGATAGATGGAAAATGGGCTTGAAAGAAGGGAAGAGGGGGCAGGGACCAAGTGGCACAGAGAAGAAGGACTGGAGAATGCACAATGGGACCCAATTTGAAGGAAGACAGGGCGAAGGCGGGGCTTAGTCCATGGAGACTTGTGCCTGGCACTGGGTCTCCAATCCCGTGGCAGATGTCATCTCTGTGAGCCAAGATGAGGGGTTGGACCTGGTAGCCTGGGGCAGTGCAGCAGCTCTGGTGGACAGTAGGTGTCCTTTGCTGTGCTTTATAAATTCTCCATAAATTCTGTTTGAAACGATGTTATGTGAAGTTTCTCTGTCCTCTCTGGTTGGCTTCAGTTTTCAATTCATTTCCTGCCCATTTGCTCTTGGTTTATACTCCCAGCTCGTTGAGAATTGTATTTCAGAGAATCTCATTTGCCTGTGTCAAGTGGCTGGATTTTGAACTAACAAAGGAGAGCTCATGCCTATGCCGTAAGCACTGATAAAACTGCAGAGCTTCTCTCTCCTGGTCTCTACCTGGTTGTCAGACACCATGTCCTCATGTTGGATGGACACACCAAGGCCTTGAACTCCCTCCAAATCCCCACAGACAGCCTAGAGGCTCTGGGGAGACAGCAACATCCTTAAAAGAATCCTTAAGAGAGGGCCAAGATTCCCATCATATTGAGATTGGGGGGTTCAAAGGATCCCAGACCACCCATGAGAAGATGAGGAACAAGACTGACACCAGCAATGGCATCCTCCTGCCGTCTGTGACATCCCGTGGTGGAGGGTTCTACTTAGTCCAGCAGGAAAGCCCAGAAATGTCCTGTGCTGCCCCTCAGGAGTCCCTGCTTATACATGGGCTCCTGCAGAGAAGAGAGCCACCCTCATCCCTGGTGCTATGGGGCCAGAAAATACCCACTGTCTCCTGCCTGGTTGGAAGCAGAAAGGTCCAGTCAGTCATGAGCTCCTAGTCTTTTTAATCATTTTTATTGTGGGTATATTGACTGCAGACTCACATGTGTCAGGGTGCCAGAGTAAAGCACATGCTGTACCCACTGAGCATTCCGACTTGTCCTTGAACTCTTTATTTTTGTGCACTCCATATAAAGCCTGGACTGAGGTGCCAGATGCAAACGATTCATCAAAACTGTGGCTTTTAAGCATTTTTTAAGTAGTAGAATTTTAAGATATTTCAAAGCCTATCTACATCGATTAACAGAAATACAGATACTATGGCTGTAAGGTATACTGTGGACTGGCAGCAGGAGACAGGAGAGGAGGCCCTGTCCTCAGTTTCCCCATGATGCAGCCTTGTCCTTCCCCCTCTTCCATACATTGCTTCAGACCATCTGTGAGCACTCGCTAAACATCCACTGCTTTTGAAAATATTCTCTAATCTATTTCAGCTTATGCTTGGTTCTCGGCATTAAAATAAACCCTGGCACCTCATTACGCACTGTATGAAGCACAACCACCTTTCA